>NC_089232.1:2247500-2542500 GCF_963924675.1 Phocoena phocoena | reverse complement strand
AGCTCCCAGCAAAGCCTGTGTCGTATCTCGGCGGTGCCAGGCTGCTGATCTCGTCTGCGTGTTTGTTTTTTTCAAGAATCATCAAATGGATGGAAATGGGATCAGAACTGCCCAGCCCCCAGCAAAGGGCACAGAATGAACACGACGCCCAGAGGAGGGTGCGCTCCCCGCCTGAGCTGCAGGTCCCCGCGTAAGTGTGGGCACCTCCTAGGCTCTCGCATTCAAGCTCAAGTTGAATGCTTACCAAGCAGGAATGAGCCTCTGGCAGTACCCGTCGGGGACATCCGTGCCTCAGGGGGCATCTAAGATGTAAAGACAGTGGGCTTTTTAGCAAAGCAAAGGATACTTGAGACCTCTCAGGATGCAGTTTTTAGCCAGTCTCTGTAAAACTGGCTCTTTGAGCCAATTCACAAGAAGAAAATAGATGCATTCATTCATATAATCCACTTATTCATACATTCTACAAGCATCTATGGAATGCCTACTGCATGCACAAAGCCTTAGGAATTAGAAAGGTTTTTTCTAATGATCTTTCTCTTTACATCCACTTAACCTTTTACAAAAAAAAAATAATAAAAGAACAGAGATGGAAAAAACGATGTCATAAAGAAAAAGGATTTTTGAAATTGTAGGAACACTGATGAGAACATCCTGTTGGCTTTCATGTTCATTACTGGCCTCAAACGCTAAACTCTGCTACAGAACCTCTTGGAGCTCCAGGGGCCCCGATGAGAACTTCTTTGCTGGTGTCATCAAAGTCATCATGGAACATGGTGCTCGGATTTCTGTTCGGATGGCCGCACGTTGTTGTGTGTTTTCTGAGGCAGAAGGCTTGGGTGTGGTGGTCAAGCCAGGTCACAACACTTTCCATAGGAAGCTGTCTCAAGTCAGGGTGCGAGTGCCAGAACTTGGAAACAGGCAGCCTGAGTTCTGAAATCGCCCTGTTCTCGAGTGGAAAGAGGGCAGGTTTTGCAGTCACGCGGGTCTGCATCTTGAGGCCTAACAAGGCCGTGTACCGTGCTGGTGAGTCATTTTCCTTTCTGTGCCCCCAGTCTCCTTATCTGTAAGACAGAGACACTTGTAAGGACATTGGAGGGTCAGCTGATGCTTAAACTGAAGGCTCCCCTAGCCCAGGCACCACGGGAAACCCGTCTCCTGCGTTATTTCATTTAATCCTTACAACATCCTCTGGAGTTACCAGCCCCATTTTACAGATGAGATAACCAAGGCAGTGCAGCACTGCCAGGGTCTGGAGCAGAGCCGTCCTGCAGTAAATTCAGCACACATCTAGTCTTTCCTCTCTCTGGCTGTGTGCCAGCTGCCCTGGCTTCGCTTTCCTCCCGAGTCAATGGAGATGCCTGTCCCCACCCTACCGCTCCCTGGGCAGCTGACTCCTGGGCATGTTCACATAGAACTTCGGCTGAGGAAGTACTTTGTGGTGGGAAAGTGGGCCATGGGTGTCACATAGGTGGAGCCACAGACAGCACGCACCTCCCAGGCTGGGCTGCGTGCCTGCTGATGGCCGAGGTGCCCGTGGGAAGGGGTCTTCCCACGTCACACCACTGGTGTCAGCTGCTGTCTCCACACTCCTCATCCCATCTTGCAGTCTGACTGTGAGCGTCTCTGTCCAGCAAGACGTCTGGGCCCCGGATGCGTTTCGAGGCTGGGGGAGGGTTGAATGGGAGCAAGAAAGAAATGGGGAGAAATAGTGGCGTTGGCATCTCTCTGTGGATGTGATGGTGTGAACCGAACTTCCGAAGCGAGTATTTCCAGCTGCTCGGCTGCTTCCTGCCAAGTGGCCCGTGACCACCCGTGACGGTGGCTTTTGCCCAAGTGGCCCCTGTTCCCGTCACAGACAGAATCGGACTGTCCCGTCCGCCCCGTCCAAGCCGGGCTTAGCTCCCAGCGGTGGCAGGTGCGTGTTTTGTTGGGTGGTCACTGGACAGAGTGGAAGGAGGAAGCCCCCTGGCCCCAGCTCTCGGGTGGCTTTCCTGGGATTGCGGAGCAGAGGACAGAGGCTGCGGGCACTGGTGGGGAACCGGCTCCCTCTGGCCGCCAGGGGCAGCTTTCCTACGACTTCCCAGCCTCTCCTTTTCTACAGGAAGGAGGAGAGTGGAGGGCGCTCATGTGGATGACTGGCTGTGATTGTGTCTATGCGCTAGGCGGAGATGGTGCACGGTTGTGTCAGTGTGAACCTGTTACCCGTCTGCCGGCGGGCCTCTGTCCCCTGGTTGCCCCATGATGACTCTTAGCTTGCTTCCTGTGCCGTCGTGACTAAAAGCATTGACTGTCCAAGTCCCTGACCTGCAGCGCAGGACTAAGAAACGTACCTATTCTTATAGGGAAGTATGTTTGTTATCTGATGCTCTCAATGTAATAACAGAAATAAAATCTAACTGAAAATAAACAATCAGCCTCCTCGACTGTAAGTTGAACAAAATGTTAATGGGTGCCCTTGCTCATTTTTCCTGTCTGCTCTGTCAGAGGAACAAAATGGACAAAACAAAACACGTTTCACACCCTTACTGCTGATTGCTGTTGACGTTCAGTGGGCATGACTTTCAGCCACAGACAACGGAAGAACGTTGTTTTCTACCTCTGCAGATTTCGTTAACAAAGACTACTCACCCTACAGAAAGCTTTCTAGAATATTCTGCCTTATGTGGTTTCCCAGAGACACGTGGGAAGAAAAGAATTTTTTATTTCTTTATTTTTGGCTGCGTTGGGTCTTCGTTGCTGCGCGCGGGCTTTCTCTAGTTGCGGCGAGCGGGGGCTACTCTTCGTTGAGGTGCGCGGGCTTCTCATTGCGGTGGCTTCTCTTGTTGCGGAGCGGGGGATCTAGGCACGCGGGCTTCAGTAGTTGTGGCACGTAGGCTCAGTAGTTGTGGCGCACGGGCTTAGTTGCTCCACGGCCCGTGGGATCTTCCCAGACCAGGGCTGGAACCCGTGTCCCCTGCACTAGCAGGCGGATTCTTAACCACTGCGCCACCAGGGAAGCTCCAGTAGAAAAGAATTGGAACAGGAGAGAGAGGCGTGGGTTTTGGTTCTGACTCCACCTCTGTCTAAGCATCTGACATTTGCAGGTCATTCACCCCCGCCCTAACCCCCCATCTTGAGTCTCCGTTTCTTCTTCTGTGGGATGGAAGGTACGCAATCACCAGGATTCTTCCCAACCCTGCAGTGCTGTGATTCTGTGGTTCTCTTCCTTCGTGTGCCTTTCCACGTCCTTTTTCTCTTACATTCTGAACTCAACACCCGTTAACTGGATGTGCTGTTACCATAATTACCCAATCACTGAACACCCCATGATGGAGAATAAAGTCACTACTATTTATGCTAGACTGTTTCATTATTTTGGAGGGAGGGCGTGCGAGAGCCCCATGCGTGAAGCTCTAATTACAGTAATATAGTACATTAGATTATAGCTCTCTTTTGCCCTATTTTATTGATGATCATAGCTCAGGAAATCCAAGCCAAGATTTTTATTTCTGTGCCCACATTCCCCATATCCCATGCGTCCAACCAGAGGCCAGCTCTCCGGAATGAGAAAAGGTGGACTGAGGTTGTGACTCTGTTTCGGGAGGAGCAGTGAATGGGATGGCGGGGCTGCGTTGGTCCCGCACGGCACTCAGCAGTGAGAAACACCTTCCGGTGCCGGCCTGGGCGCCAGACCTCTGCGTCTTTGGCTCAAGGCCCACTGACTGAGCCCCTCACACTGGGAAGCCCCAGCCTGTGCCGAGGGGAAAACACAGAGGCGTCCTTCTAGAATGTATGTTTTCTTAAGTACATTTGCAGAAGAAATGTTAGCCAGATATTAAAACAAACTCAACCTTATAATAGAGTAGAATGCAAAACTTGCATAAATATTTAATGTGAAATAGAATGCTTAAAAGAAACGTCAAGCAAATAGAGGCTAATTTGGGCTGTCCCTGCAGATCCTCACTCATATTCTTCTGTTCAGGGCACTTTGGTGGAAAACATTGAAAATGGTAACTGCTAACATTTATGGAGCGCCGTCAGATGTTCTAAGCATTTGAATGGGATTCTCTGCAGGTTCTATAATTATCCCCATTTTGCAGACGAGGAATCTGAGGTACAAAAAGAAGTTAGATAATTTGTCAAGGGTTTACAGAGCTCATAAGTGGCAGAGCTAAGACTCAAATCCCAGCAACTTCTCCGTTCCGTCACTCCTCACGCTGCCAGCAGCCCCCTTAAGAGAAAGCAGCCACACCCCAAAGGGTGGACTGTCCACATCACAGACAGAATAGGTAGATGTAATGCAGGGCGAGGGGCCTTGCCCTAGAGGGTCTCCACAACTGACTTCAAGACACGTGTGGTGAATGTATCTCTAAAGTGTTCTTCCTGGACCTTCAGAGGAGCCCAGGGCAGAGCAGAATCTTCTGAAACTGGCACATATTCTAGAAGTAAGCGTAGGCTTTTCTGCCACACCTCTTGCCTCTGGGTGAAGCCAGCTCCGGTTGTCCATCCGCTGATGGGCCTCCTGTCCTCCCTGGACTACAGAGCCAAGAAGGCCTGGTTTTAGACAAGAGGAGACACCCTGCAAGGAGCATATATTCTGCCTCGTCTCTGTGACATGGATTGAAAATATGCTCAAAGAGAGATGTGAGCAAAAGGCTATGAGAAGCTGTCAGTTCTGCCTTGGGTGATCAAGGAATGGTTCCTTGAGGCGGTGGGCAAGGAGGGGCATTCCAAGTGGAGGAAAAGCATGAGTGAAGGCCCAGGACCAACTGCACAGCACGTGTCTGGACTCTGGAAGTGAGGCATTTTAGCTGCGGTATGAGATTGTACGTGAGAGCAGAGGAAGGGAAGGCTGTCAACGGGAAGTGGGGCCATTGGATGGGTGGCTTTGAACCCCAGGCTAAGGAGTTTGAGTTTACGATGAAGCTAGTGATGAGCTGTCTGAAGTTAGGGAGGCACAGAAAGAAAGGATAGAGATTTATGACTCTGGAAATCAACCTGCCCGCAATCTGCAGAACAGAGGAGACTAGAAGAAAGGGAGAGGCTGTCAGTTTGGAGACTCATTAGGGACCCATTTAAATAATTCGAGCTAGAGATGAGGAGTGTGTGAACAGGGGAAAGGCATGGAGTATGGAAAGGGGCATACTCTTAACTCAGGGGTCATTAAGGAGGTAGTATCTTCACATATTGTCCTGGTATTAGGAGTAAGGAGAGAGTCGTGACTCCTAAGACAGAAGAAAGGTGGTTCGAGTCAAAGAAATATGGGTTTCTGCTCCCAGAAAGGTGGTGTAGAAGTGATTGTTCTTACCCTTCCTTCTAAGTAGAGCTCAAAATCCCTGGACATTATGCATAAAATAAGCATAAGAAGACTCTGAAAAGTGGAGAAAA
Source organism: Phocoena phocoena (assembly GCF_963924675.1). Taxonomy (NCBI): domain Eukaryota; kingdom Metazoa; phylum Chordata; class Mammalia; order Artiodactyla; family Phocoenidae; genus Phocoena; species Phocoena phocoena. The sequence continues at coordinate 2,537,133 of NC_089232.1, read as the reverse complement.
GGAGGCAGATCCACCAGAGACCTTAGAACTTGAAGGATAACACAGCAGTGAGTTCCCTGTGTTTTATTTCGCCTCTTGCAACCCGGAGTCTCATAACACAATACCCAACTCATCTAGGCTTCAACCCGACATCACTTATCATACAAAGAATCAGGAAAATCTCAACTCAATGAAAAAACTCAACCAACAGATGCCAACACCAGGATAATGTATATGTTAGAATTACCAACAAGGATTTTACACGAGTCATCATAAAAATGCTCTGAGCAATTATCAACACACTTTACACAAATGAAAAAGTAGAAAATCTCAGTGATGAAATAAAACATATAAATAGGAATGAAATTGAAATTTTAGAACTGAAAAGTGCAATAAATAAAAAATCTCAGTGGATGAAGTTAATAGCAGAGTGGAGGAGAGAGAGGAAAAAAATCAGTGAACTTGAAGATAAATAGAAATTACCGAAAGTGACTGATAGAAAAAATAGACAAAGGAAGGGAGGGAGGGAGGGAGGTGACTTAGAAGCCTGTGAGACTATAAAAGATCTAGCATTCACGTCATTGGAGTTCTAGGAGGAGAGATACAAGGCAGGACTGAAAAAGTGCTCAAGGCAATAATGGTCATTATTATTCAAACTAGAAACCAATAACAGAAAGATAAAAGGAAATCCGAACACCTTGAAACTAACACACTTCTGAATAATTCATGAGTCAAAGAGTAAGTTTCAATGGAAATTTAAAAACACATTTAACTTAATCAAAATGAAAATACAACATATCAGAATTCGTGGGATGCAGCAAATTCAATGCCAAGAGGGAAATTTACATCATTAAATGCTTTACATTAGAAAAGCAGAGAAGTCTCATATCAATAATCTAAGCCTCCATCTCAGAAATGAAAAAAAAAGAAGAGCAAAATAAACCCAAAGCAAGTAGAAGGAAGAAAATGATATTCAATCAGAAGTCTACGAATTTGAGGGGATTAAGAGGTACAAACTATTATGTATAAAATAAATAAGCTACAAGGATATATTGTACAACAACAGGGAATATAGCCAATATTTTATCATAACTATAAATAGAGTATAACCTTTAAAAACTGTGAATCACTATGTTGTACACCTGAAACTTATATGATATCGTACATCAACTGTACCTCAAGAAAGACAGAAAGAAAAAAGAAAGAAAGAAGGAGGAAGAAATCTGTGAATTTAAAAATAGAAAAAGAAAATCAATTAAACAATTAAACAAAAAGCTGGCCCTTCGAAAAGGTAAAGAAATTGACAAATCTCTAGCAAGACTGACAAAGAAAGAAAGAGAGAAGATGCCGAATCTAATACCAGAAAGGAAGTGGCATATCACTATAGATTCTGCAGACATCAAAAAAGTAATAAGAGGGCTTCCCTGGTGGCGCAGTGGTTGAGAGTCCGCCTGCCGATGCAGGGCACACGGGTTCGTGCCCCGGTCCGGGAAGATCCAACATGCCGTGGAGTGGCTGGGCCCATGAGCCATGGCCGCTGAGCCTGCGCGTCCGGAGCCTGTGCTCTGCAACGGGAGAGGCCACAACAGTGAGAGGCCCACGTACCGCAAAAAAAAAAAAAAAAAAAAGTAATAAGAGAATAGTCCAAGCAACTCTATACACATAAATGTGACAACTTAGATGAAATGGACCAATTCCTTAAAAAGTACAAACTAAAAAAAAAAAAAAAAAAAAAAAAAAAAAGTACAAACTACCACAGCTACTCCAATATGACATGGATAATTTAATAGCCCTATAACTATTAAGGAAATTAAATTCCTAATTTTTTAAAATTTATTTATTTTTGGCTGTGTTGGGTCTTTGTTGCTGTGCGCGGGCTTTTCTCTAGTTGTGGCGAGCAGGGGCTACTCTGCATTGCAGTGTGCAGGCTTCTCATTGCAGTGGCTTCTCTTGTTGCAGAGCACGGGCTCTAGGCACGCGGGCTTCAGCAGTTGTGGCACGTGGGCTCAGTAGTTGTGGCTCACGGGCTCTAGAGCGCAGGCTCAGTAGTTGTGGCGCATGGGCTTAGTTGCTCCGCGGCATGTGGGATCTTCCTGGACCAGGGCTCGAACCCGTGTCCCCTGCATTGGCAGGCAGATTCTTAACCACTACCCCACCAGGGAAGCCCTAAATTCCTAATTTAAAATCTCCAGGCCAGATAGTTTCACTGGAAAATTATTATACCTAACATTTAAAGAAAAATATCAGTTCTACCCAATGTCTTCTGGAAAATAGAAGATGAAGGAAAACTTCTCAGTCCTTTTTATGAAGTCATTATTACTCTGATATCAAAACCAGAAAACAACAGTACAAAAAAAAGGAAAACTGAACACTCTGAAAATAGGTGTATCTTCTTCAGAGAAATGTCTTTTCAAGTCCTTTGCCCATGTTCGAATCAGGCTGGTTTTTTTTTTTTTTTTTTTTTTTTGCGTTACGTGGGCCTCTCACTGTTGCGGCCTCTCCCGTTGCGGAGCACAGGCTCCGGACGCGCAGGCTCAGCGGCCACGGCTCAGGGCATGTGGGATCCTCCCGGACCGGGGCCCGAACCCATGTCCCCTGCATCGGCAGGCGGATGCTCAACCACTGCGCCACCAGGGAAGCCCCAGGCTGTTTGTTTTTATTGTTGCGCTGTGGGGGTTCTTCATCTATTCTGGGTATTAATTCCTTGTTGCGTGTATGCTTTGCAAGCATTTTCCGTCGATGGCCTTTTCACTCTGTTGATAGTGTCTTTGGCTGCACAAAAGTTTTTAATTTTGATGAAATCCAATCTATTTTTTTCTGTTGATGTTTCCGCCAAATCTGGAGATTCCTTGGGGCAGCATCACATCACGGAAACACAACGTCCTTTGTCCTTGTCGCCTACACTCCTCTGTGGTCCCCACCCGACACCCTTCCCCACCCAGCAGAGCCTGCGGGGCGCAGTGTTGTATGAATTCTCTCCACCACTCTTGTCTCGCACCAGATGGATGGCAGGACGTTCGTATGCATCCTGGGGCTTTGCAAAGAACTACACGGCACAGAGTGGGGCTGAAAAAATGTTGGAGAAGTAAAGAGGTGACTGAATAAATGGCTCCTGGAAGGAAGAAATTGGCCTGTCAGCAGGCTGTAGAGCCTCAGACCTGACCGCTTGCAAAAGCTCTTTTCTTTCTTTCTTTCCTTATTGTCCTGGAAGGTTGCCTCTCAGTGGGACCTGGCTTTTGTATAGTTGTTTGTAGTGTAACAATACTGTTCTGTGGCTCTAAGACAGTGGTCTAATTTCCCTCCTTCCTTAATGAAAAGGACATGTCTTCTGTGGGAAATCGGTGATTTACTGAGTGACCAAAGACTGTTTCTGTTCCTAATAGAAGCCAGTACAGATAAGCTGCTTCCTGGAAGGAACAGGACCAGGTACCTCTGAATAGGAAATTGCTTTCATCGCCCCTGGTGTGTCCTTGCTAATGTGGAGTTGGGTTCATCCTGCTGTTCTCCCTCAGATGAACAGCCCTCCTCAGGACATCCAGTCCAAACACCTTTTTCAGTGAGCTTCGTGCGTGTAACTCTCCCGTGAGCTCCAGGGCTCTTGGAACCCAGATTCAATCTAAAATCAAAACTGAGAGCGCTCATTCCATAATTTAAAAAAATCTGGCTGAAGCATGAGTCGTTGTTAATGATCCTTGCCTAATTTTTCATTCCTTTTAGGACTGCTACTGTCACTGTCAGATAAGGGGTAGCAGGCGCCAAAGCCTTAGGAAAAAAAATAATAGGAGAAAAAACATGAAATTAAGAGAATTCAATTAACTTCTCGTGCAAAGTGGGAAAAAGCTGTCGTTATACATGTAGTCTAGTGGTAGACCAGATGACCAAGGCCATGAGGCCCAAAAAATGATTTTTTTTTAACCGAGTTGTCATCTCTTTTATCCACTCATTCTTTCATCAAACATTTGTTTCTGCCTTGAGAAAGGCGCCGATGGTGGTGAAGGATTAAAAACTGGGCTTGTCCTTGGAAGCTTGGCCTGATTTGCAGTTTGCTTTTTCTTCCATGACTTATTTCCAAATTGTCCCCAGATATTTGGGTTGGTTTGGGTGAGCTGCTGTGAGCACGGTGGTCGATGTCTGAGCCCCCAGCTTTACTGTGCGCTCCAAGGATTGGCTCCATGGGTGTTATTCACGGCTGCATCCTGGCGCCCAGAATGCCACCAATGTGACGTCAGCGTCACAACTGACCTCTGACCTGCATCCAGTAAATAACATTTTTGGTCTCATGTAATTCAGTATAATTTCCACTTTCTCAGGTCCCAGCTCAGAGAAGAGGCTGAGCAGGATGTGGAATGCTTGGGAGCTGGGTGGTTTCTCTTTCATTCACTGGGGCAGGAAGTGAATGGTGTGCCTTCCTCTAGGTGCTATTTCCACCTAGGTGAAAAGAGCAAAGAGAAATGGCAGTGTATTCGGGAAGAACTTTGCAGAGTTAAAGGGTTTATTAGGGGCTTCCCTGGTGGCGCAGTGGTTGAGTCCGCCTGCCGATGCAGGGGACGCGGGTTTGTGCCCCCGTCCGGGAAGATCCACATGCCGCGGAGCGGCTGGGCCCGTGAGCCATGGCTGCTGAGCCTGCGCGTCCGGAGCCTGTGCTCCGCAACGGGAGACGCCACAGCAGTGAGAGGCCCGCGTACCGCAAAAAAAAAAAAAGGGGGTTTATTAGAAACTGTAAACAGACAACACCGTGGAGCGCAAAGGCAAGTGAGGATAATTGGAATCCTGTTCACCAAAGAATTAAAAGATTCTGCCTTATTTTTTTCTTACAAATGTCTCCATTCTTATTCCCTATGGAGAAATCTGTCTCCAGAGACAGTTATAGTTCAGTCTCCTGGAGGGTGGAAGCCTCCCACCTTGCCACTCAGACGGTGACAGAACAGAATAGAGGTGCTGACCAGTCCAGGAGCTCAGGTTAAGGAGGGTGGACGGAGGTGCCAGAGGCTTCCAGGAAGAGGCAATGTTTCTAGTCTTCACTTTGGAGAAGCAGATTCTCAGCAGAGGCGTTTTCATGGTCTGTCCTCACTTTTAAAGAAGTTCAGCAGGCAAGATTAGTGTCTCTCTTAAAAAAAAAAATGTTGTCCCTAGCATTAAAAAACAAACTTCAACGAAGTAAATTTCAAAGATCTTGTTGGCTTTATTCAAAGATGTATGAATCAAGAAGCATCTCGTTCGGCAGATAGAAAAGAGCTGTCAGGAGCTGGACCAAATGAAACACTCTTTATAGGCCGAAGGCAACGGCGGCAAGAAGGTTATACTTGGCAAAAAAGCAGGTTGGTTATGGCAAGATCACGTTCCTGTAGGGGACGGACGGCAGGGGTCTACCAGGCAGGTGACCAGTGCTGGTCAGGCGACTCTAGCGGAAACTGTCGTTAAGTTGAATCTCGGCTTGGTGACTTAGCATGAACGACTCCATTTGAGGCCTGTTGTCTTGCTGGAACCCCTCCCCCTCTTTGTAATGACCAGAGGTGACCACGTACAACCAGAAAGCCCTCCTCCACCTGGTTGTCCCACGTTTCTTCAGAGGAGTGACGGCGTGCTGGCATCTCATCCGTGGTGGGAGAGACCGTTTCCTTGTCTCAACAGTTTTCTCCTGCACTCATTCTGTTCCTGTATTAAACACGCCCTGCCGTGGACCTAGGCAGCCCTAGTCCTCTGGGGACAGATCCAGGGGTCATAACTGCCGCCTCCCAGGAGTGCAGGCTCTAGAGGGGGAGACAGAAGGAAGCAGATGGGCTCAGCGCCGTTTGGAGGGGTTGTCCCTGAGGTGCGTTGGGACACCCTCGGGGGGAGAGGATGGAGCCCCAAACCCTGTAGGGGGACGGGGTGGGGACGGGTCAGGGAGAGGCACACAGAGCCCAGCAGAGCCAGCGGGCAGGCTGCAGGACAGCAGGCAGGGAGACAGCACTTCCAGCAGGTCTGAGAGTGTTTGCAGGACTTCAGGACTGTGGAGGCGCAGGCTTGGGGACAGCAGGGGCCTGGGCAGAGCTGGAGACCCGGAGGGGTAGGGCGGACAGGAGTTCAGAGGGCAGAGGTCAGGGGGTCTCTAGGACGCCTGACCATGAAGGCAATAGGGCTTAGCCAGGGCTCTCTGCACGCTTGTTTGTTGTTTGCTTGTTTGTTTTAAATTCTTGACTACGAAAATGTTAAAACGTGCACAAAAATAGAATAGTATCATTAACCTCCTCGCACCTGCTTATCCAGGTTCCATAATTGTCAATATGGAGCCAAGCTTATCTTGTTTCTATTTTCCACTACCCCTCCTGAACCCCCTGGATTATTTTTTTTTAATTTTTATTGAAGTATAGTGGATTTACAATGTTGTGTTAGTTTCAGGTGTACAGCAAAGTGAATCGGTTATACATATACATATACCCACTCTTTTTTTAGGTTCTTTCCCCGTATGGGTCATTACAGAGTATTGAGTAGAGTTCCTTGTGCCATACAGTAGGTCCTTATTAGTCCCCCTGGATTATTTTAAACCAAACCCCTCACATCATATCATGTTAGTTCAGCTTGTATCTCTAAGAGGAAAAGACTCATCTTAAACACACCATAATATCATTATTACAATTTAAAACTTAGCAATATCTCCAAATATCATCTGATATTCAGGCAGTTTTCACATTTCCCCAGTCGGCTCGGAGACGTCTTTTAACAGTGGCGTTTGGGTCCAGGTGAGATGTACACTTTGCACTTGGTCGGTAAGTCCTGTAAGTGTTACTGCATCAGTAACTGTCGCTCCCGCCTCGCCCTGACCCTGGCACTTGTTGAAGAGAGGTGGCGATTTGCCCTGCGTTCAGGCGCTGGTTGTTGAGAGCTTTTGAGCCGCGGCAGGTCTCGGGGTTGGGGGGGATTTGGCGAGAACAGCGGCAGCCCAGGGGCCGTGGGCTGCAGAGGCACCCACCCGAGCCTGGGCAGGTGCACTCTGGCTGGGAAGGCAGGCTGGGCTAGGGCCGCGCCCGGAAACAGGGGCAGGTCTGAGAACTGCTTAGACGTGCAATTGGATGGGACGGTGAGGGAGAGGAAGGGTCAGCTAGTGGCTCCCAGGTTTCTGGTTTAAGCAGCTTGCTTGGGGTACAGGGTGTCATTAACCAGAGGGAGGGATTTGTTTGGCGGAGGGGAAGGGAAAATGCATCACTGGGATACAGATTTGATTATTTAAACAGACCGAAATGAAAAACACACATATGCACGCTGATGGGGTTCAGGACATGCTACCCCAAAATAAGGCACCTTGACATACTGAATATTTCGAGAGGAAGGAATTTGAGAAATGGCATTGTGAAAAGGACATTTATTTATTTGTTTATTAATTTGAAGTGTAGTTGATTTACGATGTTATATTAGTTTCAGGTTCACAGCAGAGTGATTCAGTATTTTTACAGATTATACTCTAAAGTTATTACAGGATAATGGCTGTAATTCCCAGTGCCGTGCAGTAGGTCCTTGTTGCTTATCTATTTTATACATTATAGTTTGTATCTCTTCATCCCATACCCGTAACTTGCTCTACCCTCCACTTCTTCCCTTGCCCCACTGGAAAATGCTAGCTTGTTTTCCTATATCTGTGAGTGAGTCTGTTTCTGTTTTGTTATATATATTCATTTGTATTATTTTTTAAATTCCACATATAAGTTATCTCATACAATATTTGTCTTTCCCTGTCTGACTTATTTCACTAAGGATAATATTCTCTAGGTCCATCCGCATTACTGCAAATTTCATTCTTTTTCATGGCCGAGTAATATTCCACTGTATATAGGTACCACATCTTCTTTATCCATTCGTCTGTTGATGGGCACTTGGGTTGCTTCTATATCTTGACTATTGTAAATAATGCTGCTATTAACATTGGGGGGCATGATTCTTTTCTAATTGGTGTTTTCATTTTTTCCCAGATATATGCTCAGGAGTGGAATTGCTGGATTGTATGGTAGTTCTATCTTTAGCTTTCTGAGAAACCTCCATACTGTTTTCCACAATGGCTGCACCAATTTACATTCTCACCAACAGTGTACAGGGATTTCCTTTTCTCCACATCCTCTCCAGCATTTGTTATTTGTGGTCTTCTTGATGATGGCCATTCTGACAGGTGTGAGGTGATAGCTCATTGTTTTGCTTTGCATTTCTCTAATAGTTAGTGGTGTCGACCATCTTTTCACGCTCCTGTTGACCATCTAGATGTCTTCTCTGGAGTGTCTATTCAGGTCCTGTGCCCATTTTCCAGCCAGGTTGGTTTTTTGATATTGAGTTGTATGAGTTGTTTGTATACTTTGGATATTAACCTCTTGTTGGTCATATCACTTGCAAACATTCCTCCCATTCAGTATGTTGTCTTTTTGTTTTGTCAATGGTTCCTTTGTTGTGCAAAAGCTTTTTTTTTTTTAAACATCTTTATTGGGGTATGATTACTTTACAATGGTGTATTAGTTTCTGCTTTATAACAAAGTGAATCAGTTATACATATACATACATCCCCATATCTCTTCCCTCTTGTGTCTCCCTCCCTCCCACCCTCCCTATCCCACCCCTCCAGGTGGTCACAAAGCACCAAGCTGATCTCCCTGTGCCATGCGGCTGCTTCCCACTAGCTATCTACCTTACGTTTGTTAGTGTGTATATGTCCATGCCTCTCTCTCGCCCTGTCACAGCTCACCCTTCCCCCTCCCCATATCCTCAAGTCCGTTCTCCAGTAGGTCTGCGTCTTTATTCCTGTTTTACCCCTAGGTTCTTCATGACATTTTTTTTCCCTTAAATTCCATATATATGTGTTAGCATACGGTATTTGTCTTTTTCTTTCTGACTTACTTCACTCTGTATGACAGACTCTAGGTCTATCCATCTCATTACAGATAGCTCAATTTCATTTCTTTTTATGGCTGAGTAATATTCCATTGTGTATATGTGCCACATCTTCTTTATCCATTCATCCGATGATGGGCACTTAGGTTGTTTCCATCTCCAGGCTATTGTAAATAGAGCTGCAGTGAACATTTTGGTACATGACTCTTTTTGAATTATGGTTTTCTCAGGGTATATGCCCAGTATTGGGATTGCTGGGTCGTATGGTAGTTCTATTTGTAGTTTTTTAAGGAACCTCCATACTGTTCTCCATAGTGGCTGAACCAATTCACATTCCCACCAGCAGTGCAAGAGTGTTCCCTTTTCTCCACACCCTCTCCAGCATTTATTGTTTCTAGATTTTTTGATGATGGCCATTCTGACCGGTGTGAGATGATATCTCATTGTAGTTTTGATTTGCATTTCTCTAATGATTAATGATGTTGAGCATTCTTTCATGTGTTTGTTGGCATTCTGTATATCTTCTTTGGAGAAATGTCTCTTTAGGTCTTCTGCCCATTTTTGGATGGGGTTGTTTGTTTTTTTGCTATTGAGCTGCGTGAGCTGCTTATAAATTTTGGAGATTAATCCTCTGTCAGTTGCTTCATTTGCAAATATTTTCTCCCATTCTGAGGGTTGTCTTTTGGTCTTGTTTATGGTTTCCGTTGCTGTGCAGAAGCTTTGAGGTTTCATTAGGTCCCATTTGTTTATTTTTGCTTTTATTTCCTTTGCCTTAGGAGGTGGATCAGAAAGGATCTTGCTGTGATTTATGTCAAAGGGCGTTCTGCCTATGTTCTCTTCTCAGAGTTATGGTTTCAGGTCTTACATTTAGGTCTTTAGTAAAAAACACTTTCTGAACTTCCCTTGAAGCAGGTCATAAAACCCTCATGTGCGAGGTACCCTCCCTATATCCACAGGAAAAGGGCATCCTTATCTTGGAATAGAAAGGGACACAGATGAATCTGAAGGAGGAGAACTTGCGATGATTCCTCAAGTTTAGTATACTCAGCTCGCACTCTCTGTCCTATTATATCTTTCCACAGCCTTCCACCGTTCATCAGACCTAGTATAAAAACACTCAGATCTAACCATTTCTTTGGGCCTTCATTTCCTTGTCAAGGGTCCTGTGTCATGTGAAAGTTTATCAAGTAAATGTGTATGCCCTTCTCTTGTTCGTCTGTTTCTCACAATAGGGGCCCCAGTCAACAGCTTAGAAAGGTATTTCCCCCCCCACTACAGACACACAAAATGACTTAAACAAAAGAGACACTTACTTGTCTTCTGCATAGATGCTGAAGCGTAAGCAAGTCCGAACTAATAAGGTAGCTCCATGGTATTGGGACACAGGCTCTTTCTACCTTGTTCTGTCATCTGTCAGGTGGTCCAAGATGGCACACCACCAAGACCACTGGCTCCAGTGAAGTGGAAGGAAAGCGTGCCTCTTCCCTCCCAGGTCATGGCCCACAAGTTTCCCACATCCTTTTTGCTAAACATCTGTTTGGCTAGACCTTAGTCACGTGGCCATACCTCGCTGCAGGGAAAATGGGAAACATGGTCTTGTGTCCCGCTAACTCTCTGGGGTTCTGCTACCAGAGGAAGAACGGGAGGATGGAGAGGGTGACAGCAGAAGGTGTGGTTGGAGGCATGCTGAGCTCCAGGTGCCATGGGTGAGTTTCAGGGGACGTACGTGCAACCCAGAAGAGAGGTCTCAGGACTTAGGATTCTTGAGTTCCATTAGGAAGCCATAAGGTATCTGATCAAGGGAGGAACCAAACAGATGTAGGGGGACAAACGTTACATGTTATTTTGGGGGTCAGTTGGAGAGAGGCAAAGCAGAAACTGGATCATTCAGGAGCTGTTATAATGACCTAGAAGACTTTGCAGACAGCCACAGGACTTAGCAACTGATTACATAGGAGGGAAGAGGCAGGGGGAGGTGACAGTCTAAATGCTGACAGTCTAAGTGCCTGAGAGAGTGACGATGTCATTTCTAGAAAAGACAGGAAGAGGGACAGAGCTCACTCAGGGTGCATGGATAAGGCGCTCGGTGGAGAGGGGCAAGAAGGGCTTGGTTTTAGATGTTTTAATACGAGATGCCACGGGTCACCCCAGTGGCAGTGGATGGAGTGGACGGTGGTGAAGGCCCAGGCTTGGTGTCAGAGCTCAGAGTTCAAATCCAGGTTCAGCCACTTCTAAGCCGTGTGGCCTTGATCAAGGGTATGACCCCTCTGCACACCACTGTCCCCGAGTAAAGTAGGAACAGTAGGAGAACTCCTAAGAAGGATTGCATACATTCCTGTCAAACACACCCATAGTAAGTGCTGGTACACGTTTGATTTTATTCTTACGAGACAACTGTAAGTTGTGTAACTGCAGTTGGAAATACAAGCCAGAAGCTCAGACAAGGGGCAGGAGGTCAAGACTGGGGAGTCTTTGCAGCACGGTGGGGATGTGTCAGCCGGGCAGGGGCGAGGTGGAGGCGTGCAGACCCTTGGGGAGCGGGCACGTGCGGGAGGGGCCCCGCGCCGCCGTGGTCCCTGCACCGCCATGGTCCTTGCACCGCCGTGGTCCCTGCACCGTGGGTGTTGCTTCCGCAGCTCTTTCCAGCCTTGCCATTTTCCAGCAGTTGCCTGATGGTTCCATGAAGCCTCTTCCCCATTGGACTCCATGAGGCAAGCCCCGAGCTGCATCCCAGCTCCCAGCTCAGAGCCCAGCACACAGTCATTATTTGTTGTTTGAAGGAATCCGGTGGGGAAGGAAAACTTGCGGGGTGGGGGAATGGGGATTTGTGTTGCCGCAAAAGAGCACTTGACGGAGAAGAAAATGCTACGACGAGGCTGGGGCGGGGGCAGGTCAACCTTGACCTGGTGCCCTGTGGTTTGCGCAGCCGCCGTCTACCCAGGCTTATTAAACGTCAGAGTGGTTTTCCTGAGAACGGAGCCTTGAAAGGCCACCAACCAAGCAGATCTAATCACATAAGCAAGTGAAAAGTAGACAGCTCGTATGCGGAATGGCTGATCAGAAGCTGTGGCTCTCTCCGGGGTCTCCCATCCCCTCCCCAGGGCACATCCCTGAGTCTCAGGCCACATCCAGTGACTGTGACCACTGATTTACTGCCGGGCGTTGCCAAAGGCTCTGTGACCATCACACACGATTCTCAGGGCAGGGAAACGATCTTTCCTCTCCTCTGAGGTGGCTAGCCCATGTCCTTCAGTCATCCATCACTGTCAAGACACACGCAGACGCTCCGGAACTCTACAGTGTGACTGTGTAAAAGGCGCCAGTCCTATCCTAGAGAAGGCAGGAAGGGCCCTCGGGGGCCGTCCCCTGCAACCTCACAGCCTCATTTAATGATGAGAAACCGAGGCCTTGGAGAGAACCAGGGCATCAGAGACTGAGCTCTACCGAGCACGTAGATGACCTGGCACTGAGTGGCTGCTCCCTGTGTGGCCGTCACTTGAGCCTCATACGTGCTTTCTTGTAGGTTGTTGGAGGCATTAATATGTGTATCTTACTCAGGGAGGGCAACTCACTTGCCCAGAGCCCCAGGGAGCGGCAGAGACGTGACCCAAACCCTGAGGCCTTGCCTGCTGTGTGGCCGGGGGACGAGGTCACGTGGTGCTGACAACCCCGGGGAGCAGCAAAGTGCTGCTTCCTGCTCCGTGGTCGCCGAGGGTGGCTGGGGTCTCCTCTTTGTCACCTTCAGGCAGGGAAGGCTCCAGCGTCAAGGGCCAGGAGGGACGAGGGAGTCAGGGGCGCACCTGCCCTTCAGCGTCAGCCAGAGGGCACCCCTCACGGTTACTGGCCAACGAGGGCCACTTGCCGCGCTCAACCTCAAGGGAGAGGAGAGGGCGACCCGACCCACGGGAGATTCCTGGTGGCTGCCCCAATCACCACCAGCCACGCCCTTCCCATCGCCTGCCCCCCAGCCCCTACCAACAAGCACTGAGATGCTCCCCAGGGGGCAGAGCCCTCCTGTGCCACATTGGCTGCTGTCCCAGACCGTCTCCCTCTGCCTGGCTGGAAAAAAAAAGCAAAACCTTTATTCTTTCTTATGGCAACTGCATAAATATAAATATGTTGGCAAATATTTACAGACCCCAGAGCTGAAAGGTGATATGGAAAGGGAATTAAATTACAGGCTGCAGGGTGTAATAAAACAGTATTTGGGTTTCCCCAGACTCGTGATATTGTTTCTTTTCTGCATGATATACTATGCTGGAAAGACATTCTTTTCTAGTCAGTTTCTTTTTATCTTTTTTTTTTTTTTTTGCCTCCGAACTGCATATAAAACTTTTACGTTAATTTGAAGTTCATCTAAGGAAGTAAAGGGACTTCCCAAATAGCATTTTATAAATCTCTGTGGCTGTGTGTGTTATTATGGAAACATTTTAAACATACACAAAAGTGGGGAGAACCATATTGTGGTTGTTTAAACACATATGTGCAAGTCATTTGACCTGCCTCTTGTCAAGAGGTGGCATCTGGGTCCCTCTCCCCTGTACCTGAGTGAGCCCTGTGGATGCTTCCACCAAAGAATGCGGTGGAAACAAAGCTGCGTGACTCTGAGGCTAGGTTAGAGAAGGCAGTTCTCTCAGGACGCACACCTCAGGAGCCCTGGGCCACCATATAAATTAGACTGACAAAGACAGATTAACAAGAGAAAACCAAACAGAAGCTTACTAACGTGCATCTCACGTACACACGGGAGAGCTCAGTGCCGACGAGCTCAAGGGGTGGTTAGAACTTGGGCTTCTAGAGCATCTCGGCAAAGAACAATAATTTTACAGACAAGGGACAAGACGAAGGAGAAGGGTCTCCCTCGGCTGCGGTCCAGCGTCAGCGGGGATCTGGTCCTTCTGGAGGCTCGGAAGGAGTCCGTCTCCTTGCCTTTTCCAGCCTCTACCTTCTTTGGCTTGTGGCCTCTGCCTCCGTCTTTAAGATCAGCGTTGGCCAGTTTTCTGCTGCCCATTCGGACGCTGATTCTTCCCACCTGGGGCTCTGTGATCACAGTGGACCCGCACAGACAGTCGGGATCCTCCCCACGTCCAGGTCAGCTGGCTGACAACCTCAAGCTCACCTGCACCCTCCACTCCCCCGTGCCACGTCGAGTATATTCGCATGTTCCAGGGATTTGTCCCGGCCTCTTGGCAGGGCCGTTATTCTGCTACTTATGGACCGTGTCACAGGGGCCTGCCTTTCGAATCCACCGAAGGTCCGGAAGGGTTTCCAAGAAGAACAGCAACTCTGTACCTTACAGTTCTTGGAATTCCTTAGCTGTATGTCTTTGGTTCTTTACCTTGAAGTGTAAAAGTCATCCTGCTAGCCTATAGGTCCTAGGAATTTCCAAGAGAAAGTTCTGTTATTCACATTCAGTTACGCACTTATCCATTCATTTATCCGGTAATTTATTAATTCAACATGTATTTATTGAACACCTCTTATAAGCCAGCTCTCTTGTAGGCCACGGAGACACAGCACAAACCACACAGACGATGCCGCCGTTTTCATGAAATATACATTCTAGTGGTGAAGGAAAACAATAGACAAGCGAAATATTCGTACCTTAAAATGACTTTGGAGACAGACAAGTGTGATACAGAAAGCAGAGATGAGATCACAAATGACCAGTGAGGTGGTCAGGGACGTCCCCTCTAAAGAAATGACATTCCAACAGAGACCTAAACGCTGGGGCCCCCATGGGAGGTTCCAGGGGTAAGAGCGGTCCAGACCAGGACACTGCAGGTGCAAAGGCCGCAAGGCAAAAGCCAGCTGGGCCTGTGGAAGAGCCAGGAAGGAGGCCAGCGCGGCTGCAGACGGTGAGCGGGGAGGAGGGTGGTGGACAGCAGGGTTGGGCAGCTTGACGGCTGGTCAGGTGACGCTTCAAGGGCCGAGGCAAAGGGTGTGTCTGTTTGTCAGGGAAAGCTGTGGGAAGGGGTTTGCTCTATTTTTTTTTTAATCTTTTGTGTACGTATTTATTTATTTATTTGGCACATGGGATCTTAGTTCCCCGACCAGGGGTCGAACCCGTGTCCCCTGCATTGGAAGCGCAGAGTCTCAACCACTAGACCGTCAGGGAAGCCCCCGGATTTGCCCTGTTTTTGATGGCAAGGTGTGAACAACTTAGTGATGGATCTTGGGTGTAGAACAATCGCTTGGGTTGCTTGGAGGCTGGGGGGAGACAGGCTGACAGGGGTCCAGGAAGGAGATGACAGGAGAGAGGCAGTGAGGATGGACAGGAGATGCTCCTGGGCATGTGCAGAGGCAGAGTCGACAGACTGCTGGCGGATTGGACGTGCTGAGGGGCTGGGGGGAGGTGACGGATGCCAGAGCATCTGGCCTGTGAACCGGTGCTGTGGAGGAGGGGAAATTCCCCCTCTGATCCCTCTTGAGTTCTCCTGGCGGGACCAGTAATAAAATCGATACAATGCCGTTGAGCGGGAGAAAGAGAAACCTTTAGTTCATGCACACGGATCTAAATTCTCATAGAAATGGGCCTGAGAAGGGCGGGCGGGAATTGACAGGACAAAGAAACTTAGGTTTGGGTGCCTAGTTAGCAAGGAATTTAAGCTCTGGGCTTGGGTTCTAAATTAGTAAAGAAGGAACAAGGTTTGTTTATCCAGGCTGCTCAGCCCTGAATCCCCATCTGTGGTGATAAGGACGCCTCTTCCTCCTGTACCGGGATGGCCCTTCACATGGAGGATTTAGTTCCTGCTTTCAGGGGGACAGAGAGGAGGGTCACAGTGACCCTCTTGCGTCGGCCATTTCTTCAGTAACTGTAATTCAGATTAATCAATACGCCGTGGACGCACATTTTGGGGCAGCCCACCCTGGGCCCCAACTAAGCTGAGAGGCACGTCTAGGAGGACCGGGGTTTGCTGCTGCCGTTCTGCTTTGGGCCGGAGAAGGACTTGGAACGCAGAGGCCAGCTTTGAACAAGTGTGAGACGTGTTCAGATACTCAAGTGCGACCGTCAGGGGGATGTCAGGTGAGGAGTCTGGGCCGGACGGAGATACCATGTTCGTGAAGATGGTGTTTAGAGCCGAGGTCTGGGTGTCTCCCCGAGGGAGGCTCTGGTGATGGGATGAGATGTCCCCATCAGGAAATGCGCCCTCTGGCAGGTCTCTGCCCCCTCCCATGGGCACTGCCACATCCCACCTCCCCCCACCCCCAGGGTGAAGCCCTGAGGCACTTGCTTCAGGCACTAAAGTTAACGAGGTGCCGGAACACCACCATAATCAACATAAATAAAATTTCCATGCATTTTTTAAAAATAAAAATTAATGCAAAAAACCCACGACAAGCAAAGTAGCAAAATGTTTAAAGACAGGACTATTACCAGTGTGGAGCCATATCAGAGCCCGAGGCAAAAGGAGAAGTAGTAATTCTCTTCCTGCGTCTGTTTAGAAAGTGAGGCACCTCATTCCCCCACCATCACCCCCTCCTCCACACCCTGCACCTCTTCTGGGGCCCCAGCGGCTCTCAACGCCCCACACAGTGGAAACAATTGTTGCCCTTTTTTAAAAAAATGCAGATGCCTGGGCCCAGCCCCCGGCCAGTGCAAATGGAATGCCAGAGCGCGAGGCTTGAGCATCTTACGGTGTAAGCTCCCCGGGTGGCTCTCCTGCGCCCGGGGCTGGGAGTCACTGTGACTGCCGGAGTCCGGGGGTCCCTGGAAAGCCAGCCATCCTCTCTCTGCGTGTTCTTAGCAGAAAGAGGGGGAAGAAAGTAATCGCATTTTTTCTGCGCAGAAACTGGAGACAAGCCAGAGTACTAGGAATCGTTCTGTCAGTCCCAGATCTGCTGGTTCCTGGAGAGCCTCCTGCAGACGTGGTGCCCGCCGGCTCCCTCAGCTCCCCCCCAACCAGCCTGGGCGGTCCTGAGTCTGCTCCGCAGCGGCCTCGCACTAAGCATCCCGGGCTCCGGGGCCCCCTTCTCCCCCACTGACGTGGACCTCCCCAGAAAGGTGCTTGTGAGAAATTCAGTGCCAGTACCATTCAGTGCCGAGAGCAGGCTGAGGGCAGCTATACTTACCACTACTATTCAACAGCAGCTTTTATAACAGTGATATTGAGGATGAAGGTGTGCTTTCCTTCAGCCGAGTCAACAAATTCCACGGATTTGTTTGTTCACACCTTTGGGAGGATTTACTGTGTGATCCTCTGGGGTGCTGTGCTTGTTTAGTCAGTCAGTGAAGGTTTCTTATTCATGTACTTCCAGCCAGGTGCTTGGGGTGGGATGGCTTTACATAATTAATACTTACATGTGAACGGAGTTTTACACATCAGTGCTTTCTGTTCTCACCAACCATAAGAGAACTCAGCCGTCAGGGTGCTTCTGGAGAAGCAACCATTTGCTCTTGGAAATTACATCAGCTTCATTTTTCTGTATCCGTAGTGAATTTCCCCCTCTTCTTCCAGCCTTTGCTGTTTGGTCCCAAATCATCTTCTTACTGGGGAAATCAATCGGAGGTTTCTTTTTATAACCTTTCTCATTCTGGTTGAGTTAGCTATGATTGCACCACTTTTATTTCTTCCTAAAGTATTCAGATTTAATTACATGTTTTTCTTCTGCCTCTGGTTCAAGTGTGCTAATTATGTGGTGGTATTTAGTCTGTCTCAAGTTTATTATTAGACTTTTCATTGTCCCTGCATTTGCTAAATTGTAGAGAATTTGTATTTTTAGGGCTCTTTCCATTCATGGTGTCATTCCTTCACAAGGAAAGTTAAAAAATACGTAGATAAAAGTAGGTCAAACTCAGTGTTTCCACCTCTGGGTGTAGAATCCTACTTAGTGAATGAGGCTGGTAATTCTGTGGTCAGCCAGCTGCTAAGTGTTACTTTAGGGAAGTTAACTCAGCACCAGCGCTTTTTCTTACAACAAATGGTTGAGAAACCAGGGGCACTGAGATGCTGAAGTGATGTCTCATCACTGGCTTTGGGTACCTGTGGTGTGGCTCTTGCTCTAGCATCTGGCTTTGAGGATGAGTATAAAGCGATCCACATGGATGAACCATGGCCTGGCCCGGAACCTGTGACTCTGCTGTCCCATGGCCAGTTTCTGGTACAAGGAGCCAACTGGCCGACAGCCCTGCACGGCCCTCCCTTCAGCATTAAGGAAACCCCACCTGCCCACCTCTCTTTGGCCGTTTCTCGGCTCATCTCCGGCTGTACCATAGAAGGTTAGCGGTGTGACTGTTATCACTACCGTTCTCACCTGGCTCATTTGTTCACGCATTCAGTCAACAGACACCTGTTGAAGAGTGACTGTTTAAGGGCCCAGGAGAGAACTGTGTACAGAACAACCAATGTCCCTGCTCTCGTGGAGCTTCTATTACGTGGCAGGAAAAGTACTCTTGATAAAAACCAGTAAAAACACAATCTGCCAAGGAGAGCGGTAGATGGGAGCGTTGTCCTCGGACCCCCAAAGCCTGCTCATGTTAGGACTCAGCATCACACGTTGCTATGGACAGTGCAGCTCCTTGCCAGCAAATAGAGTCCATTCTGGCCTCTGGACACTGGGCGTGGCAGGTGACGCACCTGGGCCTGTGGGATATTGGTGGGCAACGCAAGCAGAGGCTTCAGATATGCTTGGTGTTGGCTTGCTTCCTGTACTTCTGCCATTGCCGTGAGAACATGCCCCGAGTAGTTTCTGGTCCCAGAATAATGGGACACCTGTGGCACCGACTTGACCCCAACCTGCAGCCTGGAGACCCGCCCAGCAGATCCAAGGTGGCAACAGAGATGCTCGGCTGAGCCCACTGGGATCAACCAGTCCTGTAGCCTGTGGACCCGTGAGCGTGAGTGTAAAGGATTGCTCCCGGACGTGACAGTCTGAGGGGTGATTTGTTACAGAGCATTGTCGGTGGAAGAGCTGCCTAATACAGGTGTCAGGTCGAACAGAAATTAAACAGAGAGAGGGATGGGGGTACCCACAGTGCAGGGAAAGAGGAGTGACCTCCACTGCAGGCCGCGCCGCAGGCTTTCTGGATAGCCTGCAGGGGGAGGGGTGGAGGCAGGGAAGTTGCCAGAGAGACCAACGCAAACATGCACTTACTTCCCGTGCTCATTTTTTAATGCATGCGTTTATTAGCGAGGGTTCAAACTCTACAAACTATGCTCTAACCTTCATTTTCCCCTTGCTCTCTCGTGAACATCTATCCAAGCTGCCGAGCATTGGCCCGCAGGTTCCTTTTGCTGGGGGACACAGTTCTGTTGTAGGACGTCATAGGCGAAGCAGAAGCCCGTGCCCAGTGATCACCGGGTCCCATGCACGGTGCCGCTTCGCCAGAGCACGTGAGGGAGGGAATCTCATTTGCCCATTTCGCAGATGAGGAAACCGAGACCAAGAGGCTCACCAGGAGCGGAGTCAACATTTAACCCAGAGCTGCGACCACAGGCCAGGCGTCTCCTGACTGCCTTCCTGTCACCAAACTTACACTCAGCCTTCCTCTTAGAGACGACACTGCCCTAAGCATTCGTGTGGCCAAATCTCTGTGACCATCAGTAATTGTTTCCCTAGAACCAATTCCTGGAGGTAGAATTTCTAGGTCAGTTCTTTTAATGTGACAATTAAACTCTAATGCGTTGTAAATGAAACAAGTCAGAACAAGTCATTCCAGATGCTCGGAGGGACCGTGGATAGTACTGAACACAATGCATGACAGTTAATCGGGAAGCAGTAATGATCTTGGGTCTGACGGGGCTTCTGGGAGCGTAGCTTCCTTTTGCCCACGTTCCTCCGGAACAAGAACTCGACCGAACACTAGCGGCCATTTCTCCGTCCAGCCCCTCGCTCCCCTGTGCTCTCCAGGGCTGTCCACACCGGGTCCACCTCCTGGAGAGCCAAGCAGGTGTTTCCCGAGTAGCTCTGCGGCACGATGCCTCTGAACTCGCCCTCTGCCCTGGTAAAGTCCCGTCGCTCCGCTTGCCGTGTGACTTGCGAGATGCTGTTTAATGTTTGCTGCCACCCTGTGGGGTTAGTACAGAAGCAGCAGAGGCTGAAGAATTGCCAACGGTCCTCAAGTTCCAAGGCTGAGAAGCAGAGGCAGGACGGTGGTTTGGATCTGGAGCTCCCTGACCAGCCCAGCCCCACGGGCTGCTGTGCTTCACTGGTCCGTCGTGACTCCAGGTTGGGCAGGGGTTTGCTGGAGGTATAGGGGTGAAGGAGTTAAGCTTGCCCTGCTCCCTGCCCAACTGATGCGTGTTCACTCGGAGCCACGAATATCCACATGGGCCCGGGCCGAAGGGCTAAAGTGAC
This sequence comes from Phocoena phocoena, assembly GCF_963924675.1. Lineage (NCBI taxonomy): Eukaryota > Metazoa > Chordata > Mammalia > Artiodactyla > Phocoenidae > Phocoena > Phocoena phocoena. The sequence continues at coordinate 2,517,006 of NC_089232.1, read as the reverse complement.
TCCAATGCTATTTCATCTTTATCACAAATTTCAATACCACTTCCCTCCTCCTGCCGGGGACCCAGGGCGGGAAATGTCAGGGCGGGGCTGCCAGATTAACAGCCCTCCATACAACTGTCAAGTTCTTGGGCGGTACTAGGAACTCTTTTTTGGAGATTTAAAACGCTATTAAAAATCGGGAGTTCCCTGGCGGTCCAGTGGTTAGGACTCCATGCTTTTACAGCCAAGGGCACAGGTTCAGTCCCTGGTCAGGGAACTAAGATCCCGCAAGCCATGCAGTGCAGCCAAAAAACAAAAACAAAAACAAAACCGCTATTAAAAATGCAACCAGGGCTTCCCTGGTGGCGCAGTGGTTGAGAGTCCGCCTGCCGATGCAGGGGACACGGGTTCGTGCCCCGGTCTGGGAAGATCCCACGTGCCACGGAGCGGCTGGGCCCGTGAGCCGTGGCCGCTGAGCCTGCGCGTCCGGAGCCTGTCCTCCGCAACGGGAGAAGCCACGACAGTGAGAGGCCCGCGTAACGCAAAAAAAAAAAAAAAAAAAAAAAAAAAAAAATGCAACCAGTTGCCTGCAAACAGACACAAGGGGTCTTTTGGGGGGCCATGGAAACATTCTGAAGGTGGACTGTGGTGACAGTTGCCCAACATTATAAATTGTACAAAATTCATTGAATTGTAATCTTACAATAGGCAGGTTTCGTCATATGTAAATTGTGTTTCAGTAAAGCTGTTAAAGACATTAAAATATCATCAGAAATCATTTTAATTGAATACATCAGCTGCGTCTGTTTTTTCTTTACTACAAATGAAAAAGTATATTTTGATCAGAGTCAGGGTTTTCTTTTTTCAGAATAGGGGCATTAAAATGTTAGAAAAATTGCAAAGGTACCAAAAAACAGTTTAAAAATAGTTTTTGAGAAAGCCAAGTTAAAGCAGAGGGATGGGCACCTGCAGATGTGATTTTGGAGAAGGGAAAAGGTTTTGCAAAGCAGCCAGGCTGCAAGGCTGAGAAGTCTGAGGGGCCGGCACCCGGGGTTTCTCGAATTTAAAGGAGCTGCAGCTGCGCTGGGAGCCCCAGGGTGGGCTGTCTTGGAGCCCCAGACAGGCTGCTTGGGACGTCACATGTCTACCTGGAGAAACTTGACCTTGGCAGGTCTTATTTTTTAGCATCTTGAAAAAGCGCTAAGTGTCTCAGATTTCATTAAAACATCAAACTATTTTTAAACAAGCACCGTAGGCTTTGTGCCTCTAGCAAAATCTTCATACGTGATTCCGGGACTTTAAAAACTCCACCTTAGACGCAACACCTCTAAACTAGGTCAGAAAGGGGGAAAAGTTGCCTTTTAACAGTGACATGCACAGATACAATTTTCAGGGATTCACTTGGAAACTAAGGTCCCTACGTGAACCATATGCTTCGGCCTCCTCTAAAGAAAGAGGAGAACATAAAGATGCAGAAAACAGGTATGTGGTGAAGGTTGGGTGGGTTCTTTGGACTTTTCGGAAGGACTTATATTACCAACTATTCTTTCTCATAACTAGAGCAAGTGTGGGCAGTCAGCGTATCCGAGTCGGCATCTGGGTCGGTAGAAAGGAATTTGTCCACACGATGAAACCCACCTGCACCCTGAGTGGGCGCCACTGACCGGGCCCCCAGGACAGAGAAAGCATCAGGGCCTGAGACGAGGCGAGAAGTGACCGGAGCCCTTCTGCCCACTTGTGTCACCTCAAGCAAATCACTTCATGCGTTGATTGTTTCCTCATCCGTAAATGGGAATATTAACTTATCATCGGGTGGCTGTGAGAAGGAAATAAAGAGCACATTCTGGGAACATTTTGAATATTTTAAAGTTTTATCCAGATACTAGGTGTTGTTACTGTTTCTTTGGTCAGAGCAAAAATTCAGTCTGTCTTAGCCCCCGTCTACTCATAGAATCCTGAAAGCTAGTTCCGTAGGATGGGCTGCGGGCATGTCAAGGCTTTAACCCTCTAAGTCCCCGAGCCTGGTCACTCCACGGGGCCATATGGATGTTTTCTGTACGTATCGTGGGGGTGGCACCGCGGATTCAACAGAGTGGACAGCGGCCGAATCCCGGTGCTACCCTGCGTCTCCCGCCAATGTAGCGTTGAATCCTACATTCTCTCCAGCCAGCAGAGTTTAACTTTGGGGGGACAAGGAGAACTCACCCACATCACTCCAGAAGCACCTGTGAGAGCTCCCCTGTGCAGGCCGTACGTGCCCGAGGGCGGCCGGGGTCCTGGGGCCTGTCCTCGGCCGCCGTGCTCCCACCGCACTCTGGCCCTTGCTGGTCCTACAGAGCCTCTGAGCCACTTTCCTCCCTTCGTCTGTTTCTGTTGCTCTTGCCCCGAAATACTAACTTGTTGCAAATATAAAAGACTGCCATGAACTCTCACTTACATCTTATGGAAGTGGCACAGTCCAGGGTTAAACCGGTCCTCCTGGGTCCCAAGGCAGGTGTGTCTTTTCATGAATTTCTAGGTCAAGAACTTCTGTCTGTAAAACCGAGTCAGTGGCAGGGTTCCAGGGGGTAGGCTGTGTCAGTAGCTCCCACAGCTGAGAACTTCAAATCCCCTGGGGCGCTGGTTCAAACACAGCTTCCTGGGCCCCACCCCCAGGGCTCTGACTCGGTAGGTCTGGGTGGCCCTGATGATCTGCCTTTTTAACAAGTTCCTATGTGATACTGATACAGGTTCAGAGAACCACCGAGCTAGGACCGAGCCTAGCCGGCAGTAACGCGCACACAATACATTTCAGGTGTTGCTAAAACGAGTACAGATGTGCTTCCTTAAAAGGCTCCCCGATTCTGTTCTACTTGTAAAACTTCCCCCCAGGAGTCTTGCCTGACTTGAGAGATCAAACGGTCTGGTCTCTCTCAGCTCACTTTTCTTAAAAGTTGAGACACGTAGCCCAACACCTGTTTCTAAGCACAGCTATTGATGGATTACTTTGGGCAGCTCTTGCATATTTTTTCATTGCCAATAAAGTTATTGAAATTGGAATATGCCATCTGTGTGAGAGTCTGTATCAAAAAGGCAGGTGACGTGGCTGCAGGTAAGGACAGAGTCAAGCTGTTTCCACAGCAAACTTCTCCATCTGCCCAAACCGACTTCATTCCCTAGGTTGGGTGTTTGCGAACCACTGTGTGTTTCCGTAGTAAGAAATAAAAGTCCAATATCTCAGAGGCCAATTGGTTACCTGAAGCAATAACCACAACTTCAGAGAAAGAGTCCACCAGGTTTCCCACCAGAAGAGACGGCAAATTCTACTGGAGATTGAATACCTATTTCTAAGTCTGTGAAGTAAAGTGTAGATGTGCCTGTGTGTAGTGCGTACTTGACGTTAGTATTTCTGGAAAACAGTTCCCTAAGAAGGGCTTGGTCTCCAGCCCAGTGCTTTGAGGGTTTGTTCCTCGAAGCGGGCGGTGGTCCCGCCCCAGGGACACTCTCCAGGCACCCAGGGCACAGCCCCAGGAAGGCCAGCGCCCGCCTTCGCTCAGAGGACGCAGAGATGCACAGAGGAGCCGCGAGGAGACGGCAGGTGGGGTCTGAAGATGGGGGAACAGCTGCTGTTGCCATCATGTGAGGAGGGGCCGTCATTTCCCTGAACGCCCAACAGTGACGCGGGCTTCCTGGGTTGCACCGACCTCAAACGTGTGAACTACAAGTGCCACCTGCCGTATAAGTAAACAAAGGATGCTTCAGCCATCAAGCCATCACGCTACAGCTGCCCCAGTGGTGAGCCCTGAGGGAACTCGGGATAGAAACAAGATGCTCCCCCATCTAGCAGCCATCAGACTGCAGCCACCTGGAAGGTGCACCCTGAGAAGACTCAGGATGAGAAAGCACCCGACACCGGCCCCAGATGGCTGAGGTGCAGATCAAAGGAATGATTTCATTGAGTCACGACTCTTGCATCTTCCCACGCAGAGAAAAGCGCTACATTCCTTCACTTGAGATGTCTGGTCTTCTTTAAGTAATCCTCTGATGTTCCAACTACCTGGTCTGTGTTGCAAGAACTCCCATATATCCCGGCCCCACCCCCACCCCTGTCCCCTTGCCTCTTCGGAGCCGTCCCTCGGAGTGATCTGAGATGCTGTGTCCCGGGCTTAAGTCCTCAGTTTTGTCCGCCAAATAAAACATAACTCTCAACTTTTAGGTTGTGCATTGTTTTTTTCAGACGACACAGGTGATGACACACCCTGCTGTCTCCATGTGGACCTGCCTTGAGTCCATTCTGTTTTAGGGGCAACAAGGAAAGAGATAAGAGCCTCCACTGAGAACCCATGCTGGTGCTTAACCTCCCAGTTGCCAGGAAGTCTTCCCCTGGCTCAGCTCTGCCCTCTGCCCGGCCCTGCTGCCCTCCCAGCAGCCCTCTGCCCAGTCCAGGGGCTTCTGCCTACACACTGCGTTCCCTCCCCCTCTGGGTTCTAGCGAGCTCCATCTCAGGTTACAGCCTGGATGGTCTCTTCATGTCGGACTTTGAAAATGGAAAAGGAAGAAAAACATTTTAGACTTTGTCCCTTCCCATCAACTCAGAGCTGCATGTTACCAGCTAAGAGGAGATCTGTTACCCGAAACTACACGTTTGCAATACAGTCAGTGACATCCTATCAAGGACTGATCTCTGGCTGCAGGACCATCGTTACTAGGACGGTCAAATCCTTGGAGCAGCTCGGAGAGGTTCTAGAACCCCTAGCCCTCTGTGTACCCACTCCCCGCCGGCCCTGTCCCCTAGGAACCTCTCCTGGGCTGGCGTTCCTCTCCTTGTCTATCAGGACACCCCTCTGCCTCCCAGCCTGCTCTCTGTTCTCCAAGAAAACCCAGCAGAATCTCCGGGTTTTACATTGGAAACAAAAGCCAGGACAGGGGCTTCCCTGGTGGCGCAGTGGTTGAGAATCCACCTGCCATGCAGAGGACACGGGTTCAAGCCCTTGTCTGGGAAGATCCCACATGCCGCAGAGCAACTAAGTCCGTGCGCCACAACTACTGAGCCTTTGCTCTAGAGCCTGTAAGCCACAGCTACTGAGCCCACGAGCCACAACTACTGAGCCCGTGAGCCACAACTACTGAAGCCCGCATGCCACAACTACTGAAGCCTGCGCACCTAGAGCCCGTGCTCTGCAAGAAGAGTAGCCCCTGCTCTCCACAACTAGAAAAAGCCCGTGCACAGCAACAAAGACCCAATGTAGCCAAAAATAATAAATAAAATAGATAAAATAATTTTTTAAAAAAAGCCAGGACAGGAGGTGTTTGGTGACAAGGACGTGCAGAGCTGCTCCCACTTCAATGTAGGAAATGGGAAAAACACATCTCAAAACCTTGGCCAAATGGGGCTCTGTTATACTAATTTTTCTACTTTTCTATAGGTTTGCAATGTACCATCTTAAAAAGTTTTAAAAGCTAGAAAAGAGAAAGATGGACACACACACACACAGAGATAGAGAGGAGTAGGGGATGGGAGGAGAGGGAGAGAGAGAAGGAAGGAGGGAGGAAGGAAGCAAGGAAGGAAGGAGGGAGGGAGGGAGGGAGGGAGGGAGGGAGGCAGGCAGGCAGGCAGGGCAGGTCCCAGGGCCTCGCAGCAGCCTGTGGCCGCCCCTGGCCCAGGTAACCCCCCAGGGTACCACCAGGTGGTCCCCCGCAGAGCTGTCCTACTTACAGAGCGGAGAAAGACACCTTCCCTCACCCTCACAGGTGACCACCCTCCACCCTTCACCTACTGGAAGGGGTGCTCTCACCTAAGGGTTCTCTGCACCTCATCTTGGTTGGTTCGGTGGAGGCACTGTGTGTCTTTTCTCTATGCTCGTCAGCATCACGGACAAGGAACTGCGTTCACTCTCGCTCTGATCCTACCAACGTCGGGCCCCTCTTTCGGAGCCTCAGCACCGGAGACCGGCCTCGGGTCTTGGCTGCCTCCACCTGGCACTGCTTTTGCGAAGGTGAGCTGCTCGTGGATGCATCTGAGCGGCACACATGGATGGTGGGCGGGGCCAGCTCTCCGCGCAGAGTAGCGGCAGGGCCGAGGAGTGGCTGAAGGAGCTTTAGGCAATGCCGTGGTCAGTTCAGTGTACAGACAGCAGTGTTTCCTCCCTGCGCACGGCCCAAAGCTCCCTCCATCCTTTGTGTAGACACAGTCCATTGAGCACACGGTCAGCGGAGCCCTGCTTACACCACAGCGCAGGCTGGTCTCTTCCCCTTAGCTCATAAATTAAACCTCAGTTCGAGATGCTTATTTATCTTCAACACCTGCATGACCGCCCAGCTCCGAGGTGGGATTGATGGCATGGGAGCTGCAGTAAGTACCTTGAAATGGTTCCGTTCCCGAGTCGCTTCTTCCTCGGCTTGTAATTCCCATCATGACCCCACCCCTCCCAGTGAAAATCGCCAGAGAGGCGGTAATGCTGGGTCAGACTAAAGAAGGTACTGGAACATTTCCTGTTTGCCTGTCACCTCTCACTTTGATCTTCACTGTGCCCGAGCGCTTGGTAAGAAAAGTGCTGTTGATTTGGGTATTAGCGACAGGACTGTGACCAAAACGCTAAATTAAAATATCTGAGACAAGTTGCTGCCCAGAAGCCCAAACAATTTTAATCTGATTCAACCTCAAGACACACATTAAAAAAAAATATTCCTTGCACCATCTGTTCCTTTGGTTAAGCATGAAATCACCCCCTGTAATTACGTTGTAGGGAAGATCTGCTCTTACAGCGTAGAGAAGGGAGCAGGTGAAAGGTTCAGCCAGGACTGACAGACACATGGACACACAGGGATGTGTCTTTTACTCAGTGACCCCTTATTCTGTGCTCCAAGAAGGACTTAATCCATGAGGGCTTCATGCATGCCTGTCATGGTTCTTGTTCTTTAATCCAAGAGACAAAAATCCACAAGCTTGAAACAATGAGGGATGTGGATTAATGTATTAGCTACTAGTTGATTATTTACTAATGCCCTTCTTTGTACCAGGTCTTGCACGTGTTTTTACAACCCTGGGGGTAATGTGTAGTTCTCTCCATTTCACAGATTGGGAAACTGAGGCACAGAAGTATTGTATCGTGCTAACACAAGCATTTGTCATCTGCAGAGAGATACTTCTCACTAATAAAGTAACACGCCAGATCTCTGATTATACAGCTCAGCCTCCACGAGTCTGGATGACTATTCCCACCACAGATATGAACTCGTTCCGGGCATGCTCGGCCAAGGCAGGGTCTACACCTGGAGCGCCAGGGGCTGTGGACCTGAGCTAACATCACCAAGACATTGCCCCCCACGGAGCCTTTAGACTAAGTGGTCTGAGGCTTCCTAGATTCCTACATCACCCCTGCCCTTCAACTTGAGATCTCTGTGGTAAGGACAACTCTAGGGAAGTTGGAAAGAGATGCTTCTTGCCAGCACAGAGGAAGAAGTAGGCATGAGGAAGTGGAAAGCAGGAGGGCTTCCAAAAAAGAGAAGCATCAGCTGAGGTGTCTCTGGAAGCTTCTACAGGTCTGATGCTCACCTGGTTCACACAATTTGTCTCTGGCAGAAGGTAAAGGAAAGAAGAAACCATTCCAGTCTCCTTCGAATGCTTTCGTTCCTGGACCATCACCTGCGGCAGGAATCTCCACTTGGTCACGCGTGTTCTTTTGGCTCCTGGTGGGCACTGCCTGCACCAGCCCAAGCTGGTCACTGCCCACATGACCCACCCCCCCATGGCTCGTGAGACTTTCCCGGGGGCCTGGTGTGGCCTGAAGCTGCTTGCCCAGCCTCCTGGTTCCATGGCCACTCTAGTCACCTACATTCTCTACTGCAACATTCTTTTTTTTTTTTTTTTTTTTTTTTTTTTTGCGGTACGCGGGCCTCTCACTGTTGTGGCCTCTCCCACTGCGGAGCACAGGCTCCGGACGTGCAAGCTCAGCGGCCACGGCTCACGGGCCCAGCCGCTCCACGGCATGTGGGATCCTCCCGGACCGGGGCACGAACCCGCGTCCTCTGCATCGGCAGGCGAACTCTCAACCACTGCGCCACCAGGGAAGCCCCAGCACTTCTTTTTTTTTTTTTTTGCGGAGCACAGGCTCCGGACGCGCAGGCTCAGCGGCCATGGCTCACGGGCCCAGCTGCTCCGCGGCATGTGGGATCTTCCCGGACCGGGGCACGAACCCGTGTCCCCCGCATCGGCAGGCGGACTCTCAACCACTGCGCCACCAGGGAAGCCCCCCCAGCACTTCTTGAAGATGAGTCATGAGGTTGGTATAATCCTTACAAATTATGCGAAATACTTATTTAACATCTGCACTGGAAAACAGAGACCCACTCAAACCACTTTTTTAAAAGGGGAGGTCCAACCTGTGTGAAGTCAAGTGATAGATACTTATCTCTCCTCCTTTAGGCAAAGAGTAGAAGACTGCAGTGAATGTACTGACCATACACTTGGCGGTCATGAAGGTTTATGGTCCCAGAGGGCAGCCCTCCTCTTCCCAGCACGGGAAGCCCTCGGCTTGGGGCTGGCTCCGCATCCGTGCACCCTGATGCAAGGCTGGCCTGCACTGGACCACCCCCGGGCACGCCACACAGTGAGAGGGTGGGTGGCAGACTGCCCCCAGTGGCCCCCCTGCCCTGGGAACTGGGCAGGATGAGGACTCAAGGTCGCTAGCATGAGGAGGACCAGCAGTCTTAAAGAGAAACTGAGGGGCTTCCCTGGTGGCGCAGTGGTTGAGAGTCCACCTGCCGATGCAGGGGACAGGGGTTCGTGCCCCGGTCTGGGAAGATCCCACATGCTGCGGAGCGGCTGGGCCTGTGAGCCATGGCCACTGGGCCTGTGCGTCCGGAGCCTGTGCTCCACAATGGGAGAGGCCACAGCAGTGAGAGGCCCGCGTACCGCAAAAAAAAAAAAAAAAGAGAAACTGAGGCCCTGACTCCAGAGAAACCAGAAAAAGTTCAGAAGAAATGAAGAGAACTTAAAATACCACCTCTAGTAACCTGGAGAGTTTCAAGCGTACATCCCTCAACGAGTGAAGAGCTGCACAAAAGACACAGAAGATAGGAACACTCTGAGATTTAAAAACATGACTGCCAAAGTCAGAAATTAAATAGGACTAAACATAAAGTCAAAAAACCCCTCAGAGCACAGTGTAAAAAAAGAGTCCAAAGCAGAGAAATTACACACACACACACACACACACACACACACACAACATTGTAAATCAACTACATTTCAATGAAAAAATTTTTAAATAAGTTTTTTTTAAAAAATAAGGGAAAAGAAAAGAAAAATTAAGGCCCAATCAGTGAGGTCCAGCATCTACCTGTTAGGTATTCCCCACAAAGATCAAAAGGGAGAAAACTAGCAAAGACGTGAAAAAAGAAACTTTCCCAAAGTTGAGGGGCACATGGCTTTGGATTTAAAAGGCCCACTGAGTACCCAGCACAACAAACAAGAAAAGACTCATATCTAGACACTGCCTTGTAAACATTTTTCAGAAGGAAAATATCCAGCCTTCAAGAGGCCATAACTTGTCACCTGTGAAGGAACAGAAGCAAATCCACTTCCAGCCTAACCCCAGCAATGCTGAATGCCAGAAGGAGTGACGTCTCCCAGTCTCTGCAAGGACGTTCTTTCAGCCTCAAGTGGACAGCCTGCCAAGTCATCGGTCAGTGGGAAGCTATGGAATCTGTATGTTACAGACGAGGAGGTCACACCAGCAGAGGTTAAGCATCCTTCCGGAGGCACCCACTGATGGGAAAGTGGTGGATTTCACCTGCTCAAGCAAGCTGACTGTGGACTGAGCTACAGAACACCATCCTTGCCACACCCCTGAAAGAAACAAGAAATGAAAGATAACAACATCCTTTTTTTTTTTTTTTTTTTTAATTTTTGGCTGTGTTGGATCTTTGTTGTGGTGCACGGGCTTCTCATTGCTGTGGCTTCTCTTGTTGCGGAGTACGGGCTCTAGGCATGTGGGCTCACAGGCTCAGTAGCTGTGGCTTGCGGGCTCTAGAACGCAGGCTTCAATAGATGTGGCACACGGGCTCAGCAGTTGTGGCTCCCGGGCTCTAGAGCGCAGGCTCAGTGGTTGTGGCGCACGGGCTTAGTTGCTCCGCGGCATGTGGGAACTTCCCGGATCAGGGATCGAACCTGTGTCGCCTGCATTGGCAGGCGGATTCTTAACCACTGCGCCACCAGGGAAGCCCCAACAGCACCCTTTAAAAGGGTTTATCTGGGGGGAGAGTGTCCTCCTTTTCATCAGTGTTTCCAAAAGTAACATTCTAGCAGCACTAGTTATCCAAAGTGTTACCATTGGGGAGACTGGGGGAAGGGTACATGGGATCTTGCTGGATTATTTCTTACAACTGCATGTGACTCCACACATAAAACAAATAGCAGCATCAACTACCATTTATTTACTCCACAAAATTTCTGTTGAGCATCTTCTCCACTGGGGACACAGCAAACAACACAAACAAAACCCTGCCCTCACGGAGCTGGCTTTCTACTGGGGGTTGCCTTGTCCGAAGCTTCACTGGATCAGGCTGTTTATAATTCAAGTTATAAAATACATGCCGATTATGGAGATGTTGATTACAAAGTCTGGTCCCCCACAAGGTGGGTCTAATCAGGTTTCCCGGGTGATGTGACAAGGCTCGGCGTATGTGTGAAGACCGAGCCTCATCCCACATGGGAAGTAAATGAGTCACCGCCACTCTGATGTTTAAAATACCTGCAAAAGGCAAAAACTGCTCTATTCAACCCGTGCTTGGAAGGTCTAACCCCGTTCTCTTTCGTGCTTCTTTGCTCCAGGCCACCGAGAGCGTCCAAGTAGAAAGCTGCGGACACAGTCGGTTGTCACGGAGATGATGAGGCTGTGATTGATGAATCGCAAATCCCCGCCAGTTGCTCCCAAAGAGGGAGGCTCCTCCCAGCTTTTGCAGCGCCCTCCAGATCCAAGACAACCGGGAGGTAGATGCAGCCGGCAGACAGAAGGCTGCCGCCCCCGAGGCGCTGAGGCCCCTTCCTCTCCCTGCTGCCCCGGCTCCAGGATTTCCTCCACGATGGCCTGTAACCGCTCGTCCGTCGAGACCTACGAATACCTGCTGCCCAGCGGGAGCCACGTGGCGGACCCCGGGCCCCCCGCGCCGCCGGCGCCCCTCAGGGTGTCCCTGGCGGTCCTCATGCTGCTGACGGTCGTGGTGGGGCTGCTCGGCAACGCCGTGGTCTGCATCATCGTGTACCAGAGGCCGGCCATGCGCTCCGCCATCAACCTGCTGCTGGCCACGCTGGCCTTCTCGGACATCATGCTGTCCTTGTGCTGCATGCCCTTCACCGCCGTCACCCTCGTCACCGTCCGTTGGCACTTCGGGGACTCCTTCTGCCGGCTCTCGGCCGCGCTCTACTGGTTCTTCGTCCTGGAGGGCGTGGCCATCCTGCTTATCATCAGCGTGGACCGCTTCCTCATCATCGTCCAGCGCCAGGACAGGCTGAACCCCCGCAGGGCCAAGGTGATCATCGCCGCGTCCTGGGCGCTGTCCTTCTGCGTCTCGGCCCCGTCGCTGGCCGCCTGGCCGCTGGTGGAGGTGCCGGCGCGGGCCCCGCAGTGCGTGCTGGGCTACACTGACCTGCCGGCCGGCCGCGCCTACGTGCTGGCGCTGCTGGGCGCCGCCTTCTTCGCGCCCTTCGCCGTGATGCTCGGCTCCTACCTGGGCATCCTGCACACGGTACGCAAGAACGCCGTGCGCGTGCACAACCGGTCGGACAGCCTGGACCTGCGGCGGCTGCCCCGCGCCGGCCTGCGGCGGCTCCAGCGGCAGCAGCAGGTCAGCCTGGACCTGAGCTTCAAGACCAAGGCCTTCACCACCATCCTGATACTCTTCGTGGGCTTCTCGCTGTGCTGGCTGCCGCACTCCGTCTACAGCCTGCTGTCCGTGTTCAGCCGGAGGTTCTACTGCGGCCCCTCATTCTACGCCACCAGCTCTTGCATCCTCGGGCTCAGCTACCTCAAGTCCGTCTTCAACCCCATCGTCTACTGCTGGCGAATCAAGAAGTTCCGCGAGGCCTGCCTGGAGCTGCTGCCCCAGACCTTCCAGACCCTCCCCAAAGTGCCTGAGCGGATCCGGAGGCGAATCCAGCCGAGCACCGTCTACGCGTGCACCGAGAACCAGTCCGCCGTGTAGGGGGTGGCGGTGAGCCCCCTGCCCCCCGCGCGGCTTCCTGGGACTCCCGTGCAGTCAGCACTTGGGGGGGCCTCTTAAGCACAAAGGGACTCATTTGTTACCGGGTGAGCTGCGGCTCCCAGGTTGGCACGATGAATTATTTTTGTTCTCCCTGCGGGTCTGATGGAAACTGGACGGCCGTCACGACAAAAGGGGAAACGGGTGGGTGATGAAGGAGTCCCAGCGTTAGGGAGGCGAGGGGAGCAGGGAAGGAGGTCGGCTGCGGGGCAGGAGGAAACCTCTGTCTAAAGAGCTCTCTCAAGATCTGCCTCGCAGACAGCCGTGGTGCCATGTTCTGACGCGAGAAACCCAGGTAGGTTCACCTCTGGGTCATCGGTCAGTGTACTGGGCGCCAGCATTCTTCAGAGGCGTTTGTGTCTGTGGCATACATTGTGGAAACACGCCAGGTTCTTTACAGTGGTCAGATGTGCATTTTGGACGATGCCGAATCGTCCGTTCTATACACCAAAATCACGCGGGAAGCAGAGGAGCCCCTGGGCTTTTCAGCTGCCCCCGTGTGACACATGGGAGGCCTTGGTGGCTTGAAGCCCAGAGAATGTTCGGGGGCAGCTCAGCTGAAATGACAAGCCCACCCCAGCGCACATCCTCAACCCTCCTCCCTGGACCGGCCCACCTGGACCCTCACCCTGAAGCCTGTCACCTCCCTGCCTGCCGTGACAGCCCCTGCCCCTTCCCTCTCTCTCGCCTCTGGTTCCCGGGACCCCTTTGTCCTCATTCTGTCTGTCCCCGTGAGCAGGAACCACACTCCTTCTCCTGTGATCCATCTTTTCAGCAAGTACTTGTAGCGACTTGCTTTCAGCCCCAGAAGCGGTCGGGGGCTCTGTCTACATGTTCCTCTCGACGCGCTGAGGCTGCCGCTTCACCCCGTCCCAGGACCTGCGGAGGGGACGCAACGACCCACTCCCACTGACCTCTGTGTTCCTCTACCTCACTCAGGGCCGCAGGGGTCTGACCGCTGCTGTCGGGGCCACCTCCCCGGGACCGTGATCCCCCAGCCCAGGCAGGATTGCGATCCCAGGAGGGCAGCTGCCTAGAGGGGACCTGCTGCTTGCCTCGTACGCCCAGCCTCTACACCCAGGGCCCCCTTTACCTCTGGGAGCTTCTGATGGGGGAGGCGACTTTCCTGCAGTCAGGGCACATGGTCGAGTCCACGGAGCTGTCCTTACAGCTTCAGATCTGAAGAGAGTGGGAAATTTAAGGAGAAATTTAGAAAATACGGTTCTAAGTCTAACTCCATCAGGAACTAGTCACGTGACCTTGCTCGCTTCCCCCCCACTTCTCTGGGCCTCAGTTTCCCCATCTGCCAAGCGAGGAAGCAGGCCTAGAGGGTCTCCCACATCCCTGCCGAGGTCCCTGCCATGTGCGTGTTTTCCACTTGTAGTCACCAGATCCCCTGCCTTCGTTTATCCATCCACGCAGTGAGCATTTATTAAGTGCCTACGACATGCAAGGCACTGTAGGGGATGGTGATGAGTCACGCCCGTCTGGGCCCAAAGGCACATGTCTGATTTATCTCAGGATAACCGTAACTCAAACACAGACGCTCCCCCTTTGTGTTTTTCTTCTCATTTCCTTTCCAAGGTTGTATGAAGAGACCAGCTCCCCATTCCCATGCTTTCCTGCTGTGACAGAAGCAAAAAAGAAAGATAACATAATTCACATTAACCTAAGTCCAGACGAGGGCTTTTCCAGAAAATAATTGGCACTTTTTTTTTTTTTTTTTTGCGGCACGCGGGCCTCTCACCGTTGTGGCCTCTCCCATTGCGGAGCACAGGCTCCGGACGCGCAGGCTCAGCGGCCATGGCTCACAGGCCCAGCCGCTCCGCGGCATGTGGGATCTTCCCGGACCGGGGCACGAACCCACGTCCCCTGCATCGGCAGGCGGACTCCCAACCACTGCGCCACCAGGGAAGCCCCAATAATTGGCAAGTTTTCTCACCAACTTCACCCTCCTTTTACACCCAGGCCCAGACCCCCCCAGACCATTGTATACCTAGAGTGAGGGGGAGAGAGAGAGAAGAGAGAGAGGAGAGGGAGACAGACAAGAGAGGAGAGAGGAGAGACAGAGATTGGTTGAAGACCGTCAATGGCATGTGATTGATTGAGGTGGGTCCCCTCACTTCTGTGTCCCAAGTGCCCGCCGCGAGGCAGAGTTGCACAGCCTCAGTGGTGTCCAAGAGCACAGCCAGACCACCACGGGGACGAGGCCTCTGGGCACCTCCCCTCCGGTGGGCATTTAAGAGAACGTTCTACAGGAGCCTCGTGTAAAAAAGAAATCACAAAACTGAACGAATGAAGGTACCAAAATTTACATCAATCAGTGTTATTTGATGTATGTTGGATAGTAATATATATGTTTCAAAGTAATAATTTTGTATATATTTTAAGTAAAGTATTCTTGCTCTTTCGGTGTATAAGACTGTGTTTCTTGCCAAAATTAGCGCCAGAGCCACGACTAGTACACGAAGAATCTGGGGCCGGACACCCCCTAAGATACACCCACTTCGGGAAGTCTAGTCCAGAACCTGACAGCCACTAGCCCAGCTGCAGTGGCTAAAGGGCATTACTGATGACAACGGGAGATTGGGCAGTGGGAGGGTCACAGCAAGGCGCCCACATTTTTAAAAGCTCCCCACCCTGCTAGATAATTCCAGACAGTTAGTTTCACCTCTGACTTTCACTCTGCCGACTTCCTGATTCTCTCCAGCCTCGCTAGGCCTTCAAGGAACTTCTTAAAATACTACATAAATAGCAAGTTCTTGTCTCCTTCCCTGATGCCTGCAGGGCGACCACTGCTTCTCTGTATTATGTTTTCATCTTCTCTCTGGCCCTGGACTTCCCCCAAACCCTGGGTGCTGAATTGTTTCTGTGGGGTCCTGGGCAGTGACTGTGGTGGTGACGGCCCGTGGGAGAGCCTTGCCTCAGAAAACGAGACTCAGTAAGTCTCAGAAGTGTCATCCTAATTCTCACCACCCAGGAAAATCCACTACTTTGTCATCATGAACCTTGGCCCCCGATGTTGGTGTGAAGTAAAGGCAAAGGTTCTCTAGGCCGTTCTGACAACCAAGATGAAAAGCAAAATCTAGATCAATTCCTACTTGGCTACTCTGAGCCCTGGCGTAGTTTCCCCTGACATGATTTACAGTACATGCTTTTGGGGGACTAAAAATCTGCCGTGTTAAGTATTTCCGACGTTGCTATGTTCCCTTGCTCACACGGTCAGCAGCCTTGCCTCCCTCCAGCAAGCGATTCCGTGTCCAGCTTCCTGGCCTCCTAAATGAGGGAGACACTCCCAGCCAGAGGCCCCCGAGAGGAACACATGACATAATGTATATGAGGATCTAGTCCCACGCCTGGGCTGGATATACCGGGGCAGTAATTGCTAGGGTCGTGTTGTCAACCTGCTTGCGTCCCAGCTTTGTCCGCCTGGGGCAAGCGTAAAAATGTGTTTCAGAAACTGGCTGTCCTGTCCTTTCCTTGTCTTCGTGTGCTTGTAAGATTTTAGGGTCGGCTGACAAGAACACAACAGCTACTGAAGCCAGGAGCATGGACTCGATGGCCCGAAATGACCGCTTCATTCCGCTCAAAACGCTCCCAGGGCTGTGAGTCAGCCTCCCTGGGCTGCTAGGGGAAGGGATGGGTGGGTGGTGCCACCCTACTCCCAGGCTGGAGAAACAGCCGGAGGTCACACCCCACTGTTCTCGGTGGTTCTAAGGTCCGCAGACAGCTGGGTGGCGGAACTGGGAATGCAGGGATGCAGGCGGGAGGGAGGCAGTGGGCCAGGGGAAATAGGCAGAGCTGCTGTAACCGACCCCCCAGTCCTAACTTTAAAAAATAACCCCGCCCACTCTCACGGAAGTCCAGCTGTGAGGTGGGCTCCCCACCCACCGGGTTGTTCGGGACTCACTCAGGCTCCACCCATCTCAGTGTGCACTGTCCCTGGGGCATCGTCCTCATCTCTGTGGTCAGTGCAGGCCGCAGCCAGGTCTGTGTCCCGGCTCCTCAGGAGGCGAAAGTGGGCAGGCACATCCACGCTCCCCTGGTCTTTCCTGGTCTTCCCTGGTCCAGAGCCCAGTCACATGATCACGCCAGCTGCAAAGGAGGCTGGGGGATGAGTCACATGATCACGCCGGCTGCAAAGGAGGCTGGGGGATGAGTCACATGATCACGCCGGCTGCAAAGGGGGCTGGGAGACTGAGTCCCTAGCCAGGTGCCCACGTGTCCAGTCAAGGCTCTCTCAGCACAGGAGAGGAGGAGTTGGGGGACTCCCAGCAGTCTCTGCCGAGACTGAACGATTTTGAAAAATGAGCGATCTTAGCACACACAGACATTCTTAAGTCCTAAGCACAAACTTCATAACTGAGCCTCTTCTCAATGTAAAATAAACACAGTCAACCCAAGATGGTGCCTCTCTCTTTACCTCTAGCCCCCGGCGCCTGGGGATGTGCGTCCAGACACAGAAATTGCATATGCGGTGATGACTGGGCTGAGAAGAGAGTCGCCACGTTTAACCTTTTAGGCACAAAAGGTGTTTGAAAATTTGCAGCCACAAAGAGATGACTTTTGCCAAGATAAAAAAACTTATCATTTAAAACCACAATCAACAGCGATTGAGACCGAGTCTGCCAAGAATTTAATTACGTTAAAGGAAAGACTATACTTTCAAAGCTTCGCCTATTGGAAGGTGCAGACCGTTTGCTGATGGCAAGGTGGACCTGCAGAGGGGGGGCCGGGGCCAGGCCATGGCGATTGAGCAGCTCAAGAAAACAGGGCTGGGGACCCTAGGGGTGGTTACATCTGGATTGCGTAAGAATAAAAGGATGTTGGAACACAATAGCATGGTGTGTGCGCGGGCGCGCACATTTATTTGGGGCGGGCGGGCGAGGGCACTGCAGCAGACAGCCTCGGTTTACCTTCCGCCCTCTGCCCTTTCCTCCTGGAGGAGCCGGGGGCGAGGTGATCTAAGAATAGGAGAGGTGCCAGAGTGCCTGGCTAAGAGGAAACCAGGGAGGGGCTGCAGCACAGAGGGATTTTCCCTACTTGGTCTGATAGGAACAGAAAGAACTCACCTGTATGAGAAACACACAGGTGTCACCAGAACGTTACCTTCTGCAACCAGGAATCCGAGGGTGCTGATACGCCAGCTCAGCCTGGAGGTGTCCAGGTAAACGTCTGACCATCCCCAAGGCCGGGGTAACGAGGCCGGTCCCTTGCATGGATCTGCGTGTTCCAGCTCCCCAGCGCTCTCCTGCCGCCTCTGGCAGCTGCTGTCCCTTTGCCAACCATCCAGCCGGAAAAAACAGCCAAGCTCATTTCCAGAAGCATTTTTGAAAAGACAGGTTTGCTGTTCCTTATTAAGTGTCCTTTGGGGACTCATTTCTCATTTCTTCCCTCATTGAAATGCTGCTGCCGTCTCCCCTCCTTGCCGTGCTTTGCTGTGGTGTCACGAAGACTTCGGATGTTTTATTAAACCATGAAGAAAGGGTCGCTCACCTCACCATAAAAGACAAACAGGACTGAGTAACTTTATAAATGCATACGGAAAAGTGCAAAGCGTAATTTGCTTTCAAAGCGTGAAGGGAGAAACACTGTGGCAAGCAGGAGGCTCTGTCTCCCCAGGGCTCCGATTGTCACGGGATTTGCCTGCCCTCTCAGGAAGCAGGCAGTCCAGGCTGCTAGGAACTGCTTTCCCTGGCGGGGAGCCCCGGGACCACCGAGAGACATCCGCTCAGACGCTCTCCAAGGTGTGAGGTTCCACCAGGTTTTTGTCCCCAGAGTCTAAATCTCCATTACACCTTCGTGTGAACCTACAGATCCCCTTCACTCCCCGGCCCCCTGCTCTGATTTCCTCGAACCTTTCCTTCTCAAATGACGCAATAAGCAGATATGGGTAAGTTCCTAACTAGACAGGAGGTGATGCTATACCTTAAAGTTTAGATTTAGATTCTGTAAGAGAATGGAGTACTTTCCATCCTTAGGAATAAATGTTCCCTAGTCTTAGACAAGTTTTAAAAATCATATCTACTGATTATTTTTTATTATAGAGGTAATTTGCTCCTTGTAGAAGTGAAAACTTTGTTTTTACCCAAACGCATAAGGAAAATTAAAGACATTCTAGTTTTTTAAACTTACATATAAAAATGTGTCTTTCTTTTCCAAAATTTAGATCATACTATCCCACAACTTAGCTTAGTGTTTTGGTAGATTTTTTTCTTCATGTTTTAAAGTGATTTCTGCTGGCTGGAAGTCATCCGTTATGTGGCTGCACCAGCACCTAAGTTACTTAAGTACTCCCTGTTTCGTTTTGTTTTTTTCTGTTTTCCACTATTAAAAAAAAAAACCTCCTATAATGAGTATCCCTGACATAAATCTTCCTACCTAGCTGCTGATTATTTTCCTAAAATAAACTTATGAAAGTGGAATTGGTGGCTTTTGATGCCATAATAAAATTGTTTTTTTTTGGAAAGGTCATGACAATTTATTCTCTAACCAGCTGTGCTTGAGAGTTACCAAAAACTTGGGAAACTCTTAAGGTAGGTTGTGAAGCTCTTCTCAGCAGCTGCCAACGGGTCATCCGCCAACAGGCTGGGCCAAGGTTGGATTATGAATTAGGACATGAAGGAGCCCAGGAGAGAAAGCCCACAGCCGTTTGACGGAGGAGACGTTAATAATTCAAGAGCCTGACGGTGCTGCAAAGGCTTCGGCCAATTAACATATATTCACTAATTATAAATAGAAAAGCATGAGAAACAACTATATTTTAATGTTTTCCTTTTTTTAAATTGAAGTATAGTTGATTTACAATATCATGTTAGTTTCAGGTATACAGCACAGCGATTCAGTTATATTCAGACTATATATATATTATACATTCTTCTTCGGATTCCCTTCCCTTATAGGTTATTACAAAATATTGAGTATCGTTCCCTGTGCTGTACAGTAGCTATACAGAGAAACAACTATTAAAGGCATCTTACATCTCTCCAGAAACCAATTTGGGTTGAAAGTCTTATTCATGGCAAGTATAAGCCAACTTGAGTCACTCAGGCTTGAGAAACCCTTTGACCACAACACACGTCTGGCAGGTGGGGCCTGGGAAGGGTTTCCAGACCATCCTCTTTCCTGTTCCTCACCCTGTGCTACTCTGGGCAGCCTTTGCTATCTTGCCGTTAGAAGTACGTTAAACTCGTCACGTCCGGTTCTCTGTCCTGGGAAGCAGAGTACAATGTGACCACCCCAGTGGTCTAATCGAAAATCTGTATTAACCACATCTTTGATTTTCTGTATTCTGATGCTTTGACATCTGGGCCCTGGCTGACCCTGGAGAGGTTGCCGCTCCCAGGACTGGCTGGCTCCTGGAGACACTGAACAATTCGCCTGCGAGTGCCCCTCCAAATACAAAGCAGCCCAAGCAGCGCCCACACCCCACCGCCTCCTCTGTGAGAGCTCACACCCCGAGCTGCTATCCACCTGCTCCAATGCCCCAGGGCCAGGGCCAGACAGCCAGGGACAGCCCCTGGGCCCAGAGCCCATGGAAATCATTCCAACTCGCCAGCCCCAAGCCTGTCCAGCTGCCTCACCCCTTCCTTCCCTTGGAAACCACAATAAAGTCTCCTGCCCACGTTCCCCGACCTGCCCTGTGCCTCCTGCCTGGCCCTGGTGCTTCCCCTTGTGGCTGGTGTGCCCCCTCCCCTGTGAGGAGGGTCTCCGGGATCCGTGAGTATAAAGACTATCTTTTCAGTGGCAATTGTCTCCTGATCTGTTGGCCTTACTATACCTCCAATTTTTTATCCATGTACTATATTTTATTTTTAAATTTACTTTTGGCTGCATTGGATCTCCATTGCTGCGTGCGGGCTTTCTCTAACGGCGAGCGGGGGCTGCTCTTCGTTGTGGTGCGCGGGCTTCTCATTGCGGTGGCTTCTCTTGTTGCGGAGCACAAGCTCTAGGCGCGTGGGCTTCAGTAGTTGTGGCGCGCAGACTCAGTAGTTGTGGCGCATGGGCTTAGTTGCTCTGTGACATGTGGGATCTTCCTAGACCCTCGAACCCGTGTCCCCTGCATTGGCAGGCGGATTCTTAACCACTGTGCCACCAGGGAAGCCCTCCATGTACTGTATTTTAATACAAGGGACTCTCCTAATAAACTGGCCACAACATTCTGTTTCTTTTTTGGGGGGCGGGACTCCTTTCCCATATAAATAAAAACCATGTAAAGACCAAGATGAATGGACCCAATACCAGGTGGACATGCTGGCTGAGGCTGCCCCTGGCGGGGGGACTGCTGGTCTCTCTACAGCACAGACACCCGTGTTTCTCTTCCACCCAGAACTGGGATGAAGCCTCGGTCTCCAGCCTCATCTGTCACTGTCCCCTGCCGCCTTCCCGGGCTGCAGAGTCATCAGATCCTCTTTCTCTCCATCCCCACGGGGCCATAAGCCCGCTCACCCCCTCACCCTGAGTGCAGCACTCGCCCTCCAACTCCGTGCATCTGGTCCACCGGCACTGCGTCCTCCGGCATTTGTCCCCCGGGGCTGTCATTACCTCCAGCAGGGCTGAGACCAGATGTGTCTCTCACCAGGTTTTCTGCAGAACGGAGCACGATGTCTGGCACGGAGCATCTTCCAGTATATACTTGTGGAATGAATGAATGAATTAATGAATATACGAATAAATGAATGCATGGATTGAAAAAGGAAAACCGCCCCCTTAGCACCTTGCGTACAGCTCTTGGTAAAGTGAGTCTTTTAGCCCCTCAGCTCCTGGCCCGGCGGGTGTGCACCCTGGCACGGCCGAGGCGGGTTGGGGATGGCTGAGCTTCTCTGTCAGCTGCTACAAAGCAGCGTATTTTCTAGTATTTGTACAAACACCAGATACATGAAAATTACACCAGTAAATTACACCAAGCACAAACAGGAGGGTGGCACAGCCCCTGCACGTTTCCAACACGCGGTTGCATGAAATTACGGTCAG
Organism: Phocoena phocoena; assembly: GCF_963924675.1. Taxonomy (NCBI): domain Eukaryota; kingdom Metazoa; phylum Chordata; class Mammalia; order Artiodactyla; family Phocoenidae; genus Phocoena; species Phocoena phocoena. Next base: position 2,495,814 of record NC_089232.1, on the reverse strand, counting down.
AGGAGCAGAGGTGATGCTTGGTTACGGGGGCTCACACGTGCCACGTGCCGGGACAGCCAGCTGCCCACCTGCAGTTAGGGAACACTTGCTGCAGGTGACCCGCCACACAGGTCTGAATGCAGGTGTGGGAACAGCACCAGGCTCCTCCCAGCAGCAAAGAAGCCGGACGGGAGGAAACAGGGGCTGGTCTAACTCCCTGCTTCCCTGATTAGCCTGTTGGAAGAAGTGGTGAACTGCAGTCCTCACCACCCCCCACGCCCATGCACACACACATATGCACGCACACACGCATCCACATGCTTGCACATACACGCAGGCACACACGTGCACACGTACACACACGCACGCACACGCACACGCTATGTGACCTACCTGAGGGCAGGAACTGAGCCATAATAGCAGGACCAACCACCTAAGCAGGGGCAGGACCAGGGCTCTGGGGACGGGCATATCTCCTTCCCTCCCTGAAAGATGTTAGAGCTTTGTGTAAAGAGAGGTTCAAAAACCACAGGGAACTCTGCTCAGTGCTCTGTGGTGACCTGAATGGGAAGGCAATCCAAAAGAGGGGATATATGTATACGTAGAGCTGATTCACTTCGCTGTACAGCAGAAACTAACACAGCAGCGTAATGCAACTATACGCCGATAAAAATCAATTATAAAGAAAGAAGAGAAAAGAAAAGGGCAGCCGCAGACCAGCTCTGGAGCCAGGGTGTGGGCTGTACAGAGGGATCTTCTTGCTGATTGCAGCAACGCAATGAGATTCTTGCAGCTGATGCCCCGGGCGCTCAGACACATCTGCGGGGCCGCTGCAGAGGAGTTCCTGTGCGTCCCCGAGACCCGAGATCCCAGAGAGTGACATTTGGTATCCCAGGCTGGCCCATCCCGCTGCTTTGTCCTGAGACTAAGGCCTAACACCCAGAGGGCCCTCAGCCACCACCTCCAGGCTATGGATGACACCACGGCCGAGGGGAGGTGGCCTGCCAGGGCCACAGCAGAGGGTGCCAGAGCCCTGAGACCCTAGTGACGGCGTTTTACTTCCCGAGTCACACGTGGCCTGCGGGTTGTGTGTGTTGCTTTCTAATTCCTTCTTACCACGTGTCTTGTTGCACTAATTTAGGACTCTGGATTGCAGGCTGCGTTATAACTATTTGTTTCCCTTCCCCGGCTGCAAAAAGCTGCAGAGAGGGGCTTCCCTGGTGGCGCAGTGGTTGAGAGCCCGCCTGCTGACTCAGGGGACGCGGGTTCGTGCCCCGGTCCGGGAGGATCCCACATGCCGCGGAGCGGCTGGGCCCGTGAGCCACGGCCGCTGAGCCCGCGCGTCCGGAGCCTGCGCTCCGCAACGGGAGAGGCCACAAGGGTGAGAGGCCCGCGCACCACAAAAAATAAATAAAAAATTAAAAAAAAAAAGTGCATTGTTTAAAATGTAGTGAAGCAACAGCAAAGGATTAGAGGAACGACCAAAGCAAGTCCTTCTGCAGGAGCTGGAAGGCACCACCAGGGCAGACGGCCAAGTTCTATGGCCCCTTGGGCTATCAGGTGCCATGCGAGCAGAAACCATCACATCACCGAGGTAACTTTTATTTAAAAAACAATTACAGGAGGGACAAAGAATCAAAAGAATTTTAATAAAATCAACAAGTTTACATTTGTACATCTTGTGTATTTGGGATCCAACCAGGGGCAAAGGGTAAAGTTGAAACGACCAGGTTTCCATAGGCGGGCGAGGGGGAAGGCCAGGTTACCCTGGCTGTGTGACAGGCAGTGACTCAAGGGTGGTACCCAGGGCCCTTGGAGCCCCACTGCAAGCACATCCGGGGCTCAGGCCCGGGCCTTCCGGCTCTGAGCGTGGGCTCAAGACTCCATAGCCCACGTGCCACTCCCACATGGATACCCGATAAGCGACAGCAGATAACCAGCTCGTGAAATTGAAGAGTCCTGCCCAGAGAATACTAACGTCAGCTGAGTCCAGTTCGTGCTATTTTAACTAGGATGGTGACATCGAACCGACCCAGGGGGACAAGGGCCAGGTGATGGCTCTAATTCCTCTAACTGATGGCACAATCACAAGACAGCAGGTCTTTAGAAAGAAGCACGTACTTCTTTAAAAAATATGATTTGAGAAAAGGGCCTTGTGGGAGTTAGAGAAAGGCAAGGTTTTTAACAATTCTGCACAGGGTCAGAGAATTCCGCTGCATTAGAGGATTCTAGAGTAGAGATAGAAACTGCTCAACTTCAGTTCCCATTCTTCTAAAGGATCACAAACATCTCAAAATATTGATCAATGTTCAGGGCAGAGAGAGACCAGTGCCCCCAAGTGAGAAAGGAACCATCAGAAGGCTTTTCCAGGACTGTACCCATCTCGCGGAGAGAAACAGTGCTTTTAGAGGTGCAGTTTTCCGTGTCCTAGTCACTTGTTCTCTGAGGGATAACCCCAAACTCACGAGTCGTAATGGTAACGTCCCCAGTGACATGGCCGTTCCTTCACAGCCATCCGCGGGGTAAGACTCATGACTGGGCTTTCATTCACACCAGCTTACACAGCACGCGGCTGAGCTGCAGGAATTTCTTCATCATTTATTCTTTAGAAATCGAGACACAGGAGGGAAGAGTGCACGGATGCCTTTGCTTTCTGGACCCCCTGGAATCACAAGAGGAAAGAGAACAGTGACCGTGATCAGTACAGAAAGCGTCTTCACAGAAGGGAGGATGAGCTCTCCACCCCGTCTGCTAAGGCCTGGGCTGAAGGAGGGGCCGGATCCCGGCATCCCCTCGTCACACGCACGAACTGATGCACGTCTGCCAGGCGTCACGGCATCTTTCTTCTTAGTCCCCGACAGAGTCGATAAACACCAGGAAGAAATTCAGAAGAGGGCAGTGAAGTAACAACAGCGTCGGCTTCTCCGCGATGCTGGACAGAGACGCGGAATGGACGTGGGGTCTGTGATGCGGGGAGGTGTCTGTCCTGTGTGTCCAGGAAGCCGCAGGGCAGGCGTGTAAAGTGCTAGAGGTAAGGCAGCCCGCCTGGACTTCCTCTGGGGGCGGCGCTCCCTCGGGAGGGGTGACATCTCCATCGCGCAGGGCAGCCATCACCCACGGCCCGCCCTGGCCAGCGTGGAGGTGACCACCAGCCGCCCCGGAAAACACACTCAGCTTGTGCTCACGACCTTTCCCTTTTAATTTCTCGAGGAATCAATGGGGCGGGTGGTGGTGCAAAGAAAAACGCCCCGAATGAACACGACGGAGGTGAATTTCCAAAAGAGAGAAGAATCACCAAGAGGATATAACGCCAAATTAAAAGTTCTAATTGAACATGTTAATCACGGAGTTACAAACCGGCGGGCGATGGGCCGTGTGCTCCTGTCCCCGCCGTCGGCTCCAGACCTGCGAGCAGCTCATTCCGGCACGTCCCAGATTCTCGGAGCCTTCACGTGCGAGGTATCCAGAAGCGGATGAATTTACCCCAAAGGGAGGGCCTGAGTACCCAGGCAGACCTTTTAGGGGTTGCAAGCCAGATGGGATACCTCCCTGAGGTCAGCTGTCCCTCAGGGCAAAGGCAGAGCCCGCAGGGCGGCCGGTGGCCAGGCGGTGAGGATGGAGAGCTCTGCGCCCTGGCTGCTCGCCTGCCAGGACGCGGTCCCCTCCGTGCCACCGGAGCGAACGTTTCCAGTGCAAATACGTGTCTACAGATCGGGGCTCGGGGTGCGGGGTCTGGTTTGTCCGGGTGGCACAGGAAGGCTCATTTCCTTTCAGAGCAGACATCTGTTTTGGGTGGCGATGTCCCTGGACGGGTGAATCTGGCCTGTCTCTCTTTCGAGGATTATCCATTTCCATCCGATGCAGGGGGTCGGCCCCATTTCCCACGACTGAAGCCCCCCAGCACCAGATGGCGGCTGACGCGGCCTCCTACTCTGTGCACCCGGCCGCCTTGGTAAGGAGCCCTCGGCCCAGCCTCTTCAAGTCCGAGCCCCGGGGCTGGGGGAGCTGGGGTTCGTGTGCCTGCTGGCCGCACAGTGGGTGTGGACGAGACCACCGTTGGGATACCTAACAAACACGGGCTCGCAAAATGGGTTTCGGCACATCTGGCAAAGCTTTTTGTCCGAGAGCCGAACTGAGCTTCCTTTCAGCTTCATCTGCAAAAAGAAACAAAGACAGGGACGCCTGTGACATAAGTGACACCGGTCTTCAGAGCTGACACGCGTCACCCCGTGGGTTGTTACCATCACTGGTGAGGACAGCTTTAAGATCAATTTCTCGAAACAGAGTATCGGCGGTGAAAATAAACAAAAACTCCCTCCGGAACTGGAAAAGTCAAAAAAGCTACAAAACCGCCTTCTTATTTCCCAAAAGTAATTGCTGCTTGTCTGGCGGAGGAATTGCTCACCAAGATCTTTCAGACATTCTCTGAGCTCTGATCTGTTCAAGCAAGGCCTATTACAGAATCATGGGGCCTTAGAGCTGACAAGACCGTGAAAGCTGTCTAATTCCCTGCTCCCCTCGTCTGCAAACAAGAAACGTTAAGGCCCAAATAAGAGACTGGGTCAAACCCATGGGGTTGATCCGTGGCACGTTCCCGAACGGCCCCAGGAAACGTCATTTCCTTTCTTTAAGTGTTAACTAACAAAACTAACAAAACTTTATTATTTCTTGTCTGATTAAACAGGACCTGAGTTCTGCAAGCTAAAAGCCTTTCTGCACAGTTTGCATGAATCAGCCCAGCAAGTCGGCCTAGTGGCAGGACGGGGCGGCGGCTTAGTGAGTTCACCCTACTCGTTAGTTTCTTTACTCATTCAGCAAAATTCAATGCCTTCAAGATGCCAGGTTGGCTCAGGAATACCGAGATAAGTAAAGGAAGTTCCTGCCCTCAGAGAACCCAAAGCCTAACAGGGAAGGGGACGGCTATGGATGCAGCACGTGAGTCGGCACACGGGGCACCCGTCTGCTTCAAGGGACGGGAAGGTTTCACAAATGAAAGACTCAGGCGGGGTTTCGAGTAGGCGTTCACCAGGCAAAAAAGGAAGAGGTGAGCCGTCTCAGGCAGAGGAAACGGTGGATTCTAAGGCCGTACGTACGAAACGGCAAGTCCATTGGGAGGTTCTGAGCACCCTGGGACGGGCAGGGACGGGCCAGAGGAGGGAGGCTGAATCTTGCCGGCCTCAGCTTCTCCACTGGGGAGTCAATGAAGGCTTCCCAGCGGGAGGAACACGGCGGATTCCTGCTCTGGAAGGACAGGTTCCTGGCTGCGGGGCGTCTGGGCCTCACCAGAGAGAAGCCTTCTCTGGATAAGCTTGGGGAGGTTATGGACTGAATGCCTGTATCTCTCGCCAAACGTCGAGGCCCTGACCCCCAGTGGGATGGTGTTTGGAGGTGGGCCCCCAGGACAGCCTCAGGGCCCTTATGGAGGGGGAAGAGACCAGCGCTGGCTCCCGGCCCCGTGAGCTCAGTGAGAAGGGGGCCTCAATGGGCCCCGAATCCGTCAGCGCCTGGATCTCGGGCTCCCGGCCCCCAGACGGTGCGAACGGGATGCGTGTCGTCTGAGCCCCCGGCCTATGGGATTTGTTATTATTAGTCACAGCAAGCCCAGGGGACAGAGACGGGGACCCGTGAATCGGCCTGCAGTCCACAGCTGGGATCCTGTGTCCTGTGTCACCTCCTGGTGCCCCTGCCCCCCCTTCTGTGACGGGGACGCAATTGTGCCCGGAAGTGCTGTGCGGATGCAGTGACACCGTGACGTGCAGCGTGGACCAGGGCCCGGAGCGCGGCTCTGCGGACCGTCAGTGTCTAAAAGGGGCGGGAAGCTGCCCCCACCGCACACCTGCCGGCCAGCTCCCGCCTGGGCTCACACACCTGTGTCTGTGTGAAGAAATCACGTGTGTTACAGAGAAGAAACGGACAGGGACTGTTTTTCCACGGGTAAAACCGACCTCAAATCACACGTCTCGCCCGAGAGGGCCGGGCTCTCACCTTGTCGTACTTGTAGATCAAGTTTTCTGACTTGGCCAGGCCCATAGCCACCTGCGTGGTCCTCCGGGCGTGGACGCTGTCCCGCACGGCCCCCGTCAGGAACGGGCAGAGCAGCTGCACCGACCACGTACCCGGCAACAGCTGCAGGACCTGGGCCGCGTCGAACTCGGTGGCACGGCGGTTCAGGAGGTCCACGGCGGCCACGGCCAGCTCGGGCGCAGAGGGGCCGGGGCCCAGGTAGATGGCCAGCAGGAGCTGGAAGAGCCGTCGGCGGTACGGCGGGGCCCGGCCCTCGGAGCGCCACAGGCAGTAGCCCTCGGCTGCCGGGAAGTCGGCCAGCTCGTGGACCAGGATGCGCAGGGCCCCCTCATGCTGCTCCAGCTTCCCGAGCAGGATGGCGTTCTCCATGGGGAGCCCGGCGCCCCGGATCCTGTCTGTGGGGTGGGACCTGCAGGTTAGAAACGGCAGGGCCCGCGCCAGGCGGTGCCAATCCAATGCCACAACTGCATGGGCCATGCGCTTAAGAACGGGCAGAGCAAGGCTGGCTGCCTGGACGCCCCTGAGCTCTGCCACCCGGGCTGCCTGGACGCCCCTGAGCTCTGCCACCCGGGCTGCCTGGACGCCCCTGAGCTCTGCCACCTGGGCTGCCTGGACGCCCCTGAGCTCTGCCACCCGGGCTGCCTGGACGCGCCTGAGCTCTGCCACCCGGGCTGCCTGGACACCCAGAGTTTAGGGGTGTCCACGTAGCCTCCCAGGAGGGCCGCCATGTGCCTTAGGACAAAGTACATGTGTCACACAAGCATCATTCAGGCCTGAGTCATGTGCTGCTGGCCACGAGCTCAGTGTCGTCGAATCAACAACATACGTTAAATAAGGTGTCTTTAAGCAGAAACACACATAAAGAAGGTTACGTATTGATCGGCTGGTGAAAATGATGTGACCAGAGGTTCTCGGGAGCCTGACCCTGCACTCCTCCAGGTATGACGGCTCAGTGTCCGAGAACTCAGCTGTGGAGACTCTACAGGACACAACTACCGCGAACAATGAGAATGGGTGTAGTTAATGGTCAGAGAGTGGTGTTAAAAGCTGCTAAAGAGAAATGTATTAACCCAGCAAGGACAACCCGGAAATCCCACGGTGCCCGATACCGCAAGAGACAAGTTCAGTCTGCCGGGTCCTGCTCTGAGGGTCGTACACAACATGGACACTGTGGTTTCTGCCCTGGAGGAAATGAAAACCAGACCCCCTCCAGGACCCCCGCCTTCCTCCAAGCCTGTGGCAGCCGAGTGGGGTGCTGGGGGCAGTGCCACCCTCAAAGCCGTGATCAGAGCTGGAGCCTCAGAAGGAACTGACCTGAGGGCTTCAAAGCAAGTTCAAAGCAGCTTGTCTCAGCAGACATGCAGACCTCCCAACGCCCAGGGTAGCCTTCACGTCATCAGCTAAGGGGCCCTATCCGTTTCCAGAGGGTGGAGGACGGACGAGGGGGCTCGCCTGCCCTCCAGGAGGCTGACTTTGTGCCACAGAGGCTCCCAATCCACCCCCTGCCCCCGAACAGAGACGAAGAGGTGCCAAGGCCTCCGTCCCTGCCCCCACCCCCCACCCCCGCCGGTGACGTTTATGCAGAGAGATGCGCTCACCCAGCAGAAAGTGGACCTGGTACAAATCGGATTGCTGGAGCAGACGTCGTAGCTTCGCCTGCGTCTCGGTCACTTCTGCATCCTTGCCACTGGCGCTGGGCCTCTGTTGCAGCACCTCGTCCAGGTAGAGGATGGCTAAGTGCGTGTGGTACCCCTCCTTCTACAGGACAGGAGGACAAGCAGACAGACAGCAGTTGCTAGGGGAGCCCAGAGAACGCCCCCTAACCAAGCAGCCAGCAGGTGCCTGAGACTGGACGTGCAAGGTGAGCGGGGGCTACAGGACAACCACAGAACACGCGTACTGGGGCAAAAGCTTTCAGAAACCACGACACAGAGGAGCTGAATCTAAAATCTATGGGAAAATATCTCATTTTGAGAAGTAAGGGCCACGGGATTTAGGTATTCTCCAAAAAAGGGACAGCTTTCCTCATTTCCTTTAAGAATAACAACAAGGAAAAAAAAACTCTAAAAAAAAAAAAAAGAATAACAAGGAAGGACAAGAGAAGAAAATATAAGCGGAGGAGACAAGAGATGGAGGGTGAGAAAAAAAGCTACTTAGGCCACCGGTCTCTTTCACGAACATCCAGCTCCCTCCCTGACCTCCCACGCGTACAGACTGAGTGCCGGGAACACGAGACATTACGTTAGACCCACGGGCCAGGTTCAGGTCCCGGTGATGCCACCGCAGCCCACGCAGCTCAGCCTGCGCTCTGGGGCCTCACCTCCAGTCTCCTGTCCACGACCAGATGTTCTAGGTACTTGACCAGGGCTTGTGGGTATTTCTTAAGGCAACTGATGACATCATCTGGGTTAAACCTACTCTGTTCGTCCACAGGTCTCTTGGTGAAAACCTGAACTCCGACCTGAAAGAAGAATAGCAACTTATTTATAATGCTTTGCAAAGACCCCATCTTATCTTCATTCTGAGCACTGTCCGCTTTGGGTAAAACCACTGTCAAAAACATGACGATTTGCGGGACTTTCCTGGTCGTCCAGTGGTTAAGACTTCGCCTTCCAATGCTGGGGTTGCAGGTTCGATCCCGGGTCGGGGAACTAAGATCCCATATGCCTCGCGGCCAAAAAACCAAAACATGAAACAGAAGCAATATTGTAACAAATTCAATAAAGACTTTGAAAATGGTCCACGTCAAAAAAAAAACAAACAAGAAAACACGACGATTCGGAAAAGCAGTGCAGATGAAGCACTGACAGAGACAGGAAATGCCGCAGAGCTCCAGCCGGAATTCCTTCTAAAAGGGTCGGAAACTAAGGAACCAAACATTTATTGGTGGTAGGTTTTGACAATCCGTGAAGCAACAACTCTGTAACGTTTAGATCATCCTTGCTGGATCATAAATGAAAGAAGATACAAGCGGCTGAAGATTCAGTGAACTCGATTCTCCAAACGCCCATACCCACCGTGTGCCTTACCCACGTGGGACCCAAGCCCACTCAACAACAACAAAGACCCAACACAGCCAAATAAAAATAAATAAATTTATAAAAAAAAATACTAAAAAGAACCCCTTTCATTTATTATTGCCAAGCAATACTGCATTTTGTGCATATACATTTTATTTATCTATTCATCAAGTGATGGACACGGTTTTTTCTTTCTTTTGGCTGTCGTGAATAATACTGCCGTAAATATTCGTGTACAAGTTTTTATGCGAATAAAGGTTTTCACTTCTCTTGGATGCATACCTAGGAGTGAAATCGCTGGCACATATGATAACCCTGTTTAACCATTTGTAGAACCGCCAGACTGTCTTTCAAAATGACTGTACTGTTTTACCTTCCCACCAACAATGAATGCTAGTTCTGATTCCTCTGCATCTTTGCCAACGTGTACTATTGTTGTCTTTTAAATTTTAGCCATCCTACTGGGTGTGAAATGGTTTTGATTTACATTTCCCTTAAGGATTAATAAAATGACTGATGAAAACAAACAACCAAAAAGGGCCCTTCTATGTCCCCAACTCACCCCCCCAAAGGGGGTTGGGGACATAGAAGCAAGGGCGACGGTCTGCCTGGTGTGCCCCAGGCCCGGCTCCACGCCCTACAGGGCAACAGTCTGGTCTTTCTCCAGCCCGCAGAGAACAAGGGACCAGATGCCGTTAGGGATGGGGGTCGACACACGGGTGTTTAAGAAGATGCTAAGACCTGACCCGCGGTGCCTTCTGCTTTCCTACACAGTGGCCTGCCCCCACCACACGTGTGCAGAAGCACTGAAATGCAGAAATTCCCCGAGAGCTGGGATTCAGACGGCTCAAGCCATGTATTAAAAGGGGGGGAGAAAAAAAGCGGAGAGAAGGGTTAAAGTGTAGCTTGTTTTCCCACCTAGAATCAACTTTTCTGTCCATTTTCACCAGTCCCCCTGCCGCCCCTGAACGAATGCGTTTACGAAGCACAAACCTCCGGATTTTTCTGCAAGACCCAGTCAGCATACTGCCACACAAGGTCCGGGTCGAGGCTGTAGGTGAGGAAATCCACGATGTACTCGTACAGGTCTGAGCGCGTGGAGTCGTGAATATCCCCGTTGACGATGCTCACCCACAGCTGGAGAGGAATAAAAAAGAAGGTAGGGAAGGTTACATACCTCTTAGAATTAGCTCAGAAAGGGCACGTGTTTGTTTGTCTGGCCTTTCAATATTTCAAAGTGGCGGGAGAAACTTTGGAGGTTTAAATCCATTTTAATTTTTTCACACACATGAAAAAAAAAAAAAGAGGGGACACGGTCCAGGAAATCAGGAACATAAAGCACCAGGTTCTTTTTCTTTCCTTTCTAATGAGATCACAGTAATACAAGTAGTAAATGTAGTCTATGAGGAGACTTGGATGCATTAAAAAACGTCTCTTCCTGAAATGAAATCATCAGTGACAATGTTTGGACACAGAAGACATTCACCTACATCCATCAGCCGGGCTGTCTCAGCCTTCTCCGTCACAGGAATTTCTGAGTTTGAAGACCTTTTGGGACTGTGAGAGTCTGATGTGCTTTCAAAACCTCTGGTGACCCTGTGCCCTGGTGTTCCTACTGTCTTTTGCATGGGGGCTCAGGGTAGATTTTAATAATAAAGTCCTTTGCTATTTCATCCAGACACTTCCCTGCCGTGTAAACTGAATCTTTTTTTTTTAATGCTCCACTGTGCACATGTACTATTGTTTTTATTTTTTTAATTTTTATTTATTTTTTATTTATTTTTGGCTGCGTTGGGTCTTTGTTGCTGCGCGCAGGCTTCCTCTAGTTGTGGCGAGCGGGGGCTACTCTTTGTTGTGGTACGCAGGCTTCTCACTGCGGTGGCTTCTCTTGTTGCGGAGCACGGGCTCTAGGCGTGCAGGCTTCAGTAGTTGTGGCACGCGGGCTCAGTAGTTGTGGCACACGGGCTTCGTTGCTCCACAGCATGTGGGATCTTCCCGGACCAGGGCTTGAACCTGTGTCCCCTGCGTTGGCAGGCGGATTCTTAACCACTGCGCCACCAGGGAAGTCCCTGTAAATGGAATCTTACTTTCAGAGCCTCAGAATGAAGTGGCCTCATGAGGGGTGGCAGAGATGGGAGCTGCCTGAGAGCCCCCCTGCATCGTCGTCTGTGCCGTGGTCCTCACCCACCTGTCCACACTGACTCCTGAACCACACCATACCAGCAAGCGGCCCAGGAAACAGGCAGGCAGTGTAAACAGCTTTCGTTTTGTCACAGGCAGCCGTAATTCTGGTAGCAGCACACCAATGTTTTTTATGTTACTAGTTTCTTCAGCGCTGAATTCCCCAAATCAAACAAACTATTCACACAGCCATTGAAATGTGTCATTAAAAAAATTCTGCCATATATGGTGATTTATTCCATATTATTTCAATTTTGTAAACGCCTGTCTATGTAGCTTTGCTAATGTTATTAACATACTTATAACAAATTCTCAGAACATGGTGTTTTAAAAAAATAAAAATTTTAGCTTTGACACCCAAATCTGCTCTTAGCCATGGGGTGTATGTTGATGAGAACCTTTTTTTTTTTTTTTTTTTTTTTTACCTATTCCACAATCGTGTTACCACGGTAATTTCTCAAAGCAACCGGATACGCTTGGTGAGTTTGGTGAGCACTGCTGATGCTCTTGGCCGCTCAAAAAAGATGCAAGACAAGAGACAAGATGAGAAATTTGGGTGCAAGAGCCCCTGCCAGGGCCCTGAGCGCTGGCTCAGTCCCCAGCTCTCCTGCTGACCAGCGGTGCCACCCAGGCAAGTGAGTGGCCTTGGTCAGCTTTAGTTCTGTCACAGATGACATGACAACCCAGCTCTCTGGCAAGACTTATTGCCACTAACAGTGGAAATTACAACCTGTTACTCACAGCCTTAATTTTTGATAAGGCAGTGGAGTCACAGGCCTTGTGGCTCAGTAAGAAATCCTATTTTTCTTACATTTTAAACAACTCAGTCTTGAAAATGTTCTTTAAAGAGATGGAAATATGAGGCTTCCCTGGTGGCACAGTGATTGAGAGTCCGCCTGCCAATGCAGGGGACACGGGTTCGTGCCCCGGTCCGGGAAGATCCCATATGCCGCGGAGCGGCTGGGCCCGTGAGCCATGGCCGCTGAGCCTGCGCGTCCGGAGCCTGTGCTCTGCAATGGGAGAGGCCACAACAGTGAGAGGTCCGCGTACTGCACACATACAAAAAAAGAGATGGAAAGATGAAGAAAAGAAAATTCTTGGGGCTTCCCTGGTGGCGCAGTGGTTAAGAATCCGCCTGCCAATGCAGGGGACACGAGTTCGAGCCCTGGTCTGGGAAGATCCCACATGCCGCGGAGCAACTAAGCCCGTGCGCCACAACTACTGAGCAAGCCTGCGCTCTAGAGCCCGCGAGCCACAACTACTGAGCCCGCGAGCCACAACTACGGAAGCTCGCGTGCCTACAGCCCGTGCTCCACAACAAGAGAAGCCACTGCAATGAGAAGCCCACGCACCACAACTAGAGAAAGCCTGCGCACAGCAGTGAAGACCCAACGCAGCCATAAATAAATAAAGAAAAGAAAAGAGAAAAAAAGAAAATCCTTGGCCAACATTTCTCAAGCATTCACTTTCTAAAACAGTACTATTTTTGTTTTGTAAAAAAGGTTGTGGATCAGGCAAGACTGGTCTCTATCAATTTGTAATTTTTTTTCAAACAGGCTCGGTAGTTGTGGCACACGGGCTTAGTTACTTAGCAACTTAGTTGCTAAGTTAAATGGTGGTGATTTTTAAACAGTGCTGAGATGCCTCTGAACTCACCTGAACGGCAGCAGCGTCTTGGTGGTTGTAATGATAGAGCAGCCCCAGTGCAAAGTACCTGGAAGAAAACTCAGGGTAAGTGCACCCTCTCCTGACCACCCACTGCGGGCAGTACCCCCTCAGCAACGCCCTCGGCCCTGGGCCCCCAGCCCCACATGAGCTATTCAACTGACTTCAACAACAAATTTCAAGCACCAGAAAGATTCTCCTTTCTGTTTATTTACTTATAGTCGGAAAATGTATTCCCTATCGATTTCCAGAAAGGACCGTATTCACATCTAAGATGAGCTAAAAAATAAAACTATAGTGATGCTATGGAAGGTCACATTTGGAATTGCTTTACAACTTGCTTCAAATACTAGTATGATTTGCCATCTCTTCAGCTAACCATTATTAACTTATCACGAGGTATTAAGAAGGGATGCTGTCTGAGCCATTCTGGGGTAAGGATTTTGAACGGCAATAAACGCCAACAGTATGCAGGCACTGCAGAGAACAGAAGGTCAGGGAGAGTCAGGCTGGGGGGACCCAGAGTTCCAGGCCCTGACTTTCAATCCAGGCTTCATTACTTAGGGACTGTATAACCTTGAGCAAGTAGGTTACCTTCCTTGGCCCTTGCCTCCTCATTTATAAGCGGACAGGGTCGGTGACAACACGGGCATCGCCCGGGCTGTGAGCTGTTGCCACCCTCCCACGCTCACAGGTGCGTCCTCTCCTGGCCCTCTTCCCCAGCAGGTGACCGGATCAAGCTGCCCCAGGGGGCCATCGGATTTCTTCCCTCAAAGAGCAACCTCTCAAGATATTGAACTATTCCCTAGAACCCTCCTCTTCTCCCGAAAGCTTTTAGAAAGTTACACTGACTCCGCCAGACCCTCCCTGCCATCCCAAGTCACCGCCATAAGCTGTCAGTGCATTTCCTGGTTCCTAAATAAATCACTCCATCCCACGGTGCCTTTGGGAAACTGAGGAAAACGGCTGAACAAGCCACTTCCCACGTGGAGGCCAGTCACCAGCCCATGACATCCTGCAACTGAACAGGGTCTGGATCGTGAGCCTGGGTCTCCGTGGAATTTCACCAGCACCTCCGCCATGTCAAATGCATTCCAAAAGTCACAGGCAAAGAATCTTACAGGGAACTCTCAAGCCCCCCGGCCCTAGAAGGGTTAGACCACCGCCTGCCCCCAGGATGAAGAAGCTGCCCGATTTAACCACGTCATCACTGCAGACGGGCCCCCATCGTACCCGGTGGCCGGTCGGCAAGTGGGTGGGTGCCGACCAGCTCACGTCCGTAATGAAGGAGTTTGACCCCGTAACCTTTTATCCACAAGATCCGGAAGCCTCCCTTTCTGTCTGTTTATCCAGATGCCCATCTGTCCGCTCAGTCTGGCCATCAGTGGCTGCAGTGCACTATCGTTTAACCGACATGCGTGTGGCATCTCGCACAGCTGAGTCCCACCCACGTGGAAACTGAACGAGCACACCGTTGACTAACAAGGCCTATGACTGTTCGATCTGTCAGGAAGGAGCTGGCGCGAGAGTTGTGCCCTCTAAGACCCCTGCGGTGGATCTGCAGACCGTGATGAGGCCGATAGATCCCGAGGGTGCCGGGTGGTCCCCTGATGAATGCCTGCGACTCAGAAGTCACGCTGGTGCCTCAGCTGCGTGACAGCTTCCCGGGGGTGGGGACGAGGAAGGGCCAGGCAGGGAGCCCCGGGTTCGGGGGGAGCGTCCGGGGGGCCAGAAACACTCACTTTTTGTGCTTCTCCAGCCAGGCGGCGCTGTCGGTGAGCAGACAGAAGTTCTCGGTGACCAGGAGGTCCAGCAGGCTGTCGTGGTCAGCCTCCGTGTACAGCTTGAGCAGGGCCGTGTCGATGTCCTCCTTGTAGCCGTTGGCCACCTCCGTGCTGCGGACCTCGTTCAGGTAGCTCATGAGGAAGCGCTTGCACTTGGCCACCTTCTCCTGGTCGCCCTGGGTCAGCTGGTTGAGGTCTGCAAACTCGTGCAGAGGAGGGTGGGACCGGGTGAACGAGGAGGACGTGGGCAGCAGGAAGGGGTACAGGGAGATCAGCTCCCGCACGTCGAGTTGGCCGCTTCTGCAATTACAGTGTCAAACTAAATGAAGCAAAGAGAGAGAGAGAGTGCACGCAGGCACACGGGACGACACTGGACGGGTGCGCTGTCTGCACGCCGTCCGCAGCTGCACGGGCTGCAAAGCACCGCCAGCCGGGCACCGCCCACCCCCAGACCCCACGACGGAGCAGACGGCTCGGCGGCCGCAGACGTGGCACCTCCAGTGCTGCGGTGGGACATGGGCCCCCGCAAACCCAGGTGGGGGGAAACGGCAGGAGGCACAGCGGCTCTGATCAAAGGCAGATTCGGAGGAGGCCCCGTGTACATCTCCTCCCTTACGGCTCTGAGTCGTGCGGAATCTGTTCTACACGGACATTTGGAAAACTTCTTCTACAGGCGATGCCTTCGTGGGACATTGAAGGGCGATCACAGCGGGTTTAAGTTCATCTTCTGAGTGAGCGTGAAGAGCCACTGCTTCCCAGGGCGCACCTGACCCCCAGCCCAGAGGAAAGGCTGCTGGAGGGGGAGGGGCTGAGACAGGCCTGGGCTGGGGAGGGAGAGGGGTGGGATGGGTGCTGGTGAAGGGGGCGGCCCACGCGTGCAGGATCCATGTCATGCGGAAGGGACCTCAGCTTCCTAAGACGGTGGGCCAGGAGCATGCCGTTTACAATGTCCTCAGAAGAACAGTTTTTCAAGTCTTCCCAGAAGCCCCTGCTCTTTCTCTAAACTCAGAGCTTTTGGTAAAATCTCTGGAGGAAAGGGAAAGTGAACCATCACGTCTTCCTAGGAATCCTTCACAGGCTATCAAACACGCTCTTTAGAATTGCCTCCTCGGGCTTCCCTGGTGGCGCAGCGGTTAAGAATCTGCCTGCCAACGCAGGGGACACGGGTTCGAGCCCTGGTCCGGGAAGATCCCACATGCTGCGGAGCAACTAAGCCCGTGCGCCACAACTACTGAGCCTGCGCTCTAGAGCCTGCAAGCCACAACTACTGAGCCCATGTGCCACAACTACTGAAGCCCACACGCCTAGAGCCCGTGCTCCGCGACGAGAAGCCACCTCAATAAGCAGCCCGCTCGCCCGCTCGCAGCAACTAAGACCCAACACAGCCAAATGTATGCGCCTTATCTGCCCTACCTTCAAGACACAGGACAGTGACCCTCGGGCTAAGGGGGGCAGGGGGCACGAGGGGTGTACACACGACGGCCTCGCTACTTCTCCCCGGAGCACAGCACCCACGGCGGCCTTTCCCATCACAGCCACAGTGGAGGTCTGACCGCGGAGGGACACTTAGAAGGCTTGCTACCAACACCTCAGATTACCTGAAGAGTTCTTTAGCCTCCAGGAACTGAAGCTGCGCAAACTGTATGAAGCCCGCCTGCTGCAGGACCCGCCGGTACATGACCTGCAGGGAAAGACAGGTTTCATCACTCTGACCTGCCCTGGAACTACGACAGGAGGCGAAGCTAAGTTTCTGGTCATAATCCAGGCTAACCGTTAACTATTACGTGGAAACCTGAAGTTACAAGGTAAGGTAAAAACGAGGCTTATACGAAATGATTTTCAACATAAACACGTATACATGTCAATCAACCCCTCATTCCTGAGACCAGGTTGTTCTCTAAGCATCGTTCTTTCTTCTTCGTGGATTTCCCATCCATCCCGATCCGTATTCCTCCTCCCACACTCCCTGGCTTTCTTGATAGCTTCCACCTCTGGTGCTCAGACGGATGTGAACATCGCCGGCGTCCCTGGGAGCCCGGAAGCTGCCCATCCTTCATTCTTGTGGAACTGACTCCTCACACCAGCACTTCCGAGCATCCTTCCGGAGCACGAGGCCCCTCCCATTTAACGACAAACAGATAAATACACAGGTTTTCCTGCCGAAGCTTGGGAGACACTGTGTGTTCTGTCCCCTCCCCCCAACGGTGATACACAGCCACATCCACACCGCAGCCCGAGGAATCCTGCAATAAAAGTGCCGTCGATCTGTGTCTAATACAGTCCTACCCAAATTTCCTGGACCACAGAGCCCTTTGTTCTGGTAACTTCCAGAAACAGCAATGCACTTAAGGAAGCTACCCTGTGGTGTCTGTAATTCCACCCCCTCCCTGTCACTGTCCAGCCGGTCAGCTTCAAGCTTTGTCCGCCTTTGTCTGAAAGGCCTTGTGGACCCGTCTCTGCTCTGTCCTCACTGGCTCCATCACCCCAGCCCGGGCCCTCACCACCTCACAACTAAAGACTCTAACTGTGCTTAAGACCCTAGGACTTCAATCCCTCCCCTTTCTAATCCGTCCCGCTGTTTGATACGCCATAAATTCCTTGAAGGCATGTACATAATTCATCTTAGCATCCCCACACCCTGGCAGAGTACCTGCCGTTTAAGTAATCGCCTATTGACCTGATCCGTTTTTATGAAACTCCACTTTGTCACTCGCTGAACCCGTTTTACAGATAGGGACATCCTGTTCAGAGATGCTAAGTTTTTAGCCCAGAGTGACTAACGTGGAAGTGGTCGAGCCACGGTTGAAACCCGGACCTTTCTGCTTCTAGAGCCCAGTTCCTCCCTCTCACTGGCTCACCCAGGTACACAGCAAGTGGCTAACACTGTTACCCCTGAAGAAACGAGGGAGATGGAGACACCTAAAGGCTGCTGCTTCTGATCAGCTCTCAGAGGGGCTTGTTCTCCAAAGCACAGCAGCATCTCCTCCCGTCCCTTCAGAGCAATTCCTGCAGAGACGGCAGGAGAGGCAGCTGCTTTTTCATGACTCTCTTCCCCGACACCAGCTACGTCTGACGGGAAAACCGGCCGCTGTATGCCGCCAGCAATAAGTAGACAGGAGCGAGGCCAGGTTCTGTTGTGAGGGAATGCCAGTTCCGTCTCTGAAAGGAGAAGCAACAAAGGCCAGCCACTTAGCAAGAAGGATAAAAAGGCCCCGTCAGCTGCGGCAGAAGAATTCTCATTCACACTCAGGCTCGCTGGTGAGAAATCCGCTGAAAGACAATTTTTCCCTCGTGGCTGCAGGATTCAAATGTCACCCACTCTTCCCCTTCCTAAAGGGAAATCAAAACTACTTCTGCGGGGCTTCCCTGGTGGCGCGGTGGTTGAGAGTCCGCCTGCCGATGCAGGGGACGCGGGTTCGTGCCCCGGTCCGGGAAGATCCCACATGCCGCGGAGCGGCTGGGCCCGTGAGCCATGGCCGCTGAGCCTGCGCGTCCCGAGGCTGTGCTCCGCAACGGGAGAGGCCACAGCAGTGAGAGGCCCGCGTACCGCAAAAAAAAACAAACAAAAGAAACCCGTCCCTGGTCACAGGTTAACACGTGTAATTGTGGGAGCACAGAGCAAGCATTCAGGGATGTGGTGGACTCAGAGAAAAGGGCCTATCTGAGCAAGGTATCGAAACCTGTACTCGGTGTTTAGAAGTTCACTCCACTGATAGAAAATAGCACAAATAACAAGTACAGAAAACAGGGAGGGCGGGGAGGTGGGTGAAAGCACGGGGCGCTGACGGGGCAGCGAGGCTGGCCCGGCCTTACCCAGGGATGCCCAGAGGCCAGCCATCCCTGCAGTGGGTCTTTGGACGGTGGCACTGGCTATTCTTGACTTGTTTTCAGGATTAGAAGTGTTTTAGGATGGCTCCTGGAGTGCCTGCACAGTGCGGGGCTCAGGCGCGCGGGGCTCAGGCGCGCGGGGCTCAGGCGCGCGGGGCTCAGGCGCGCGGGGCTCAGGCGCGCGGGGCTCAGGCGCGCGGGGCTCAGGCGCGCGGGGCTCAGGCGCGCGGGGCTCAGGCCGGGGTCACGGGGGGAAGGAGGCTGGGGAGGCGGGCAGGGCCTGGCCGTGAAGGCCCCCTGGTGCAGACCTGACTGTGGGCAGGGAGGCACCCGCGGAAGGATTTCCAGCTGAGGGTTTGATAGACGCGTCAGAAAGCACCTTCCGCGGGGCCGTGGAGGACGGACTGCAGACACGCAGGAAAGGGGCTTGAAAACAATTCAGGCAAAACGGGAGAAGGGTCCCCAGCAGCCACGTGGGCATGAGAACGAGAGCCAAGTTCAAGGTCACTGGGGGTGCACGTCTGGGGCACATACCACAGGGGGAAGGCAGGGAGCGTGCTAGGTGGACAAACCCCAACTGGGATGTCAGACGGCAGAGCCAGACGAGCGCTAACACCATCCACTACCCACTGCGGAGCTGCTCTCAGGAAAACGGGAGGAAAAAGCAGAAATCCAAGAACACGGGCAGCCTCCCTAAGAAAATGGGACCCACTTGAGGTGTGCCCACGGGTGTGTGCAAGGAGGGGGCCCCCGACACGTGCCCGTCCGGACACCCACGAGCTCCCGGGGCCCACCCTCGGGACCGAGAGGAGCTGAGAGCGGCAGAGCAGTGGCCAAGGCTGCCTCAGCACCCGCCTCCCCACGCGGATGCGCAAGGAAAACGCGGCAGACACAGGCGCTCCCAGCGCAGAAACACGCCCTGAACCGATGGGTTTCTTCTTTGTGCTTTTGCTGCCCCCTGCTGAATGCTCATAGATCATCTCACTCAAAAATGAGGAATACGATGGGCGAGGGAAGGACTGAGAGTGTGGGCTTAGCAGATGCAAACTGTTCTCTGTGGGACGGAGAAACAACAAGGTCCTACTGTAGAGCACAGGGAACTACAGTCAACAGCCTGGGATAAACCATAATGGAAAAGAATATGAAAAAGAATATATATGTATAACTGAGTCACTGCTGTATGGTAGAGATGAACACAACACTGTAAATCAACTAGACTTTAATAAATTTTTTTTAAATGAGGAATTAAGATGCAAAGTTTATCAATATTTATCCTGTGACCATAAATGACACGTCCTGACCTCTTCCACCTCCGGACTCTACCCTCTGCAGCGTAAAGCCACTGAGGCCAGAAAGCACAGCTTCCACAAACCACATCGTCCTGAAAATCTGGCCAACAGAAACAAGAAGGGGATCGCTATGAATTCATTAGAACTTTTAATGATGGACTTAGATGTTCACATGAAGCGTGTACACACCAATATTACGCTTGATTATTCTCAAATACATAGAGTAACCCGAACTCACCTCGCGACTGATCAGGGAGCAATTTTTAGGAAACCTGATTTCATCAGACACGAGAATAATTCGTGTTTGCTTCATCAATTGTATTGATCACACCAACGATATTAAAGTTAGCGTTTCTAAAATGCATTAAAAGTTTTCTCCTAAGGAAATGAATTAGATGGATTCCGGCAACATTAGATGGTTTATCTAATGTTCACAAAGCTTTTTCTGTAGATGACATAAACCTAAACTCTACAAATTCAACCCCATCCCAAGAAATATAAATTCTGAATTGGGAGACAAATTAACCTGAGGTTCCCTCTTTTCGTCTGTAAAAACTGTGCCCTGAGGCTCCTCTGGAAGAAGGATGCTGATTAGAAATACAACTTGGTGAGTTAAGCGCGGGAATTACGTCAGAGGCTCAAATCCCGACTTGGCCTCTGCCGGCAGCGTGACTTCATACAGCTGTTGGTCCGGCTGCTCTGCAACCTGCTTCCTTATCTGTACAACGTGGAGACGCAGAGAAACTTGAATGACGGACAGGAAGCGGTCTGCAGGGCCCGGGCACTGAGATCCTAACGTTTTCTAAGCCGGCGGCCTGGGGGCCCGCTGATTACAAACCTGAAATTTTTCCTTTGGAATGTTCCTCCGGGCGCCTTTCGCTAGAACCAGAGCCTCCTCCACTCTCCGGCTTGCTAGAAGATCCTGTATTTGTTTTTCCAGAGGTAACGGAACCAAGACGTAAACTCCTTTACTTGTGGCGACGATCAGTCTTCCTGGGAAGAAAGGAACACGGTTGGAAAGGGTAAGAACACAGTGCTGGGAAGAAAACACACCCCCTCGCCCAAAGACAGCACGAGCGGCTGTGTGACCAAGGTCATCACAGCGCCCCAACCCCGAGCTCCCACAGCAACCAGAAATGAATGCTTCTCTTTCCTCTTCCCACCATCAGAAAAGGGCGAACTCTTTTTTTTTTTTTTGCGGTACGCGGGCCTCTCACTGTTGCGGCCTCTCCCGTTGCGGAGCACAGGCTCCGGACGCGCAGGCTCAGCGGCCATGGCTCACGGGTCCACCCGCTCCGCGGCACGTGGGATCTTCCCGGACCGGGGCACGAACCCGTGTCCCCTGCATCGGCAGGCGGACTCCCAACCACTGCGCCACCAGGGAAGCCCAAGGGCAAACTCTTAACAGTACATTTCCGAAGTAAGGGATATTAAAACGTTTGGCCTTTTATTTATTCTGAAATGCTGCTAAATTTAAAACCAGTTGAGTAGGTCCACAATGAGGCTACAGTGCTCAGTCCTGGAAAATAAGCAGAAGAATTATGCTATCCCGCGTATAAAACTTTTGAAAACTTCTTTTCTCTCCAGGGTAGTCAGTTTACAGGAAACTAAGATTATAACGCAACATTCTGAACCATAAGATAACATTTCACACTCGCCCGTCATCCAGAATCACCCGATCTCGTCGTTACCTTCTCCCTTCCCCACCGCCCCCTGGCACCACGATGCCTGGCACGGTCTACTGGGGAGTCGGACCTGCCACCCAAGGCAGCTCCACCTGCCAAGCTTCGAGAGCGACTTCTGCTCCCTCTGGAGACACGTTTTTAAGCTAAACTATCACCTGTTCCCGGGAAGCGGTGGAACGACCTTGTCTGTCTGTCTGAAGGTCGTTCAGGGTCAGCAGAGCCTTTTCTTCTCCGTCCTCGTGTGCATCCCAGTCCCACCGCCTGGTCTCCCCGCGCCTGCATCTCCCCTTCCTGGCCTCCCTGCCCGGCTCTCTGTCTGCATCATCTGTCCTCCGTGTCAAGCTACATCACTGTCCTCGCACTCAGATGAGGTTCTGCCCCTGCCCTGCACTGGTGTCCCTCCTTCTGGGAAGCCTCCCCGTGTTCCCGCCGGGGGTGGGTTACGTTGCCAGCCTCTGCGTGCCCGCAACCGATCCCCTGTGCCCACCTCCACCCCTCAGTGTGCACAGCACGGAACACTGTCCTGAATAAGCTCTCCCGGCACGCGTGTCAGGGCCCCAGTCAAGCCCTGACACGCTTCACGTGGGACCTCGAGACTCAGCAGGTCTGCGTCCCCAGCACCTAACATAGGAAGGGCAATGTCTGGGGAGCCCCAGTCCCGACACGGCAAGGGCAATGCACAGATCTAGATTAGCTCCCAGTTTGAAGAGGATATCATCAAGGGCATTCTTAGGAAGCCGGGGAAATCTGACCACAGGCAGGGGCTGAGAGCACATTTCTGGGGTGTGAAAAGGGCTTTGTGGTCACGCGGGAAAACGCCTGCTGAAGGATTCCGGATTAAGCGCCATGGTCTCCTCCACTTACATTCCAAACTGATCAGCAGAATGTGAACCAGTACGAAAAAATCTAGGTGAATGGGGGGCAGGGATTCAGTTTGTTTTTCTTTCAACTTTTCAGCACGTTGCAAGATGTTCACAATAAAATTTAGGAAAAGTAAAATAAATCCCTCCCTCCCTGGCTGCCCTGGTCCGCTGCAGCCTCACCCAGGCCAGCCCTTCTCATACAACAGGCACCACAGTCCCTGTGAATCACTTGCGTGGCCCAGAGCCCAGAGTTCCTTCTTCGGCAGATTTGTGCCTGCCTTTCTCTCTGCATGAAGGTTCTTTCACACCACATCCACTTGGCAGATTCCTACTCATCCTTAAAGGTTTGGCTCAAATACCACCTCCTACAGGAAGCCCTCCCTGGTACTTCTAGGAAATACTTCCTCCTCTGCTCTCCCAATTGGCCTTATTTTGTTGCTATCAAGCTCTCAAACTGCTGTGGCTATTTGTTTCACTATCTCCCTTTAACCTCGGTGCCCCTGAAGCACAGAGACTGTATTACCATTGCCTGTGGATCTTCCACGCTCAGCAAGAGGCCAAGTTCCCAATGGACGCTTAATAGCATTTAGTGAAGAAATACAAGCATAAGATTCCGTGGAAACTAGTACCTTCAAAATCCTGGAGGATGTGACCTTCCTTAAAGGGCAGGGTCTGCTTTTGCTGTTGGTCCAGCATGCTGTGAACGGTGATGAACTCGCTGTCGAGGGCAATGACGTATGGGAAGCAGACGGCTGCTCCAACCACGTTCTCTGACCAGTGCACGGGCGCGCGCTGAGATATCCCGGCCACCGTGGCAAACATGCCTGGGAAAACAGGAAGGGTCAGGAGGGCTTCAAGGAGCTGGGCTTTGCTAGTTTGTTTTCTGTAGATGTGTCTCAACGCAGAATACCTGCCCTTTCATTGCATTTCGAGATCGGAAAGATAATATAACAGCGGCGTGACTATTCTCGTGAAGAGAGCCGCTTTCCCCAGGATGTCTACATCAGTATTTCCTTCCAATTAAACGTGATGTTAAAAACGTGTACATGCACCCACATGAAGGTGTATACAGCCCACGTCCTCACATGTGGGGAAAAGTGACTTTCACACAATTTAAGAAGCTTCACAAGCTTGCTTCCACATCCGGTCCTCCAATGGGTTTGCATCTCTAAGTGCCAGCTCTTCCCTATACATTCACTCAACACTGAACGCATTCATTCAGATACTTATTGAGCACCTACTGTGTGCCGGCCACTCTACAAGCCTTCCTATCCAGAACTGTCTCTGTTCAGAGTTCAAGTCTAATTCTGGATACACGTTCTCTCTGATGCAGGGATACAACCAATCTTGCAACTGAAAACAGAGAGCTGTTAAGTGTTCGTCAATGATAACTTCCACAGTCAACCACGGTTCATCTATTTCGTACATAAAGCACTAAACTACATTTCCAGATGAGCTGGATAGAGTCCATAGATACTGGGGTTTATGAAAATCACGTTCACCCAGTGAAGTCAATCCATTTTAAGTCAGTTTTCAAAGTGCTTGACATAAAACGCCTTTAAAAACGTGGTACGTAAATCAACTATACTTCAATAAAAACAAAAAACGGCATGCCATCGCCTGCAAATGATTGGATATTCCTACAGTAGAAAAACGGTTTCTATTACACAACAAAGAAGCAGGGAGAGGGAGAGAGACGGAGAAATACACACAGTACTTTAAAACAATGGAAAGTGTCTCAAATATATGATAGGAGCAAACTTCCTAAGCCTATGAAATCACCGACCCTCCTAAATTTTCCATGGTCAGAAAGAGTGAAATGTATTGTACTCAATCAAGTACAAACCTAGCTCTTTTCCTCCAAAGTAGGCTGTTCTTGAAAATGGGTATCAGGGGCTTCCCTGGTGGCGCAGTGGTTAAGAATCCACCTGCCAATGCAGGGGGCATGGGTTCGAGCCCTGGTCCAGGAAGATCCCACGTGCCACGGAGCAACTAAGTCCGTGCGCCACAAGTACTGAGGCTGTGCTCTAGAGCCCGTGAGCCACAACTACTGAGCCCACGTGCCACAACTACTGAGCCTGTGAGCCACAACTACTGAATCCCATGCGCCTAGAGCCCGTGCTCTGCAACAAGAGAAGCCACCGCAATGAGAAGCCTGCCCACCACGATGAAGAGCAGCCCCCGCTCACCGCAACTAGAGAAAGCCCATGGGCAGCAACGAAAACCCAACGCAGCCAAAAAAAGTAAAATAAATAAATTTATAAAAAGAGAAAATGGGTATCAGGTGGGATCACACATGCGTGTCCACGCTGTGCTCTTGCCTGACACAATCTGGGGCACCTCCTGCAGGGGCCACTTGTACGTCCAACACTTGTTTGGCTCTGCTTCACACTTAAAACATTGGCTCTCGTCACGTGAGTTAAAATATTGGCTCTCGTCACGTGAGTAGCACCAACGAAAACCCTGTCGAGATGACAGAGCAGTGATCCTTAGAGAGAGAGTGTGTGTGCGTGTGTGCGTGTGTGTGTGTGTGAGAGAGAGAGAGAGAGTGCATCTCCTACTAAGGAAACACATTCCTCCCCCTTCAGTATTTCCCTTCCACCCTTAAAAGTCTCTTAAAATCATTCCAAAAAAGACTAACTCAAGAGAAAAACAAAGGATACGCATCAGTAATTCACAGAAGACAAAATGCAAATAGCTAACAAATTCCTGAAGAGATTCCCATATTCCTTAGTAACCGGGGGAACAGAAATTAAAAAAAAAAAAAAAAAAGAAAAAGTAAAAAACCAACTTACACCCATCAGATTGGCCAGAGGTTCCAGACTAACAGCACCAAGTGTTGGTTTGGTATGAGGAACACTTTTGGAGAATAATTCTTTATCAAAACTGAATAGACACTGACATGTTAATCTGGTGATTCTACTTTTAAATCGATGGCCAATTGACAAGCACAATGGTCACTGGGGTGTTTTTAAGAATAGTGTAAAATCGAGAATAATGCACCGAAAGAGTATGTGGCTTCGGGTGAACCCACCACGAACAGAAGAGAGAGCTCATGTATTACATGAGAACAGACAAGAAGAGCCGTAAGTCCACGTGCTGAGCGTCAGCTTAAAGCGACCGCCGACCTGAGCCGCGCCCAGGAGCTCCCGGCGGTGAAGGGGTTCAGGGAGATGCACTGGTAACCACCCCCGTGGCAAGAAGCACGAGGGTCCCCGGGATGCAGGGAAGTGGGTATGTGACCCCGGAAGAGAGCAAACCCTGCCTGGGATGCTGAGGGTCAGAAAGTCAAGTTCAAGTTCGGGGCAGAGCAGGAAACGCTGACCAGGAAAGTCAGGCTGAACTTGTTACAGGGTTACAGGGACCTTAGGAAGGCTGGCCTGGCAGGAGCCTGGAAGGAGGGACAGACCCAAACTCGGGGGAGGCCAGGCGGCCGCCAGCCACCAGGAAGGAGCCCCGAGTCAGGCCAGCCGGGGGCTCTGACCGAGGAGGGGTAACTTCCGGGGCGAATCATGGAACTGGGCACCTGACTTAGAGGGAGCGAGAGTCAAGGTCACTGTGCGCCATCAGAATAAGGACCGACACAATCGGGAGAGTCTGAGACCAAGCCGGGGTCAGGACGCAGGGCTGGCAGGGCATGGACCTCCGGGAGGGGCGCCTGGAGCTCCAGTGCATCCTCAGGGGTGAGGGCACCCTTTCTGCGGCAGGAGAGCCAGGGGAGGCCAGGCCATGGGGAGAGGAGGTTCCTCTGAGGCTGGCGAGGGCTCCTCCTTACTTCTTTCCAGAGCAGACCAGGAGTCAAGGAGTTTGGTGGAAAACCCCGGAAAGCTCAGCGCCAGCAGGTAAGAGGGGCCGACAGGGCGGTGGGTTCTGGGCCAGGGGTGGAGAGGGCACAAGAACGAAGGCATGGACTTTGGCACGTCTGACACTGTACAGTCACAGAGAGGACGGAACTAAGGTCTGAGTTACCCCACGACTGCATCGCCGAAGTATTCAAAGAGCGTGAAACATGTGGAGGGAGAGAAACTCGAGGTGCAAAGCTTGAGCTTGGCAGGAGGAAATGAGGTTCGCACCCTCTCGAATTTTCCGAGCATTTAGAACCAGACAACAAAAGAGCCCAAAGGGAGAGAAAAGCACACCATCTGCACCCAGGCGTCTGGCAAATGTAACCTGGTGAGGGGACAAGCATACAGCAACCCCAAGGAGCCTGTGAATTTCAGGTCAAATAACCGTGTTCTGGATAGCACAGCTCTCACGGGAGCACGGACACCAAAACGCTGTCCAGCCTCGCCCTGGAATTAAATCAGGGTCGCCGCACTTACCCGCTAAGGCCGGGCATCGCCCGACCAGGGACTATGCAGCACAGAGGACCAGACATGAATGTTCTTGCAATGAAAAGGGCAGAAACCAGAGATCAAGAACAGAGGCTTCTACACAAAAAGAAAAGCAGAGGATTTCACTGGAATAAAAGAGCAGATCGGTAACTGGCAACCAGCGGTCCAGGTCAGGTGGAGTTAAGGTGCCACAGGTCCACTCAGGAACAGGGGCACCGTTGTTGACACCCACACACCGATTCTAGGCTTGAAAGCAGGTGACACGCGCTATTGTTTCTATATCGTCAAAGGCACACAAGTGCTGTCAACCTGCAAATGTACCACGTTTGTAAACGGTACACCTTCAAAAACCATTGCTTTCCACTGGGTTGTTTTTCCATTTAGACGGTTTCCACCCTCTAAATATCAGTGGACCCCCTTATCTGAGCTGGGAGGGGGAAGGGGGGCCATGAGGGGTACGGAATAGCTGAATTATCTGTATTGTCCAAGAAGCATTACCCAAGGATAGAGTTTAAAGTCACAATAATCAATTGTATCATGAAATTCTCAACGAAGCGCGGCTAAAATAGTACAATTTAAACTAAAGCACGGAGTTCCCTGGTGGCCTCGTGGTTAGGCTTCTGGGCTTTCACTGCCGGGGCCCAGGTTCAATCCCTGGTCGGGGAACCGAGATCCTACAGGCTGCGCGGCCCCGCCAAAAACACAAAGCAAAACAAACACAAAAAAACTAAAGCAAGGGACTTCCCTGGTGGTGCAGTGGTTAAGAATCTGCCTGCCAATGCAGGGGACACGGGTTCAAGCCCTGGTCCAGCGAGATCCCACATGCCGCGGAGCAGCTATGCCTGTGTGCCACAACTACTGAGCCCGCACACTACAACTACTGAGCCCAAGTGCCACAACTACTGAAGCCCACACACCTAGAGCCCATGCTCGGCAACAAGAGAAGCCACCGCAATGAGAAACCTGTGGACTGCAACGAAGAGTAATCCCCGCTCACCACAGCTAGAGAAAGCCTGCACAAAGACCCAACGCAGCCAAAAATAAAATAAATAAATGTATTAAAAAAAAAAAACTAAGGCAAAAAGTTAAGAGCAATTTCTCATGACAGGGGAGTGGGCACATGGGATCTTCAGGGGGGAAGGCAGTGGGCAAAATGAAAACATAAGCGTTCGTATGTCTGCCGGTACATATGCATTCATTTCAGTAATTTGCTTGAACTTAATTTCTGAAGCCCTTTAACGATGGTGGTGATTACTGTGTGGTACGCGGAGCCTCCATGTAGTGAGGTATTACAGAGCTTACAAGGGATCTCCAATTTGCTTGTAATCACACCTGTTACAAGCAGAACAACAATTAAGAAGGTTGGTTCATTTACCACGATGCCCAGGTCGTTGAGACAGATTATTGAGGAAAAATGCGGCCTGAACATGATGGACTACCATTTCCCTTCAATCTGGACACTGAAACCAACACAAGGATACTGGAGTCAAATGTTTTCACAACAAAGCCTTTACATCCAAAGCAGGCTCCAGCTCATCAGTAAGCAATCGGACTGATGGAAGAAAACAGGAAACCCATCAGGCGAGGCCCAACGGCATGAGGAGACTGACTATACCTGAGAGGCAGCCACCGCCACCAGCGAGGACAGACAGACTCCTGAATCAGGTGTGGGGAGAACAGACAACCATACAGACGAAGAGGAAATCGAATTCACTCTTCACTATAAGAAATGAAACCATAAAAGTACCAGCAGAAAATCTGGGTGAATCTGTCTACAACCTGGGAGAGGGGGAAACATCCCTAATAATTATGACCCAGAAAAGAAGCAAGAAAGTACAAAGGTTAATACATCTGATTATATAGAAACGTGTAAGAAACGCCTTTTCAGGGTAAAAACTGGAGATATTCGAAACATGTCTCAGATAAGCTGGTATCTCAAATATATAACAAATGCTAAACTAAACAGCTAGCGAGAAGGGATAATTATCAGAAGAAAGGCAAATGGCTCTTAAATTCTTGAAAAATGTTCCACCTTGATTATAAAAGGAGAAATGTGATTAACACCACTGAGATGCCATTCCTCATGGGCCAGACGGGCAAAAACACGAAAGTCTGACAATATATGGACGCTGCCGGCAAAGCTCAGGGGAAACAGGCACCAGGGGAAGAAAAAACGGTACCTACCACCTTTGTCGGGGGTGAGGGGAGTGGGTGGCACTGTCCCCCTCCAGATTCACATGCGTTTACATGTGGACTCAGCAACCCCATCTTTAGAAAGATTCCCCACAGATACACTGGAAAAATCCAAACAGATAAGCTCCTACTAATACCATGGACTGGAAAAAACCCAAATGCCCACCACCGGGGCCTGACTGAGGCACGGTGGTCCCTCCACACGGGAGAGACAGCCTGCAACTCTGAAGGAGGGAGATACACCTATCTACATATTCATTTATAATTTTTTTTTGAAAATGAAAGGACAAACACTAATAAAGGTTACTTCTGGGGGAAGGAGACAGTAGGGGAATGTACCTTGCTGTGTGGATCTGACGTGGAAACTTGTACATATTTACAGAAGAAAACAATGAGAGAAAGCAATTTCTAGAAATGGAAAGTGAAACAAAGCACATCCGTCTAACTGTATATATATCCCGTTGTTGGCACAGCCACATGGATGGGAACTATTCCCAGTGACGTTAAATGCAGAAACGTGACTGCCCGTTCCGAGTGGGTTACACGGCCCGTACCCTGAGGACAAAAGAACTACAATCAAACGTTTTCTGATGATTACGTGGTGGGCGCGGTGGTGTCGGTCCTGTCCTTCTGCTCTATGTCCTGTGGGGCAGATCAAAGGAACAACCACGTCACGGTGGGAACCTACTAGGATTTGGGGGTGGGCGGGAGGAGACACAGGCACGCAGACAGACGGGGTCAGGGCCCGGTAGCCCCAAACTTGTTCCATCGATATGCTCTCACGATGGGTTTTATCTTTAAATAATGCATACTTCCCAGCTCTGTCCACCCAAGAGACCTAGAAACAACGGACCCCAAGCACCTCCAGCACCCAGACTGTGGTCTCTAAACATCAGGGGTCCTCGGAGAAATGGCGGAAACCAGATCTAGGGCAGGAAACGTACAGAGGGACCCCGGACACCTTGTCACAGCAGAAGGCAAGGAAGATACCAAAGTTCCCGGGGCGTGGGGAAGGGGCTTGCAGTCAACCTGAATAAACCACCCCCAAGGGCAGATGGACTGAAACACCACATACATTTACATCCATGATTCATGGTGACACTTCACTTAGGGAAGACAGAAGGGTCATCTTTCCGAAAACCTCCTTCTCCTGCCTTTCTTATACGATGATCCTGGGGGCAAACCAAGTTAATGAGAAGCTTCTCTTGCAGAAGGTTCCAGTCGACAGGAAGGAAGAATGGACTGCAACAGAACGCTGCCCTTCGGCAGCCCCTTGGGACTTCAAGGATCCAGGCACTACTCCCATAGCCGCGGACATCACAAAGTTATAAGAGGGCAGGAAGACAGGTTAAAGACTATGGGTGTTAAGGGAGACTCACTCATCTCAGCACCTGCTTGTCCCAGACACACACACTATGAACCATCCACGACCACGACCACCGATGACATTAGGAGGCAGTGCGGAGAATGAGGAAGGCCACACCAAACAGCTCAAGCCCTTTTAAGCACTTAGCTGCTAGACGCTTTTTGGTGGGACGAAACCTCAGTCAGTAAGAGAAAACCAGGGACATACCCTTGGAGCCTCCACCTTTGAAATCATCTGTTAAGTGAGCTCCCTCAGCTCCTTTCAGAATGGAGAATAAAACCAACCCACTAGGAAACCCACCCACAGGAGAAAATCTTATAGAGAAGTCTTACAGATTCTTCTTTGTGTACTTATCCCCTTAGTGGAATTCTCTCCCCAGAGCCATTGTCAGGCTCTACTTTAGCACAAAGGAAATGTGATTCTAAGAGCGGCCTATTTTTGTTCCATTAAACCCACACACAAAACAATCTAATGAAAACTGTGCAAGCACTGGGCGTGCAGTTCTGTTGGCACGAGTATCTAGTTTTCAGAACCACAATCTCCCTCTCCGAGCTCAGCGTGAATTCAAGGACGGAACGCGGGGAGACCGGGCAGAGGTCGGCGAGGTTAGCCAAGGCGCCTCACCCAATCCGCCGGGGCCTGCCAGGAGGAACTCCTGTCTCCCTATCCTCTTGACGATGGGCCGCTTCTCCTCGCTGCAGAAAGGAAACAGGTCCTGGGCGACGCCCGTGCTATAGTTGAGGATGATGTACTGCGTGGTCAGGGCCAGGCACAGGAAGTGGCCGTCCACCGCCACTGCCAGGGGCTGCTCCGGAGTGGACACCTCCCTGACGATCTGCACGCGGTCCTCGTACACCAGGAACACCTGGATGGTTCTGCGCTTGACGGAGATGATGCAGACCTCCACGCAGAAGGGGTCTCCGCTCACCGGGTTCTCATTCAAGGCGAAGGCCGTGGCCCCCTTGATGCGGGCACCCGAGGGCACGGGCTCCAGGCTCAGCATGTGGACCAGGGTGATGGAGCCGTCACAGAGCACCAGCAGCCGGTGGAGGGCCGACGCCGCCCGCAGCTCATTCACCGGCTTCTTGAAACCCAGGTGTCTGTGCAGCTGCTTGGTGGCCGTGAACGTGGCCGACCCACCGGGCACGGTCTTCTCCTCCAGCAGGAAGTGGTACACGAAGCAGTCGCTGGTGCCCACGTACAGGTTCCGGCCGCAGCACTCCACACACTCCAATGACACCCATTCCCTGTCGCCCATCAGCTGCTCCCGCTCAACGGCGGGGACCAGGGTGAACGCCTTGGTGCTCATCATGTCTGCGGCTGACCTGCGGGAGAGGAAAAGAAACGTAAGTTAGAGGAACGAGGACTAAGCCAGAACCATTTCTGGTCACGATAAATATACGTGGATTTCCAGCTCCGATTTCAGGGAAAGGAAATCATTCGACGCTATTGGAAAAAAGTGAAGGAGAGAAAAGATTTCCGGGCTTCCCTAGTGGCGCAGTGGTTGAGAGTCCGCCCGCCGGTGCAGGGGACACGGGTTCGTGCCCCGGTCCGGGAAGATCCCACGCGCCGCGGAGCGGCTGGGCCCGTGAGCCGTGGCCGCTGAGCCTGCGCGTCCGGAGCCTGTGCTCCGCAACGGGAGAGGCCACAGCAGTGAGAGGCCTGCGTACAGCAAAAAAAAAAAAAATGTCCCACTTGGTCTCCTCCCACCAGGCAAACAGAGACCCCGGCAGGAGAGCACACGTGTGCCTCTAATGAAGTGCCACCCTGCCCATTCTCAAGAGAGCTGAGACTTATAGGGAGTCTCCTTACACTGTTCCTGGGAAACACACCTGTGGGTAGAAGACAAGCACACCTGTTCACACAGACAACGCAACAAAAACACTTCAGAAAAAGGCAAAAGTGATCCTCATTGACGTTCCCCTGAGCCTCACCAGCCACGAGACTCGGTGTCTAAGTGAATGGCGGAGAGCAACCTACATTGTGTGGTTAATTCCTGCCCCTCAGATCTCGCAGGAGACACAGAGGCAGGGATCACACCCCAAATTCCCTTGCATTTTCCCCACTGAGGTATGCACGTTGCCCCAGCACCATATTTGGCTCCCAGAGGAAACTTGTTCTCTGGAGCAGTAGAGATGTGCCTCAGGACTTCCCTGGCGGTCCAGTGGTTAAGACTCCGCGCTTCCACTGCAGGGGATGTGGGTTCAATCCCTGGTTGGGGAACTTAAGACCCCACATGCTGCATGGCGTGGCCAAAAAGAATAAAAGAAAAGATGTGCTGCAAATCTCCAAGGCTTGCAGGTGGTGAGTTGAAGTACTTAGTGGATTTGTGAGGTTACTGACAAGTCAGTTAATGGATTACTTCCACCAGAGGACAGACTGCCCCACACTCTAACCCTGGGCTTTCGACTTCTTCCTCCGGAAAGGACACTGGTTTCACACTCCACAAAGTTAGAGGCAGCAGGATTGAGCAAGATGGCTTTTCCCTGATGTCTCCACTGGCCAGAAAGCAGACTCACGCCCAGTGGTCCCTGACAGCCTCAAGCAGGAGAGGGCGATTATGCAGCTCTAAAGAGAACTGCAGGGCCTAATGAAGTCAGAGGGAGGCTGGCTGGACTTCTTCTCACTTCCAGTATCCAAAAGTGTTGCCTCATAAGAGACCAAAGCCCTAATTCTTTGATGCGTTCCAGCAAAGGCTGGAAGTGAAAGACCTGTACAGTGAAAGCTACAAGATGTTGATGAAAGAAACCGAAGAGGACACAAATGGAAGGATACCTATTGAATATGTTCATGGATTGGAAGAATTAACATTGTTAAAAGGTACTTACTACCCCCAAACCATCGATAGATCCAATACAATCCCTATCAAAATTCCAGTGGCATTTTTTACAGAAATAGAAAAAATAATCCTAAAATTTGTATGGAATCACAAAAGACCCAAATAGCCAAAGCAATCATGAAAAAGAAGAACACAACTGGAGGCATCAAACTTCCTGGTTTCAAGCTATACTACAAAGCTATAGTAATTTAAACAGTATGGTACCGGCATAAAAATAGACACAGAGATCAACAAAACAAAATAGAGAGCCCAGAAATAATCCTCCACTTATACAATCACCTAATATTTGACAAGGGAACCAAGAATACTCAATGGGGAAAGGACAGTTTCTTCAATAAATGATGCTGGAAAAACTGGATAACCATGTGCAGAAAAATGAAATTGGACCCCATCTCACAGCACTCACAAAAATTAAATCAAAATGGATTAAAGATTTAAACATAAGACCTGATACCGTAAAACTGAAACAAAACGTAGGGAAGAAGCTCCTTGACTTTGGACTGGCAATAATTTTTTGAATATGACACCAAAAGCACAAGCAAGAGTCAACAAGTGGGGCTACATCAAACTAAAAATCGTCCGCACAGCAAAAGAAATAATCAACAAAATGAAAAGGCCACCTACAGAATGGGAGGAAATATTTGCAAACCATATATCAGATAAGGGATTAATACCCAAAATATATAAAGAACTCATACAAATCAATAATAATAACAACCAAACAATCCAATCAAAAATGTGCAGAGGAACTAAATAGACATTTTTTTTCAAAGAAGACATCCAAATGGCCAACAGGTACACTAAACGGTGCTCAACAACACTAATCATCGGGAAATGCAAATCAGAACCCCCGTGAGACACCACCTCACAGGTGTTAGAATGGCTATGACCAAGAAGACAACAAGTATCGATGAAGATGTGGAGATAAGAGAACACTTGTATACTGTCGGTGGAAAACTGGTGTAGCCCCTATGGAAAACACTGTGGAGGCTCCGCAAAAAATTAACAATAGAAATGCCATATGATCCAGCAATCCATTTCTCGGTATATATCCAAAGGAAATGAAAAAAGAAGTTCGAAGAGATCTCTGCACTCCCATGTTTACTGCAGCACTATTCACAATACCCAAGATATGGAAACCACCTAAGTGTCTGTCAATGGATGAATGGATAAAGAAAATGTGAGATATATGGACACACATACACGCACACATACATGCATATACGTCTATACAAGGGAGTATTCTTTAGCCATGAGAAAAACGAAATACTGCCATTTACAACAGCAGGCGTGGACCTTGAAGGCGTTATGCTAAGTGAGATACGGCAGAGAAAGACAAACACTGACTGATCTCACTTATATGTGGAGTCTAAAAAAGCTGAACTCCTGAAAACAGAGAGTAGAATGGTGGTTCCCAGGTGCTGGGGGCATGTTGGGGAGATTTTGTTTAAGGGTGCAAGTGTGTATCTAGTGCTAGATAAAGTCCTGGAGAGCCAATTCACAGCACAAAGGTCAACAATAGTGTATTATAAACTCCAAAGTTGCTAAAACAGAATTACATGGAGGTAAATGAAAGCTGACACTAAACATTCTGATACTTAAAAATGACTTATTCCTTTAAGCAGCAGGAAAATTTCCTCCATGATCTAGTCACATGATACGTTTACTTGGATAAAATAATGAATCACAGAAAGATAAACTTTAGGCTGTACCTCCCTATATTAAGTCCACTTTACTGAGGTCTGAATTCAGAGAGGTTTTAACATGGTAATAAGATTAAAAATTTCTCTAAAGTGTACAATTCATACTTTATCGTGTGATTGCAAACTGATCTGATATTTAAACTAACTTTTTCTTAGAACTGCACCTTAAAAGCATGGCTGTAATTTAAAAGATCAATATTTCAGTGTTCTCAAGATTGCAAAATATATACCTAGAGAAAAAAAGGGAAAAATATTAATACATTCACGGACAATAAAAACAGATAACATTACATATGCAACAAGCACCTGTATGTGTGCAAAAAAAGTCACAAGACACTGTGCCTTTCCCAAGAGTCTCCCAATCTCATTAAGGACATAATAGAAAACTACACAAGTAACAGTATAAAGCAACATGTGTGCTAAGGGCCAAAATTTAAATATTAGTGATTACTTTCCACCAAATTAAGAATATACACACCACCACTAGTGATAATCAGAATCTGAGTGTCTTTGAAAATGTTAATGTAAAAATACTAGTTTTCTTCTACAGATGTACACAGTATCTTGTAGTTACACCTGAAGCCACTGTCAAAAGAATCTGTTGCTTTGGCAACTTCCTAGGTCCCTTTAGGTTTCCTAGGAAGCCTCGGTTCAATAAGTCCCTTCTTGCTGCTACACAGAGAGCTGGGCAGCAGATTTTGAGATTACCCATAAGCTTCAAAAATGTTTTTCTGTGTTCTTTACTTGAAGAACTGTTACAACAGCCTTCTAGAGGCCCTACTTCTCTTCGTAGCACTTGGCCGAGCCTGGGAGAGCTGATGCATTTACACAATGCAAGACCTCGGGCTATACTCCGATTTCATGGACACTGTCCCATAAAATAAGCACCAGGTCCAGATGGATCTCCTAACAGTTCTACCAGACCTTTGGCAATCGCATAATTCCAATTTTATACAATACATTTTCCTGAGAATAAAAAAGAAGGAACGTATCCTACTTCATTTTATAAAGCCAGTGTAAAGTATAACTTTGATATCCAAACCAGATAAGGATATAGGAAAAAGGAAAATCATAGATCAGTCTTATAAATAAACATGCAAAAGTATTAAATGTTAGCACACTGAGTCAAGCAACACATACATATGTGTGTGTGTGTGTATATATATATGAACACAATATGAATAAGTTGGCATGCAATATTGGTTTAAGGTAATAAAATCTGCCAAGTTTAACTGAGCACATTTAAAGATTAAAAGAGAAAACACATAAAAGAAGGAACAAGACCCTTATCTTCTCTTGTGGGTTGAATTATATCTCCCCAAATATGTTACAAAGTCCTAACTCCCGGGCTTCCCTGGTGGCGCAGTTGTTGAGAGTCCGCCTGCGGATGCAGGGGACGCGGGTTCGTGCCCCAGTCCGGGAAGATCCCACATGCCGTGGAGCGGCTGGGCCCGTGAGCCATGGCCGCTGGGCCTGCGTGTCCGGAGCCTATGCTCTGCAACGGGAGAGGCCACAACAGTGAGAGGCCCGCGTACCGCAAAAAAAAAAAAAAAGTCCTAACTCCCATTACCGGTGAATAGGACCTTATATGGAAATAGGGTCCCTACAGATAATCAAGTTAAGATGAGGTCATTAGGGTGGACCCTAATCCAATATGAGTGGTATCCTTATAAAGAGGGGAAATTTGGACTCAAGACAGACATATGTAGAGGACGGACACGTGGAGACCCAGGGAGAAGATGGCTATCTACAAGCCAGGGAACACCCAAGGCTGTGAGGACCTCGGGGAGAGGCCTAGAATAGATTCTCCCTCAGAGCCCTTAGGAGGCATCACCTCCACCACCACCCTGATCTCACACTTCTCTACTCCAGACTGTGGGACAACAAAAACTTATGTTTCTTAAGCCACCCAGTTTAGGGTACTTTGTTACGGCAGCCCTAGCAAACTAATACACCATTGGTAGTCAACATTGTAATGGAAGTCTTCGCCAGTTGAAAAAGAATAGTTACAAAGAATTGAAGACAAAGACATAAAACTATAATTGTTTACAGGTGATAGTACCATTTGCATGGAAACTCACAAATAATCTATTAGAATTAATAAAAGGTTAGAAATATCGTTTAATCAAAAAAATCAGTATACCAAAGTAATCTTCATTTCTACACACAAACAACAATTAGAAATTTTAATCTTGAATAAAGGACATTTACAGTAGTATAAAAAAATTAAGGTATGAAGAAATTGTCTAGCAAAGATGTGTAAGAACTTCGAGGAGAAAATCATAAAATCTTATTGCTAGATATTAAGGAAGACCTGATTTTTAATCTCAGCATACATTTCTGCAGAAATTGACAAGCTGGTTTTAAAATTTAAATGGTAATCCAAGTACCTAGAATAGTCAAAACAATCTTGAAAACAAAGAACAAAGTTGAAGGACCTACACTGATTTCAGCAATTGCTATAAAGTTGGAGTAATTAAGATATCTAGATAGGCAAATAGATCAATGGAACAGGAGAGAAAGTCCAAAATTAGACCCACACATATGTATTCAATTGGTTCTTGACAAAGGCACCAATGAAATTCAGTGGGGAAAGTAAAATCATTTCCATCAATGGCACTGGAACATGTGGATAACCTTCAATGGGGTTAAGAATTAACCTCAATTACCCCTACCTCATCCCATGTACAGAAATTAATCTGAGATGCATCGAATTATTTTAAAAGCAAAAGCTAAAACTATAAATCTTCTAGAAGAAAAGGTAGAAGAATATCTTTGGGGCCTCGGGGTATATAAAGATTTCTTAGGATACAAAAAGCACTAACCAGAAAAGAAAAAGAGGTGATAAACTGGATTTTATAAACATTTAAAATGTGTATCCATTGAAAGACACCATTAGGGAAATGAATAGCCAAGCCCCAGACTGGGAGAAAAACTTGTGATATACATATCAGGCAAAGGGCTCATTTTCCAGAATATATAAGAACTCCCACCAACCAATAATACAAAGACAACTTTAGTTGTTAAATGGGAAAAAGATTCAAAAGTGAAGGTATGTGAATGACCAATAAGAACGTGAAAAGATGTTCACCATTATTAGCCATCAGAGAAATCTATTTTAAGCCATGAGATACCATTTCACACCTATTAGAATGGTGACAATTAAAAAGACTGACATGGGCTTCCCTGGTGGCGCAGTGGTTGCGAGTCCGCCTGCCGATGCAGGGGACGCGGGTTCGTGCCCCGGTCCGGGAAGATCCCACGTGCCGCGGAGCGGCTGGGCCCGTGAGCCACGGCCGCTGAGCCTGCGCGTCCGGAGCCTGTGCTCCGCAACGGGAGAGGCGGCAACAGTGAGAGGCCCGGGTACCGCAAAAAAAAAAAAGACTGACAACACTAAGAGTTAATGAGGATAAAGGACAACTGGAAATCTCATACTTTGTTGGAAGGAGGATAAAATGGTACTGTTGCCTTGGAAATCTGGTGGTCTTTTACAAAGTTAAACACGCATATATCCTGTCACCCGGCAGTTCCGCTCTTAATGTTTCCATTTCTCCAGAGTACATGCCAACACCCACAATAAGACTTGTACAAGAATGTGCATAGCAGCCTTCTTCATAATAGCCCAAAACAGGAAACAGTTCAGCTTTACCCATTTCTACCCATACGTGGAGTATTCACAAAGCAGAATACAACTTGGAAATAAAAAGGATAAACCACCCCTGAAGCCAACAGCATGGATGAACCTCAAAAACACTGAATGAAAGAAACCATACACATACGTGTGTCTGCACGTATATGATGTTCAAAAGCAGGCAACACTCATCTATAGTGATAGAAGTCAGAACAGTGGTTACTTTGGAAAGAAAGGGGTGATACAAGGGAACTTTCTGGGGTGACACAAATATCCTACGTCTTGTTTGAGGCATTGGTTGCACAGGTGTATGGGTTTGTCAAAATTCACTGAACTGTGCGCTTAGGTTCGGCGTATTTTACTGTATGCAAATTCTGCTTCCATAAAAAGCAAACTTGCCCCTAAAAGACCCAGAGAAAAAAATGCAATTCCAATAAAACTGTAACAGGTATATATGTGTGTATCTGTGTGTGTGTGTGTATAACTCAACATGAAGACTATAAAATTCATATGCAAAGAAGGACCAAAAAAGGCAAGACACTTCTGAAAAAGGTAAGGTAAGGGGACTTGACTCAACAGATAAGATGAAATATAAAGTGATGGCTATTGGGATAATGTGGTGCTGGTAAAGGACGAACCCAAGAGAACATACCCGAGGGCTCAGAAACAGACCGTGCATATACGGAACCTAGAAATATGGCAGAGGTGGCACTGCATGTCACAGGGCACTCACCTACTCAGTAAACAGTGCTGGGCAACTGGATATCCACCCAGAAGAAAAAAGATAAACCAGACTCCTACGTTATACCATACATCAGAACTATTCCAGATGGATGAAGAGTCTTAAGTTTGGAAGGCATAACTTTAAAACTTTGAGAAGAAAATAGGGGAAAATGTTAATGACCTTAAGGTAGGGAAGAACTTCTAGAATAAGATAAAAAAGCTCAAACCCTAGGGAGAAAGGTAAATTTATTCACGTTAAAATGTAAAACCTACGTTCTTCAAAAGATACCATCAAGAAAGTGAAAAGTTGGGCTTCCCTGGTGGCGCAGTGGTTGAGAGTCTGTCTGCCGATGCAGGGGACACGGGTTCGTGCCCCGGTCCGGGAAGATCCCACGTGCCGCGGAGCGGCTGGGCCTGTGAGACATGGCCGCTGAGCCTGCGTGTCCGGAGCCCGTGCTCCGCCATGGGAGAGGCCACAGCAGTGAGAGGCCCGTGTACCGCAAAAAAAAAAAAAGAAAGTGAAAAGTTAAGATGAAGAAACATGAGGATGGGGGAGAAGACGCTGACCTCACACGTCTGACGAAAACACGCCCGGATGGTCCAGAGAACTCGCACAGGAAGAAAATAACACGAATCTCACAGAAGACCGGGCAAAAGGTGATCCGGCTTCTCACAGAAGCGGAGACGTGAATGGCCAGCAGCCGTGGAGGAGTGATTAACCTGTAGAACCATCTGGAATTGCAGCTACAAGGAGACTTCGCTGCATATCCATCAAGCGGACAACACCTCTGAAGTCCTATGACGTTGGGGATTTGCAAGAACCTGGAGCAATGGAAATGCTCCACGCCGCGGGTAAAAGTCACAGCAGAAAGAATAAACATGGAATAAAAGCAATGTTTGAGGTAGAAAGATTATCTAGACGCAGAAAGACACTTGTAGACCCAAGGTTACAAGATTAAACAAAGAAAAAAATATATATATACATATAGACTCCCGATCTGAGCCAGAAATAAATATATCCTGCTAAAAGAATGCTATGACAAAGTGCTATTTATTAAGATGGGATCCTCGCCAATAACTACTTTTCTTGAACCAAAGGACACTGTTACCTCCTGTCACAGAACGCTCACATAATATGAGAACAGCCTTAAGATGGGCATGGCATCCTGTGTGTCTGCAAAGAATCACACATTTGAGGATTACATCAACACTTTAAAATAAAACAAACTCTATAGAGCCCTACGCAGCATATGTGCATCAGAGATGTATCACTTTAGAGGTAAAAACCCATCAATGGGTATCACAGCCCTATCCCAGGAGGTGCTTCCCTATGGACCAGCTAAAGATTAATTCTTACCTACATTTTAAAAAGGACACTTTACCTAAAGGCAGATTTTCTATTGTCCCATTTTACATTTTTTAAAAATTTTCTGATAGTCCTTTATAAGTGAACAGAGATCAAACGGTCATTCTAACGTTTGGACCAGAGCCAGGCCTGATTCTAAGCCAACACAGGAAGATGGGCAGGACCATGGACCTCACATCTCAAACATCACGTCATCACCCCCCTTAAAGCGCTTCGGAAAGTGTGCCACTGCCTAAAAGATAAACTCCAAACTGATCACAAGATGCGAAACCCTTAAAAATGTAAACTTGGGGGCTTCCCAGGTGGCGCAGTGGTTGAGAGTCCGCCTGCCGATGCAGGGGACACGGGTTCGTGCCCCGGTCCGGGAGGATCCCACATGCTGTGGAGCGGCTGGGCCAGTGAGCCATGGCCACTGAGCCTGCGCATCCAGAGCCTGTGCTCTGCAACGGGAGAGGCCACAACACTGAGAGGCCCGCATATAGAAAAAAAAAAAAAAAAAAAAAAATGTAAACTTGGCCAACCTTTCCTCTTACTTATAAAGAGAAGTTAGTCATTAACCTATTCATATTATCCCACATCAGTCACTTGTTTTATTAGCTACATTCAGTTCTGAATCCTTGAATTCTGAGGCACTTGAGCTGGAAAGCCATGTCTACGTCTGCAAGCACGTGAGGTGCTCTACAAACCCACCAGTTGTCAAAAGGGATCGGGGGCAAAAACCACTCCCTGGGCATCATTTCAAGGGATGGAAACCATTCATCAGAAAATAGATTTCATTGGCGGTCCAGTGGTTAAGACTCCACGCTTCCACCGCAGGGGGCACGGGTTTGATCTCTGGCCGGGGAACTGAGATCCTGCATGCCGCAGGGTGCGGCCAAGAAATTGAAGAAGAAAGAAAGACTCTGACTGGGGGTCAGAGTCTTGGAAGTGGGCCCAGGGAGCACGGCAGAGACCCTCCGAGAGCCTGCCACTGGTCAGAGGAGTTCAGGCGTTAGCTGTAAGAGAGCTTGCATTCCTTGAATCTGCCTGTCACTTACAGTATTTCTACAAATGCAACATTAAAAAATTTTTTATTTTGCCATTTTAACAACAGACTTTCATAGAAAAAAGTTTCTTAAGAAGTTTCTCGATTAACCTGGGTAAACACATTTATAAAGACCTGAGATACCAATACTCTAGAAGGGGGAAATCTTTGGGAAAACTGAAAATAGCAGTTCTACTGAAATCAGGTCTGAAAATATCAAACCTACAAGGGAATTAAAGTTGTCACACATTCTCATGTTCCAGGAAAGGGCCGGGGGGGACATACACAGCCTCCCAAGTTTCACCGGCTGTTTTCAACCCCATGCCAACAGGTTATCACGTTGGTCCCGTAAGATCAGGAGAGACAGCTGAGGCCCAGAGGACGGAGCTGAGTGGAGAGGCCGGAAAGGAGGGCTCACAACACCGCAGGTCACCTGGCCTCTCTCCCATGGAGGCTAAGAAGCAAGCTCAGGGCCAGTTTCTCGTGGACCCAGGGAAAAGACTGAGCAGACGCTGGACCAGGGTAGCCGGGAAAGTCTGGGATGGACTCAGGTGAACAGAGTGTATTCCTGGCAAGTCACTTAAAGCCTCTGGGCCTGTCCCCTTCTTGAATCTGGGTGGATCACGTGCTCCCTCTGGGCTATTCTCTGGCTCCTGTGGAGGACAGGGTAGTGATAACAGTATCCTAGGGGAGCCACAACCCCTGCGATGCTCCTCACGTGCCAGGCTCTGGATCAAGCGGGCTCTTCCAGCTCACCGCGGTGGCCGACCAGGCCAGCACTCCCGTCACTCCACTCCACAGGGGGAGATGGAGCTCTCACAGGCTGAAGGACCACGGAGAGCGGGGCCCTAACCACTGCACCACCCTGCCCACCCCGGGCTCAAGGCCGCTCTGAGTCTGGATGAAGGATGGGCACCAGCTGTTTGCGGCCCTGGGCCCTGGGTTTGGACAGATGCTTCGCTTCGAGAGGCGGGTGTCACTGTGGGCACAGAGGCTACAAAGCCGCAGGTGAAGAAACTGGGACTTCAGCCCCGTTTCTGTTTCTGACTCCAAGGCCATGTTCTTCCTACTGCGTTGACCAAAGGGGGCGAGTGTGACTTCGGATCCCCGAAGAGAACTCAGACAACCCCAGACACGGGGGGCACCATGGTGTGAGGCCCTCCCCGGGGGACCCTCAACAGTAGGTCCTCGCTTTCCATCCCGAGGCTAGAATAGGGCCCCCAGGACCCACCTCACCCTCCCTTCTAACGTTTCTCTGTGGCCAAACGCCTCGCCCCCTCAACAACCTGTGTCACAAATAAACGCTTCTTCCCAAATGGAGTGCAGTCAGCACCGCCTTGCTCGACCTCAGATACAGAGGGACACGCGGACACGTTTCTCCGCTAGCCCGGTAATCTTACCTAAACGGGACACACGTTTCTGTGGCGTCAGTTGTTCTGAGGGACTGCAGCCCATGCTGCCCCTGTGGTTCTCTCAGCTCTCACAGCCAGCTGCTCAGTGACCCGGTCCTGAAATCCGCCAGGAATCGACAACACATTTACCAACCTTCACCAAAGACAACTTTTCCCCCTTTTGAAAATCAGGACACCACTGGATGACCATTTAATGTTCTCTTTTGCACTCATGCGACAGAGATATTATAAGGCTAGTTACATCACAATAAACCTGTTTCAGTGACCTGAAAGAGTATCTTAAAACAGAAGAAAAAAGACAGCTAAGGCCGAACAACTAACTTGTCATCTTGATCGTTTCCCAGTACGTACCTATACGTAACTATTCATAGCTGGGACCCTTATTCCTGGGCGACACTAATCAGAATTATTTAAATACATAGATATGTAAATATACACACACAAGTGTATGTACACATACATATTACCACATATATGCATTTGCGTGTCTCTGTGTATATATATCATATGCGTCCTGGAACAGCAACATCAGCAGTTATAACTGAAGCAGGGATTTGGGAAGGGCGGGGCAGAGGAGGCGGAAAAGAGCAGAGGAGGAGTGTGGATCTCCAGGCATTTCCTTTGTAACGTCTTCCTCAATACTGGACCTTCAAACCATCATAAGAATCACTGAGGGCCTACTGGATGCTAGGCAATTGTCCTCTTCCACATGTTATTTTTCCTGAATCTTTGATTTACCCAACAGCAGCTACTTGACTATCAAAAGATCTTGATCTCAAATCATCTGCACAATTTCACAACACGCTCAATGACTACTCCTGCCCTTCTGCATGGGGCACTCCAGCTCATTCGGGGTAGCCCCAAATTAACTTGTTACTTCTACGTCCATTTTGTAGTACAGTATTGTTTAAGAAAGGAAAATGGGTCAGGTTTGCCACAGAGAAGATAAGTTATAAAGTACAGGCCAAACTGTCGGGCGGTATACAAACACCTGGCTACCACAAATGACTAATGTATTTCTAATGAGAACTAAGACCAAGAC
Source organism: Phocoena phocoena (assembly GCF_963924675.1). Lineage (NCBI taxonomy): Eukaryota > Metazoa > Chordata > Mammalia > Artiodactyla > Phocoenidae > Phocoena > Phocoena phocoena. The sequence continues at coordinate 2,451,863 of NC_089232.1, read as the reverse complement.
CAAGATGCTTAACTCGTTAAGTCAAATTTCCTCGAGTTTTCTTAAAGGATCACAAAATTTTAATATTAGCGTGAAGGAATAAACCATACTAACTACTTTTTTTTTATGAACAGAAATGCTAGCTGCAAATCAGGCCTGGAAATTTCACGTTTTTTAAACAGTGAGCTCTGTGCTTTTAAAACTTGTCAACTGGAGCTGCCTGAGGGAAGAACAGGTTCCTGACAAAATCCCTGTCACTGGAGGGTTAGGTAGAGGCTGGAGCGTCCTGGGAGCCCGCAGTGGACGGCAACTTGCCTCCACCTGTAGGACCCAAGGACTGCTGTTCACCGTCTGAGTGGAAGAGAAAAGGCAGAGGACGTACCTGAAGGCGAGGGCTAGCACCACACCTGTCCCCCGTGTCTTTGTAAAATGGGCACAGCAAACTGGAGTTCAGAGCCCCCGGGGACTCTCACCCCAGAGGAGAGCCCTCACTGGGTTAACGGTTACTCAGAGCCAACACCACGGACTTCAGAGCTGAGACAGCTACCACCCCGCATCCTCGCTTCTATTTAGTAACAATAATTCATCAAGCACCTACTAAGTGCCAGGCTCTGTGCCCAATGCACATTTTCTTCCTGGAATGCATGTATCTTTCCTCATATTCCCCCTATTTTGATTGAAGAAAGTGAGTCTCAGAACGTCCAGTGAATGCCCTGGGCTCCCAGTTAGGAAGTGGCAGCGTCAGGGTTTGAACCTGCAGCTCCACGCCCACCACCGCCATGGAGCAGCACGGCCCCTTTTCACAAAGGAATGGGGCCTGAGAAGGCTAGCGGTAGACGGCCTCTAGGGCCACACATCAGAGGCCGCTTCGGTGACCACTGAGGCTGTGTGGCTGTCAGAAATGGAAGGAAAAAGAAAAGGAAGCAGCTGGCCAGATGTTCCTTCCTATCCGACCATAGGGCTGGAGTTTCCGGCTGACCAACAGAGAAGCGCGGCCAGAGGAGGGGTAGTGGGCTCGGGGGGCGCCTCCAGCCGTGAGCTCTGGGCCAGGGTCTGCCAGCTCACACCGCAGCGGACCCTCCTCACACATTCTCCCCAGGTCTTCACCTGCCACCACTGTCCCCGCGGCTGCCTGCCCTCCCCAAGAGCTTCCTCAAGGATGGAACCCTGATCCGACAGGTTGGGACCCCAGCACCCAGTACAGTCCGTGTGCATTAAGAGGCGCTGTGTGAACCCCCATTTCCAGCGGCCAGGTAGGGCCTGGGGGGTGATGGTCACCCAGCAGCCCGTGGCGGAAGCAATGGCAGGTGCGGGCAACCGCAGGCGGGAGCTTGTGTCTTTAAGCCACCCCTTAAAACACAGGAGGCGAGAAGCGGAGAACTCAACTTCCTTCCACCCGTACCTCCGTCCCAGGGGAGAACAGGGGCGAGATCCCCCCTCCTCCCATCGCACCCCTGCCCCGTCTCCCAGTACAGGCCAAACAGGCCCGAATGTGGCCCGGAATCTGCACCCTCAAATCCCACGAGCTCCAGGAAACGTCAAGCACAGCGACAAAACCATCGCACGCAAGGGTGGAGGGGAGACGGGCAAGGGGCACGGGGTGTCGTCCCGCCGGGCTCCTCCCTCCAGAACAGCGAAAGCCCACCCAAAGCCGGACCAAGTCTCGGGTCTTTCCTGCCCCGAAAGCGCGCAGCCGCACAGCCGCCCCCTCCCGGCGCCGCGCGCCCGCCACCCGCGCACCTGCCTGCGCGCACCTGTCCGCGCACCTGCCCGCAGGCCGCCGCCCACCAGCCCCTGCCGACCCCAGCCCCACCCTCCCCGCGCTCCCTGCCCGCCCTGCGCTCACCGGCCCGCGCTCCGGCTGCTCCGGGCCCCGCGCCCCGGGCTGCGCGCTCCTGGGCCCTGGCCCCGGCCCCGGCTCCAGCCCGGCCCCGCCGCTTCCCGTCACGTGGACGGCCGAGGGCGGGAGCGCCAGGCCCCGTCCGGCCTGCTGCCCCGCGTCGCCTGCAGACTCCGCCCCGGGCCGGGCTACGGGGAGGGGACCGCCCCTCCGGCCTCAGGTGCCGGGGGTCTGCAGGGCTCCCGGCGCGCCTGCCTCGGGGGTCCGGGGGGAGACGCGCCGATCCCCGCGGGCGCTCGAGCGGAGCCCACCGGGCGCAGGGCGGGGTCGGTAACGCGGCGAGGCTGCCGCTGTCGGGGCCGCGCTTTCTCCTCCCCCGCGGCCTGCCGGACTCGCTCGCCGCCCTGCTTCTAGCACCGCGACGGCGCTGGGCAGTGCACCTGCTGAAGGAATGAATGAATCCATCCACCCATCCATCACTCCTGGGAAGGGCTGGACGGCGCTGCCACCTGACGAAGTCGGGCTGTAGGAGTGGACGGCTGCTGGTGGCCCCCCTGGAACCGAAATGTAGTGCTGGGCATGAGCCGCCCGCCTCCGGCCCACCGCTAGCCGCGAGCCCCAGGGGCAGTGTATTCCAAGGTGTCCGTATTGAAGCAGGGAGTCCTGGGGCTAGTTTACCCACTCCTTAAGGAAATTCCATCAATAGCTATTCCTTTGGGTCAAGCCACAGTGAAGACTCCTAGGTTACGAACAATCCATGCGCCTCTCTTCAATATAGAGTCAAAATCCAGTTTCACGATGAAAAACTTCGAAAACTCCCTCCAGAGCTGTCAGTGCTCAACTATCAGCATCAATTACAAAAAGCCCAATTTTCTCAATGATTTTCCCTGACTTTAGAGGTCCCAGCTTTCCTCCAGCCCCTGGGGATTACAGAATAAAACCGTCCTCCAGAACCAGGAGTCATACCAGATTCTACTCTGTGGTCCTCTGCTTCAAATGGAGAAAAACAAATGACCCCACCCCCAAAAAAAGTTAAATGAAGGAAATAAAGAACCATCAGGAATTCATCTTCTATGGCCTTTTACACCCTTCCCTTCTGAGTTCATGGCCACACATGTGCCCCAGCCCCAGACAGTGCTTCAGCCCTGACCCAATGGATCCAGTATCACTGGCCCAGCCTCCAGGTGGGGAAGGGGTTTCCCAGAGTGTACAGCTATGTGTGCTTCAAGGACAAGTGGCAATGAATGGACTCCCGAGTCTGGTGCGGCCAGGGAGCTGGAGAACACCAGAGTAACTACAGCCGTCTCATTTTGCCCAGGCCTGTGGAGAATATGTGACTGGTCATCAGCTCATCACTGGCCCAGCGGGAGCTTGAATCCACTCTGCGCTTTTTCATTTCAGCGCTCTACCGTGGCCTGGCGTGAGATTAGGTGCAGAGGTGACACCTACTGACTGCCAGCTGGACACTGGGCTAAGGGGCTTACTGCAGTGATCTCATCTAAGCCTCGCCATACCCTTATGAAGTAGGCACTACTGATTTCTGCATTGTACACGCGAATTCACAGACGCAAAGAGAAGTGAAAGGCTTCTCCCAAATTCCATGGAAGAAAAGAGCAAGGATAAGAACCCAGAACTCAGTAACACCATAAAATTTTTTATACATAAAATTAAGTTTTGTTGGTTGAATGGTTTATGGAATATTTGTGTTCTGCTTTAAACAATCTAGGAGTGCAAATGTGTTAACGAAAAAGGGGAGTAAAAGGAGGTAATTCAGAAATAATTATTTCCTTTTTGAAAGGATTTGCCATAAGATTCTTAAAATGGCAAACTCCACATGTGCTCATTATTCCATCTAGAAACATTTGTTCTTCCTGAGCTTTCTGAGAAGTCTATTTCACATATGTCCGCCAGCGGTATGGAAGTAACTATTCCATAAATGTGCAAAGATCTCCATCAGGCTAATTCAGTATTTCTCATGTTGTTTTGATTGGTCGTATTTATGAATTATCAAAGTCTTATTTTCAAAGGAATTATTAATTAACTTCATTTATTATATTTACTAAATATCCCTTGGGCTCATACTACACACGTTAGAGTATTTTATAGAGTTTGAAAAAAATGGTCTAATAGGTTAAGCATTGAATAGGTACAACCGAATACTCTAATAGTTGCTATCTACTCCCCAAACTTAACATCCTCACTTACACATAGCAGAACTGTGGTTCTAAATAGCTAAAAACATGGGTCCAAAACATGAACTGTTTTTTGTTATATTCACTTTGAAGCATTTTATGGATGCTCAGATATAGTTGACAATACATGTGATAAAATATTTGTAAGTCTCTTAAATATTACACCGCCAACAGGAATCAACACCCCAGGTTCTCAGTTTATATCTTGTTCATGATTCATTCATTCAGTAGACACTGAGTACTTAAGTACAAGCGCTGTGCGTGCTAGGGACGGGGCGGAGATTCCAAGGACACATATGCACCCTGCCCCAGAGGAGCTCATAGCCCAATGAGGTGATGATGCCAGGCAGGGCAGTGTTTGCTGGTTTCCCTCAGCTCTGTTCTTGTCGACTACAGGCACCAAATAAAAATGTTAATGAAAACCTCATGATCTTTGAGTGAAGGGAAAATTCTCATAATAAAACTTAAGCATTTATGGTTACTATATAATACTCACAGATAATACTGTAGCAGGAATAAACTTCAGTCTACAAACTTAAATATGCAACAAATGGAATTTTTTCTGTAACTGAGCTTTATTTCTACTTTAAGCCCCCACTCAGCTGCAGTGACAATAATCTTATCAGCGGAGGCCGGCCCCCTTCCTCAGGACTGTGTCTGGTTAGGGAATTTGTGAAGTGCCAGGGGTGAGGAGAAGCGGGAGAGGTCAGGTCCTCGCATCCCTGGTCCCCACACGGATTCTGAGATGCTCTTGGGCCACCCTGGGGTTTGGTTTTCAGTCTTTTGGTTTTGGTGCTGACAGGCCTGGCCCTTCCAATCACGGTAAGTGCCTGGCTGGAAGGTCGGGATACCTGTAGCTTCCTTATTTCGATGTGACAGGAGTCTCTGTGAGGTGGCCTTTCTGCCTAGACACATTTGAAACGTCACCTTAGAACTTGTTAGAAACGCAAATTCTCCCTGCCCTATTTCCATCAGAAACTCTGATTAAAACACAGCAGACCACATGTTCTCGTAGGCTCCACTCTTTAAGCCTTTGCCCAGGATGGAGCCGGGGCAGGCGTTACCAAAGACATAGTCTCTCCTTCCCTGGAGCAGGGAGGGGTGTTAGAACCGAATTCTACTCCCTCCTCTCTGACTCTTGATTTTTTTCTTCTGCCCAAGGACGCTCCCTCTCTCCTGAGATGTTTGTTTCAGAGGCACCATGAGTTATCTTAATGGATTTAGTTTTAAGCAGGGAAGTACTTTTAGCTTTAAACTGGAAAATATCGGGAGAGAAAAACCGCACAGATCTCACCTGCCATAAAACATTTTTGCTGATGAAGAGCTTGAGGCTTCAGGTTAAGTCCTGAAAACCACAGGGAGAAAGAACACAGCAAGAACCGGTAACCCCATTTTCAGGCTCTTACAAATTCTTTTCCCCCCACCTACACCACCGTCCTGCCACCTCTCTCCCCTGATGACAGTCAACAGGCTACAACAAACGTCCGGGTAGATAGAGGTAACAGGCAAGGGACTTTCCCTGCTTTGGCTCCAACCTCACAACACTGTGAGGTGGCGTTATCATTCCCATTTCACAGCTGCGGAAGCTAAACAAAAGTGCGGCCGTGTCCCCAGCGCTTCTCAGCCGTTATTTTCATGTTTGAGCAGTTTCATTCCGAGTATTGTTTTAGGGAATAAATACTTGAGTGCCTACAATGTGCCAGGCGGTGGGGTTTCAGGTAATTAAACCCTCTGGCCTTACATCATATTGAAGGAAGATTAAGAAACAATAAAACGGTTAAAAAAAGAAACGCGAGACGCTTCCCACGCCATATTTGGGATAACGTCTCTCCCGCGCCGTCTTCCCGCGAGGCCATCCTGGGGCTCCCATTGGTCTCTGCCCCTGACGTCACAGGAGGCGCGACCGGGCGCCAGTGGTGGGCCGCTCCGTGAACTTCGCCTTTCCTTCTCTTCCCGCCAGACTGGAAACGCCAATCGTTTCCTCGGCAGAAAGACCTTTCACTTCTTTAGTCCCCGGGGGTATTCCCCGGCGAGACCCCATTCGGCACCCCAGCCGACCCTGAGAGGCGGAACGGGACGAGCGGCCCACCCAGAGTGACGGCACACCCGAGGCCGCCGCGCCGGCCTGGACGTCACTTCCGGGACGCTTCCTCGCGGGGCCTTGTGGGTAGCCGGCCGGGGTCTCCTGGCGACGATGATGGCGGGGTATGTGGGCGGTCGCAGCTGCCCCGATTCGGAGCTGCTGCTGCACCCGGAGCTGCTGTCCCAGGAGTTCCTTCTCCTCACTCTGGAGCAGGTGCGGCGCGCCGGGGCGGGCGGGCCTGCTTGGGGGAGGCGCTGGGACTTGAGCTCGCCCCGGGGAGTCCTCGGCGGCGCCGGACACACCCGCCGCCGGCACGCCTGCCGCCAGGTCGAGCTTCTCTCCGCCCCGCTCGGGCCGGCCGGGTCTCCTCACTACCCTGTCCGGGAGAGAGACGTCCTCAGGATATCAGGAACTCCCGGGAGTTAGGACTTACGTTTTTGGGTCCTGGTGACTCGGGAAGGGGAGTCCAGGCGACCCCCGCGGTCTGGATGTAAGCAAGGGCCTCTGAAGAGAGGGGCTGGGGTAGGTCGTAGAAGAACGGAAAACACGGGTGGCGGTCCCCGACTGCCAGGGCTGGAGGGCATCGGAGAAATCGACTGTTCTCCACTCTCACCGCGTTCAAAGATGGGGAAACTGAGTCCCAGAGAAGCGGCATCACTTCTGTGAGGTCACACCGTTGGTAGATGGTGCAGACAGGCGAATTGGCCCTCAGTGCAAAGTTTGCTCTTTTTCAGCTGGTGTGGCCTCTGATAGCAGAAGAGAAATAAGACCAAAGAAGTGACGAGTTTTGTTCAAAGTGGTAGAGAATTACTGAAAGCTTTTGAAGGGGTTTAAGTAGCATGTTTTGTTGTTTTCCTTGTGTTTTTTTCCCCCCTCGGTACTCTTCCTCTGGTTTCCTCAAGCTCCCCTGCTAAGTAGATTATTTTAGGGATGTCAGTTACCTTTCTTACCTGTGGTTCTCAAACTTTTTAGATAGGTCACAGTCACCCCGGAGCTTGTGAAAGCACAGACTGCTGGGCTCCATATCCAGAGTTTCAGATTCAGTAGTTTGGGGTGTGGCCTGGAAATTGCCATTTTTAACGAGTTCTTGCTGCTGGTCCAGAGACCACAGTTTGAGAATCACTGTCCTGGGGCAGTGCTTCCCTAACTAAGGTGTTTATGGATTCTGTAGGAATGTTGTCCAAGAGAAGCCCTAGCGTTTCCCCGTTCTTCTGAGTGAGTACAGGTGACAATTGATAATAAAGAATGGTCCAGTATGAGAGATAAAAGAAGTAAAATTTGTGCTTTAAAATTTTGAAGAACAAAAGGAAGGGGGATCAATTTATCAGAGGGCAGATTGGATTTGTTTTGTCAGTTCTAAACACAAACGTTTCCAAGCCTTTCTGAATTGTTGAGCCCACAATCTCCTTTCCATCCTTACTTTCCTTCCTAAATCCCACTCTATCCGTAACTGCTCCTATGCGTCTGCTCTATGTTTTCTGTTGAGAATAAATCGGAAAGTGAGGTGACGCAGAGAGGGATAGCTGGACGATGACTGGGAGCCGTTGAAAGGACGGGTGCAGACATGAGGGGCCGCTTATTCTAGTGTGTGCCGTTATCAGGACCATCATCAGGAAGGGGAATGCAGCTTCCATCCATAGGGCCATTGAAGTCTGGGTGGTGAACTTCAGTTTAAGAAGCACTATTAGGGAAACATGGGGAATAATATACAGGGTGAGACCTCCAGCCCGCTAATCTGATCATGATAGTAACACTCTAGATAACTTTTTGACAGGATGTAGTAACTGTTATTGTTTGTTTTCTTTTGTCTGGTCTCCCCAGAAAGTCCCTCATCTTCAGTTTTGTTCATAGATTAAGATGCTGCTACTGGAAATGGTCTTTATGCCTCCTGTGTGGGCTGAGCAGTGTGGACAGCTGTCCTTGTCTCACTGAGGACATATGACCGCTGTCTTTAAGATGAAGCTGAACCAAAAATTTGAAGAGCTTAGTGTCTCTGTAATACTGTTTCTTGCCGTATCATATAGAATGTTAGGCATATGTCTAAACGTGAAAATGGTTTTATACTTGTAATTTAAGCAGTCGTGTTTTACCCTGTTAGGTGGGCAGTTGGTTAGTCATTAAAATGAGATGTTGTTTTGAAATTACTTTTGTTTCCTTTTTTTTACAGAAGAACATAACTGTTGAAAATGACATGAGAGTAAACAAAGACAGTCTGACCGATCTTTATGTTCAGCATGCAATACCACTGCCTCAGAGAGATTTGCCAAAGAATAGATGGGGGAAGGTGATGGAAAAGAAAAGAGAACAACATGAGATAAAAAATGAGACGAAAAGGTACTTTTCCTAACGAAAAGGTCTTATCTTATATGACTAAACAATTTTGCTTTTCTTTTTTCCCCAGATAAACTTAGGTAAACAATATTGACTCAGCGACCGTTTATTGAGTACCAGGTACTGTGCTGTAGCCTGAATAAAACTGACAGGATTCCTTGCTCATATCTTAATTGGGAGAAACACAATAAAAAGTTAAGTAAAATACAGGGTATGCTACATTGCGGTAAACGCTAAGGGAAAAGTGAAGCAGGGAAAGGGATGACAATTTTACGTAAAGTGGCCAGGAACAACTTCACTGAAAAGTGACATTTCAGTAGAGAGACCTGTAGAAAGTAGAGGGCAAGCCAGCGTCCGAGGCCGAACCTGAGAACCTGGTCAGGAGTGTGTCCACACGATGTGCCAGGAAGAGCCCAGAGGCCATCAGGCTGGGCAGGGAGAATCAAGGGCAGAGCAGGGAAGGAGGTGCACAGGGGTGAGTGCAGGAGGTGGTCAGTCGTTGTAAGAACCTTGGCTTTGCTCTGAGATGAGAGCCATCGGAGAATTTTGAGCAGAGTGATGGCACCATCTGATGTACATTTTAAGAGGTTTACTCTGGCTGCTGTACTGAGAAATGATTTAAGGTTGGGGGAGGGGAATAGGGAAAGCACTTAAGGGGTTGTGCTGTAATCCTAGCAGCCGATGGCAGTGACTTTGACTGAAGTAGTGGACTTGGTAAGAAGCGGTTGGGGTCTGGATGTGTTTTGGAGGCAGAGCCAATAAGATTTGTTGAATTGTCAGGAAAAAGTGGAATCAGATAAGACTCTGAGGTCTTTGAATAAAATAGAAATGAAGAGATGGTCGTGTAGCTTCAGGTACACTATTTTAAAGTTTTAAATTCCAGAAAATTTTTCATAAAACCACAAGCAAATGAATTTCCTTTTATAAAGAAAGTTACATTTAACTAATCAGTGTAGCTGGTTGGTGAGGACCAAGTATCCTAAGATCCCTAAATGAGCTAATTATTTCTTTTCTCGTGTCTGTTTATCACAAGTGGGTGCTATTGATTAATTGCTGAATTTCTTTTCAGAGCCTTACTGTCACAGGCAGTGCACTAGAGAAGGTGGGGGAAGATGGAGTGAGAGGGCTGGGTGAGGAGAGCTCTGAGTTAGTGGCTTTAATCTCTAGGTACAAAGAAAAATTCATGACTGATAGGGAGATTGTTCCCCAGGTCTGAGGGTAGTTGAAGAACGTAACGTGTGCTCACCTGCGTGTAGTCTTTTGGAGAAGAGGTGTGTGTAGTGTCACTGTTGGTCAGGAACACATCCAGTTCAGGGTGAGCATCATTTTGACTCCGTGGTTACAGGCCGTGCATTAGTGTTAGCTGTTGTAAACCTGTGAATTATGCCGTGTATACCTTTAATTTATTTTTGGTGACTCTTATTAAGAAAGTATTTTCTTCTTGACCTGCACATTCAGGCACTTGGTCGTAAGCAAAGCTTTCAATACTGTTACGTTTTACTTCCTATGGTAATCCCTCTTAGTTCCTCTGTATCATTTTGGCAAGGGTCTTTGACTGTTTGTAAACATCACAGTTTGGCTCTCAAATCAGAGCATTAAAGCTGGAAGGATCTAAGAGACCATCAGGCCTTTTGGAATTGCTTGTGCTTTTCCCGGAGGAGCTGAGCTCCAGAGGTGCTACGGTGTCCCCCAGGGCGCACCACGCAGGCCCGGCTCTCGGTGCAGCGCTTCTCCAACTTCAGCGTGCTCCTGAGTCTTAGGCCGGCCTCTCCCCAGCTGCAGTGTCCTGCCCTCAGTCCGGCTGTCTGTTCCCCTCTGAGGTGGCAGTGGGTGGACATTGAGCTTGTTTTTCATCTTCTACCAGATGGTGCTCACTGGTGACCTAAGACTTGGTGAGTCTGGCCAGGCACCTAGGATCTGGGTAAAAATGCAGCTTCTACACCGGTGCAGGTCACAGCCCAGGTGCTGCGTTTCTTTTGAGCTCCGAGATGGTGCTGAAGCTGCTGGCCCCTGAGCAGCAGAGCTGAAGTGCTCTTCCTGACGACTCAAGTTCTTTTACCATGTTTATTTTAAATAAACAGATCTGTGTTTCATTTGAATGCTTTTATTATTAACCTTTATGATTAAGAGTGGAAGTTAGGTTTTCGGAAGCTAAATGTGAAGACCTGCCAAGTTATAAACTTAAAATTATACAGATGTTACAGTTACAGTTAGTTTAGAAGATGCCGTGGCTTTCAAGACCTTTAATGAATGGAGTAGGATGTCCTGTCCCATTGTTTGTAGACTGCCATTATGGTAGTTTAGTATAGTTTTATAATCTATTTCCTTTCTAAATAATCATTGATACATGGGTAAGATAACCCTATCAATAGGATGGTGATTTTTAAAAATTTAAAAAAAAATTTTTTTGTTACTAAGAAATCCTGTTTTAAGTTTTGGGGTTAGTTGGTGGATTGATGCTTTAAAAATAACTATGTACACATGAAAGGTAACTTTAAATTTTTGTCAATAAATATTTTAAACTTAAAAGCACTGGAAAATTATCATTTCACTTAAACTAATCATAGAAAACTGCATTTCTTGTAGCCCTATTTCCAGTAGTCCTACTTAGAATAGATTAGTCTTATCAATAAATCTTTTTTGGTCATTGTTTTACCTTTGAGTCCCAGGGAACTGGTTTGCTGTCCAGAGGGTATTTTTCATGACGCATCTTTCCGATTTCAGGAGTAGCACTGCAGACGGCTTTCGGAAAAGACCCCTCATCGTGTTTGACGGGAGTTCAACAAGTACAAGCATAAAAGTGAAGAAGACCGAGAACGGAGACAATGACCGACTCAAGTCCCGGCCTCAGGCCGGCGCTACCAGTAATGCCTTTCGAAAATTGTCAGATTCCTCTTCAGGTGTTTCACCCCTAATTTTGTCTTCCAATTTGCCTACGAACAATAGAATGGAACACAGTAATAATGACACTCAACAGAACCATGACTTAACGCATAGGAAGAGTCCTTCCGGCCCTGTGAAGTCGCCGCCTTTGTCGCCTGTAGGCAGTACTCCGGTGAAGTTAAAGCGCGCCGCTCCCAGGGAGGAGGCCGAGGCCGAGGCCGCGGTGAGTGTGGACAGGACATGTAATCGTTCTGCAGCCCGGCAGTGATCCGGCTCACTTGTGCACCTCATTTCTCGTGTGTTTGAGCCCTGGAATCCATGATGATAAGCTAATGTTTCTTAAAGTGCACTCAGTTTATTTCTGCTTAAAATGTGTAAAGAGAGTGTCTCCTAGGCCCTTTTCCTGGATTTTCCTCACTTAGATCCTTTAACTATCTTGGAACTAAAAGAGAGAAATAGTCCTTTGTTAGCAAGGCTTAGAACGTCAACTCAGTTGCCTAGGGTCACACATTTATTAAGCAGCATTTTAGAGCTTGACCCTAAGTCTGTTTTGCACTTACCTTAAAATCACACCAGAATCTCTGGGAGTTACCCCTTGCCTCCTCTGCCCCTCACACGTGCCTGTCTTTAGAAGGCTGGAGTCTCCTCTGTTACGCTCTACTAGACTTAGTATTTGGGTGCTTGGATTTCGTACGGCAGATTTCTGTAGTTACCGTGGTTTATTTTGAGTTCAATTATGAGATTTTACATATCTATATATATTTGATCTTCCCATAGTCTTCTCAGAAAAGTGATTTCACTTTTAAACATCCAGCAGTTTTATAGCTTTTATTCCTTATTTTAGTTCATTCAGGCTGGTATAACAAAAAATACCATTGACCGGTGGCTCAAAATAAACACTTATTTCCTACAGTTCTGGAGGCTGGAAGTCCAAAATCAAGGCGCTGGCAGATTCAGTGTCTGGTGAGGGCCCACTTCCTGGTTCAGAGTCAGCTGCTTTTCACTGTGTCCTCACATGGCAGAAGGGGCAGGGGAGCTCCCTGGGGTCCCTTATGGGGGCACTAAACCCCTTCATGAGGCTCCACCCTCATGACATAAGCGCCTCCCAAAGGCCCCGCCTCCAGGTACCGTCACATGGGGGATTAGGATTCAACACAATTCTGAGGGGACACAAACATTCCGTCCATAGCATTCCTGTAAGTATACTTTGGCTTTATTATCATCTTCAAGTTGTGTGTCAAAGGGAGCAAAACTCTGAGTGGTTCAGACCTTCTAAAATAGCAGACCTGGGGCTTCCCTGGTGGCGCAGTGGTTAAGAATCCGCCTGCCAATGCAGGGGACATGGGTTCAAGCCCTGGTCCAGGAAGATCCCACATGCTGTGCAGCAACGAAGCCCGTGCGCCACAACTACTGAGCCTGCGCTCTAGAGCCTGCGAGCATTAACTACTGAAGCCCATGTGCCTAGAGCCCGTGCTCCGCAACAAGAGAAGCCACCGCAATGAGAAGCCTGCACACTGCAACGAAGAGTAGCCCCCGCTCGCTGCAACTAGGGAAAGCCCGCGCACAGCAACGAAGACCCAACGCAGCCAAAAATTAAATTAATTAATTAAAAAAAAACCCCTAAAATAGCAGTCCCTGGAAAAAGAAAGCTGCTCTGTATCTGAGCCGCCCAAAGTTATCGTGTTAGTTCTTCACTGACTCCTTCCAGCAGCTCTGTGAAGGAGGTGCAATAGCTTTTCCCCTTTCACAGATGAGGGCAAAGAAGCTTAAATAATCTAAATGACCTTGTCCAGGTTCCAGAGGCAGTAAGTGGCCGGCCTGCAGTTTGAATCGAGGTCTGTGTGGCCTCAGCGGACGCACTCCTGACGGCACCGTGCTGCCTCTGCCCTCACCCCGTCACTCCTGTGGGGCGAGCGGCACGAGCGGTCCAGACCGTGAATATTGGGATAAGAGTGAGCTTCGAGGAGTTTTTCCCCACTCTCTTGGAAAGCATTTTTCTACCCAGAAAGCTTTTACTGTTTCAGAGGTGTGATTTTTTTCTCTTTTAAATCTTGTATTAAGGTCTTAGATTGTGAGGTTGGGAGGAGATGGGCTCGGCAGGGAGGAAGCAGGTTGGGAGCAGTCAGTGGTTCTCAACTCCGCATGTGCCTGAGGTCACCTCGATGGGCTTCCAGAAAACCTGGCCAGAGCTGGAGCCTCGTCCCAGCCCCCTCCCGTGGCCGCTGACTGAGTCGGTTCTGCGATAGGGCCCAGGCCTGGGCATGTTGGTTAGTTGGTCAACTTTACCGTGGGTGAGTCTGCAGGGTAAACATCTGAGAACCACAGCTGGCAAAACGGGAGCCCGGGGCTCGCCTTATTTCCTCGCCTTCCCCACCAGATGGCAGCAGTGCCCCACCGTTTCTGCCTCAGTGGTCAAGCTTGGTGGTTTAAAATGTGCCTTTTGGGTATTCTCTGACATTTCTGCGAGTGTAAACTGACTTCTTTTCATGTCTTTTCAGAATAACCTGAAGCCCCCAGAAGCAAAGAGGAAGATACAGCATGTTACATGGCCGTGAAGGAAAGTTTCCAAAAACGTAAATATAACTGTAACTGTAGTTTTTCAAACAGGTTCACATTTACTGACAGTATTTACAGAGATCCTGATTATTGTGGAATTTTCTTAAGAGGTTTAAATTAGGTTCAAAGAAATAAAGTCCTTTCCTTTCCTTTTTCCCTCCTTTTCCTTCCTTTGGGGGGAAGAAATCTTGCCTTTCATGCTCCAATTAGGAAAGAATTTCTTTTTAAACAAAGGATTTAGTATAAGTCATTTATACTGGCCCTACTCAATTAGCTGCAAGTCTGGTATAAAGCATTTGATGAATTTTAGGAGTTATTTGCATTAGTCTCTTTTGGTCTTTGGGGAAATTTGAGGTTTTTTAAACTCGGATATTTTAGAAGTTCACAATTTTCATTTCTTTTCCCAAGCAAAAGAAAATGACAGTTCATTGCAATACTCTAGTGAATTCTGCCAGACTCCTCCTCAAGGTTCCCCGTGGAAAGCTGTTCAGAATATACAGATGAAATTGCTGTTCTTTAAGTGCTCATGTTGCCTCTTTCCCTAAAGATCGAAAGGGGAGCCAGTGCTTGCTATCGCTCCTTCCCCCTAATTGTGAATTGACTTCTGTGAGTAGACCGGCCCAGCCCTTGGACGCTCCTGTCATGTGGCAGCCCTGCCCCTCTTCTCGCGGTGGCTCTGACCTCCCTCTCAGCTCCGGTATCACTCTCTCCTGGGAGCTTAATCTTTTCCAAATGAGGCCGACTTCAGACTCTTCAGGGGAAGTAATCACTTTAGAGGTGGTACCTGATGGCAGAAAGCTTACAGGATAGGAAGGGTGGGTAGAATTCTAGAACCTGAGAATCCAGGAAGCCTGGCAGTGAGGGGAACTCAGCGCGTGTGCAGTCTGCAGAAGGGGGTCTGCTGAGTTGGAGGTCACGAGAGAGCAGCATGGGGGCAGGGCCCGGCACCCGTGGAGGCACTGCTGAGGTTTCGTTGGTGTTAAGTGGTGTCACTCCCGTTGTGTAGCAGAAGTCAGGTTCACGAGTTCTGGTGTCCACTTGCTGCTGTGTATTTCTAACCAAGGCCAAGGGTACTTTATACTCTTCCCTTGTACGACTGATCTCCGAATGGGGTTTGCCTTTCAACACTTTTTAGAGCAGTCCATTCCTTTTTTGATATGTTAAAACAAGCACTTTAGTTCAGCTGTTGAATAGCCTTACAAAAAATTAATCCAGCCTTGCAGGTAAGTACTGCACTAAAACTTTCACCCTACAGTTCTTAGCCTTCCTGCCTTTATCCAGACTAAGTCCATCCGGTCAGACGAGAATGAAAGACACTGAGTGTGGTGTAAGTTGTTAATGTTATGCTAGATTGTTAAACGTTTGGTTGTCTGCAGGGCTGATATTTGGAATATTGTTGAAGGACAGCCATAATCCTATACACAGCTGTGTGTTAAGGGAGATTTTAAAAGTGCAGATTTCAGGGTAGAATGACAAATTATATTCTACATTCTGTTGTCTCTTCTGCTTCCATCTGCATTTCTCTCTTAGTTAAGAGAGATTTAGCCATTTGACAGTTTTAAGTCAGCGGAAACTTGTTTTTAGTTACTCAATAAAATTAAGTTTTAATTTGTATATTTAACTTACAGAGTAGGTTGGTAATAACAGCTGAACTGTGTAACATTGTTGCTTCAAATTGAAGTTTATATTATGAACATTCAGAATCAGTGCTCATATAGCAGCATATTATTGAGCTATTTTGAGTTTGAAAAGTGGAGAAGCTTCAACCCTGTGCTGTGTGTCACGTACACTGACATCCGAGCGCTAGGCCTCCTCGCGGTGCGCGGACACAGCTCCATGGGCCATGGTAGGGATCCGAGGCGGTGCTTTGTGGGCTTTAGAGCTTCCACGGCCTTGGTGTGAACGGCGCACACCTGGACCACCCCTCGCTCCCTAGCGTGGGCTCATCTGGTGGCTTGGAGTCCTTCCTGGGGTCAGCGAAGGGCAGTCGGTCGAGTCAGGTGGCTCCCAGGGAATAGGCATGTGTCCACTTCCTGCCCTTAGCAGCTGGTCCCGTTCTTTTCTTCCTCCCCCTCTTTGTTCCGTTTTCCTTTCTCTTACTCTCCCCTCCCCCATAGTTCACTTTCTCTGCTCCTCCTCCTTCACCCTGCAGACCCTGAGCTCCAGGCTTAGGTTTACAAGTTGTATTGCCCCGGCCCGCTTAGGCGAGCGCCGTGCTTCTTGAGGACCACAGACGCTGCTGCGGGGGTCTGTGAGTCTCAAGGCCCTGCGGCACCAGGCGCTGAATTGCCGCAGTGGCTCTGGAGGCGGGGTGGTTTACCAGGGCCCACTCATTGATCTGGGCGGCTGCCAGGCACTCTGCAAGGCTGGCTCAACTACTGCTGGGAGGCTGTGATATTTCTGCTAGTATTAAAATTCTTCATGATTGCAGTTATTGTTTGAAAGAGTGTTTTGGTTACCTTAAGTTTTGAGAGGTGATTCTAAAACTGATCTAGAGACTCGTTTAATAGCAACGACCTGTCAAAAGCTTACATGAAGTGAAACTGCCAGTGGGTTAAATTGTACGTAAGAGCTTCCTTTGTTTACTACTGTGGGGCCTCAGTAGTCCTGAGGCTCCAGAACTGTCAAAGCGTTTTCAAGTGTTGTGCTCTTTTCATTAAATGCCTGTGCAGGTTTTGTAATTCGGTACAGAAGGGTTAACCTTGTAATGTACACTTTTGTATGTAAAAAGTCTTTTAAGGAGCCTTATCCTTATTTAAATAAAAGGAATAAAATTATTGAGTAGGTTTCTCATTCACAAAAAAATAAAATGGAAACACACTCTGTAGTGATTTGATCTCTTTCCATTTCACTAAACTATGTCAAAAAGTGTTGTTTATTCTTTATAGTACAGCCTTCTGTGCCCAGGTCAGTTGGGCTCAGCCCTGGTGCCAATAGTCCAGCCACGTCTTGGGCCTGCGGGAGGTGCTGGGTCGCCAGGGCAGCCTGCTGTACGGGAGGCCTCCTGCGCGGCTGACTCGCTGGCGGCCACTGCGCTTCGTGGGATGGAGACACAGTGCCCCGGACCTGTCCTGTGGAAGCTTTCCTACCCGGGGGGCACTGACCAGAGATTCGGTTGAGGGGTTATTTGTGTTGGGAGTGATCTTGAAAAAGTTAATATTTTTACTGGTATCTCACAGTTGGAGACTGAAGCTCTAAATTAACTAATTAACTTGGAAAAGCCTCAGGTAACTTTAATACCTTGAACTTAAAAGTAGATCTTTCATTTTTTGTCTGGACAGAAGAGACGAAAAAATCTCATTTCCCTTTAGATCGTTTTTTACTAAAGTGCCCTTTGCTGGCTCGCGTGCTCTGTGCTGTGGCGCTGAACTCGGTTGTCTTCCCTACTGCGGCAGGAGAGTTCAAGACGTGCGTTAGTAAGTTCCTGCGCAGTGAATGACAGGAAGAAAATCAGTCGTGAAACAGTTGAGGGATGGGGGAGGGGGAGGAGTGGTTAGGGAGGGCCTCCGAGAAGAGATGATGCTTTAGGGAAGGCGGTCTTGGAAAGCTCTCAGGAAGAGCTTCCTGTTGGCGGTGGGTTTTAAAGGGCTGCATGGTCTTTGTTGCTCCTCCCGTCGAAGGCGGAGTCCGTGTCCCCTGCTGGGTGTGGCCTGGCCTGGTAGTTTGTGTTGATCAGACTGGTTCTTCTCACTCGTGGAGCCCTGCAGCAGCCGTGGGAAAAGGCTGTGGGAGAAACGTGTCCCAGCCAGCAGCCAGCACTAACCCCCAGACCTGGGACTGCTTGTCACCCTTCCCCACTTGCTGCCAGGTGAGACCAGCCCAGGCAGCTGACTCAGAGCCATGAGGGAGCAGAGTGAGGAGTGTACGAAGCCACTAGGTGTTGGGGTGCTTTGCTCCTAGCCCTGGGTAACTCAGATGCCAGCCAGGGGCAGAGTGGAGCCCTGAGGCTGGACAGGATTTCACGGCAGAAAGGCTGGTGTGGCTAGGATCAGTGAGAGACTGGGGACGCTAGTATGAAATGACCCCAAGGCAAGGGGGCAGGAGCCAGGTTACACAGGACTTAAACGGGCCATGTAAGGACTTCGGATTTGATTCTAAGAGCAATTGGAAGCTCTTTGTTAACTGTGTTCAGACTTAACCAAGCGCTCAGTTTAATCAGAAGACTGAAATAAGACTAGTTCAATAAGTATATATGACAGCCCCAAACATTCTTTTATCTAGCAAAATTATCTAAGTTTTTGTTTTAGCATATTTGAATTAAAATATTCATTTTAAAAATATGACTAATAGAGATTCCCTGGTGGCGCAGTGGTTGGGAGTCCGCCTGCCAATGCAGGGGACACGGGTTCGTGCCCCGGTCCGGGAAGATCCCACATGCCGCGGAGCGGCTGGGCCCGTGAGCCATGGCCGCTGAGCCTGCGCGTCCAGAGGCTGTGCTCCGCAACGGGAGAGGCCACGGCAGTGAGAGGCCTGCGTACTGCAAAAAAAATGACTTAAGTACAGAAACTGTAAAAAGTGTAACATGTTTAAAATTTTTTTTATTTTGATTGAGATATCATAAAATACTATGACTTTTAAAAGTCTTATACAGCTCAGTGAATCTACATATATATGTATTTATGAATATATGTATATAAAAAAACACTGTCCAGATCAAGATACAGAGCAAGGTTGGCAAACTTTCTGTAAAGGGTCAGATAGTAAAAATTTTAGGCCTTGTGGGCCATGCAGTACATAGATGAATGGCCATGGCTGTGTTCCAGTGTAAATTTTTAAGAAAACAGGTGGCAGGCAGGATTTAGCCCGTGGGCCAACGATACACAGAACGTTTCTTCTAATTTGATAAAAATCTTGCTTAATGTAAAGGATTATCAAAGAACTGTATTATTTTAGAGCCAGTCAGAAATATTGTGCATTGCAGTGATTCCACTGATAGAGGGTAGGTGGGTAGGCGCGGGGTAGGCAGAGGCAAGTTTTGTGTGTGGTGGGACCAGCGGTGGGCGTGACAGCTCAAACCTGGGTTCACTTTCAAGATCTTCCCTTTTATCTTTGGCTTTCAGCATTTAGACTCTGATGTGTCTGGGTGTGGACCTCTTTGCATTTTTCCTACTTTGAGTTTGTCATGCTTCTTGGATGTGTTTTTATTTTATTTTTTTGGCTGTTCCCCAACCAGGGATCTTACAGCGTGCCGGATCTTAGTCCCCCAACCAGGGATCAGACCTGTGCCCCCTGCAGTGGAAGTGCAGAGTCCCAACCACTGGACCACCAGGGAAGTCCTGGATGTGTATTTTGAGATGAATGTTTTTAATTGAACTGGGGGGAAGTTTCTGGCCATTAATTCTTAAATATTTTTTCTGTCCCTTTTCTCTCTTCTCCCTGGTGTTCCCATTATGCATATGTTGGTTCATTTAGTGATGTCCACATTTCTCTGTTCATTGTCCTTTATTCTTCTCTGTTTTTCAGTTTCATAATCTTTGTTGATCCATCTTGAAGTTCACTGATTTTTTATCTTCTCCCAACTCAAATCTACTATTGACCCCTCTAGTGAATTTCTTCATTCTGGCTAATATACTTTTCCACTACAGAATTTCCACTTGATTCTGTTTTTTTTTTTTTTTTTTTTTTGTGGTACACGGGCCTCTCACTGTTGTGGCCTCTCCCATTGCGGAGCACAGGCTCCGGACGCGCAGGCTCAGCGGCCATGGCTCACGGGCCCAGCCGCTCCACGGCATGTGGGATCTTTCTGGACCAGGGATCGAACCTGTGTCCCCTGCATCAGCAGGCGGATTCTTAACCACTGTGCCATCAGGGAAGTCCCTCTTTGAACGTGTTTATAACACACATTCAGCAGTGTTTGGTTGGAGGATCTGTGTAAGCACCTTGAGCTAGTTAAGACCTCTGCTCTTTGCTGAGGACCTCGTGTGGCTTGGAGAATGCTTTCAGGTCTGTTCACTGCTCTTGAGTGGGTGGGTGCAGACCAGTCCATGCCCACAGTCTCCTGGCCTAAGTGGGAGTCCAGGACAGCTCTTCTCAGCTCTTTCCCCAATTCTTTCAGTTAAACTTCAGAACTGCCTGCCATTTGGCTTTTTGCTGTTCGTATCATGGAGCCACCAGCCCCCTCTTGACTGCTTGCCACCAAGATCTCTGTTGTTTTTGACAGTCCCCTCCAGCAGATTTCTCCATTCTTGGTACGAAATAGTGCCCTTCTGCAGAGGTTCACAGAGCTGCCAGTTCACAGAGCCTGCCTCCCACCTGGGGCTGGACAGTGTTGGCTTCTCCTAGAGTTAACACTCCTTCTCCCAGGTAGGTGCTGGGGAGGTGTCGGGGTGGGGGGACTGGTAGCCCCTGGTCTTCTCAGACTGCCCCTCTGGATGTGGAACCTCCACCGCATGAGAGGTTGGAGCCCCGGAATTCTCAGCCTATCACCCCTGGGGCAGAGCCCCCGACCATAGGAGCCCTTCCCTTCCGGGCAGCACCAACCTGGAGCAGGGCTTCTGTCACGTGACACTGGGGAGTGGGGGTAGGGTGGGATCAGCTGGGGCTCAAATGCCACAGACTTCACTGGTCTCGTTAACATGCAGTCGAGTTTCCTGAATAAATGTTTCTCCATGTGCTGTATGCCTCTAGGAACATTTTCAGAGACTTTACGTTATTTAGTTTGTATACAGTTTCCCTAGCTAGAGAGAGGGTTGTTCCACTGGGCAGAGGGTCCGCTGAGCCCAGCTGACCTGGGCTGACGGTGGTGCGCACCACCGTCCAGAAGCTCCTCCTCCAGGAAGTCTGTTCTTTGAGGCTTGGCTGGGCTGTTTCCGTGCTGGTGCTTCAGCCAGCAGTTTGTAGGGATTTCACACACATAACTTGGGGCTCTCTTTTCTAGAATTTTCCATCTCACTTTCCAGAGGCTGTTGGTGCCAAACTCTGGCCTCTGGTTCTTCAAGCTGGTGAGGCTGCAGGTTTTCTAACAGAGCTGTAGCTGCCCTGTGGGGCCTGCCCTGACCTAAAAGCCGTGAGACTGGGAAACCTACCGGTTGTCCTCTTCTTCCAGGGCCCACGCCCCTCCAGAGTCCTCCTGCTGTGGGTCGTGCTCCAGTGTTCTCAAATTTTTAAAAATATTCTGTCCAGAGTGGTTCTAACTTGTGGGAAGATTATTCCAATAGGAGCTACTTACTAGACGTGGAACTCTCCTAAGCGTTAATTTAAGGCTGGATAATTGAACGCTGGCTGTCTAGTGTGCCCGTGGCTATCATGGGGGCAGGTAAGATGTTCCATCACAAGATTTAGAAAGCTTTTACTGTTCTAAAAACATTTTTATTTTAAAAAGCACATCTGCAAGAATGCTTTTACTTTTGTATCATAAAGTAGAAGAAGCTGGCAAAACAACTCACAAGGGATGGTGGGCGTTATTCGTTTTAAGCAAAGCCTCCAGCTGACTGTCCATCCAGAGGCCTGTCTCAGCCACGATCAAGGCTTTCCCGCACTGACCAGTGCTCAGGTCAAGAAACTGACTTCACGCATGCTCCGCACAGATGGGACTTGATTTCTACCAGATTTTTCTGTTGCAGAGCTTATCATTTGATCATATTGCATTGTCTTAGAAAACTGAAGACAGGAAGTCACAACTGTTACTATAAACAGAGAAGCATGCAATGCCCTACCTCATAAATTGGCTCAGTGCTTCCCAGCTGTAAACTGCTCTTTCCCAGACGAGTTTACAGACTGCTGCCAGGCTAGGGACTCTGAGTGTCAATCTTTTTTTTTACTTTTATTTGCATTTGTTCCTTACGGCATTTATTCCTGGGCCATACGCTTTTGTTACTTCAGTTTCTTCTGGGATACCTTTTTCTCCTGTGCAGCCGCCTCCTCTGCTTTAGGGAAAATCTGCCCTTTTTCAGTGAGGCTCATCCACTGTGGCAGGGAGAGCTCGTGTATGGGCTGAGCCCACCGTGAGCTCTGGAAGTCCTGGGCCACATCTTGGGGGCTTTGTTCACCTGGACGTGCTCAGTGACCAGAGAATCTACAGCCAAGCCCTTAGGTTCAGCGCTCCTTTCTGCATTTTTGAGCAAGTGCAGTAAGAATTCAGCACTCTCTTTGGGCCACCGACCCTGCATCCAGCCCCCCGTTTGGCCTGGGCACACCAACCAACTCCACCATTCTAACGACGGAATGGCACACACTGCTTCTGTCGAGTGACATCCTTCGGACATTTTGGTGGCTTTTTGGATATGCGTACCCTTAACGGCCTGGGCAGTTTCACGCGTGTTCTTAAAGTGAACACGAAGATTTGAACCTCTTGATTTGCACAATTTTATGGGGTTTTCTGGGTCAAGTGAGTAGCGAACCGTTTTTAGAGGTTTACCGGAAAAGAGTGTTATTCTGATGGCAGCGATTCTCTCTCTCTTTACTGTCTGTCTTTTCAGAAACACTCGCTGAAGTCTCCCAGGATGCCCTCACTTGCCCGGGTGTTGATAACTACACGGGCGACCAAGATGTCATTTCCGGCCTCGAGGTGCCTGCGTGCCTCTGCACCCCTCCGCTTACGGAGGAGAAGGCAGGCCACTGTCAGGTCCGGACCCATGATGGTGGGAGGGCACCGAGCTCTGTCCAGAAAAGTGACCCCATGCTGCCTGCGAGGCCGTCAGCCTATGTGCGGGGCCTGTGTCACTGCATCAGAGGCAGAGCACTGAATGCCAAGAGAAATTCCAACCGAGACTTTCTCTTAAATAAAAGGTGGGATGCCGTTTCAGTCGACACCCACCCAGCCCGCCAGAGTGATGAGTGGCACCCCAGTAAAGTGTTATTCGTACTCAACCCAAATGCCGCATCACCGCTTCACACACTGCGCCTGGCAGAAGGTCTTGCTATGGGTAACTTTATTGTAAGCCATATAATCTTGCTCCTGGCCCCGCACCACAGGAAGTTACACTGTTGTAGATACCAACTCTTCGTCACTTTACGTAGCTTGGAGATGTTCAAGTTCGTGACACATTAATTGCACTTAAAAATTAAATACGCAGTGAAAGAAAAGCATTTATAAAGGTATCACTCAAAAGGAGTTTTACACTTTGATTGGCCTCGCCTGATTACAAAGACTCAAAACCCTCTTCCCGCCTCAGGCTTCCATGGCTTTTCTCCTTCTCTACAGAATGAGCGCAAAGGGTAGATGAAGGGTTTAAACAGACGTGAGTAGCGCTGAGCAGCGCGGAGGCAAGTCCCCAGGTGGCTGGTGGAGCCAGGTGCAGCGTGAGCAGGGGCTTGGGGGGGCTGCCGGGGGGTCGCGGAGGGGCTCAGATGTCCTTCCCGCAGTCAGGGCACAGGATGTCGTCCCTCTCCGTGAGGAAGCCTCGCCCCACCAGCGACAGCGAGCACTTCTTGCAGTTAAAGCAGTCGTTGTGCCACTGCCGCTCCTCGAAGGAGATGTACTTAGTGCCGCCCAGTCCTGTGGACGGAGGAAAAGGACACGGGTGAGGATGGGGGGCGGGCGGGGGGAGTCCTGCGTGGACGCGTTCCAAGCCCGGCTGGTGCGGTGTGCTCAGTGCTGGGCTCCACGTTTAACTCCCATCCTGTGCTCAGGTCGGGGAGCTCCTGAATCGCAGGAGAAAGAGAGACAGACGGGCTCCACAGCTACATGACGATCGCCGTCATTATAAGAAGCCTGCGGGGTGTGTGTGTTCCTCCCACCCGAGTGAAACGCGTGAGTTACAGAGCCGATTTCTCCAACCCCTTCCTTCCCTGGGTGCCTCAGGCCTGGTGCTCAAAAATTGGGCGATTAATGAATGAGTCGCCAAAGGGAGCACCGATGAGAAAGCTGTGAACCGTCTCTGGAACTGCCCAGAACGGCCTCACGAAAGAGATGCTACATGGGCATCTTGTTTCGATAAAGGACGGCTTTCTCCACTGCCCACGTGTCCTCACCCCACGGAGGTCTAGTGAGGCCGGTGGAACGTGAGAGCGGGTTAGGAGGACGTGTGGGCAGTGGAGAAAGCCATCCTTTATCGAAACAAGGGGAACAGGAACTCATTTCAGTTGGGGTGTCTGACTCTGACGTCTACTTATCAAATGTTTAAGGTACGTCGGCTACCTGTTACAATACAGGCGGTCTGTCCGGCCACCGAGGCCCCTGAAACAAAATGGAATCAAATACACGGGGTAATCCTTGGTGAAATTTGGATCGTGACTTGCAATTACAAACTCTTTCCAGAAGTAACGGCTCAATCTGCCAAGTTAAGAACAAGTAACAACACTGGCTAATAGTTGGAGGTCTCAGAGTAGCAGAAGTCTGTCATTCACCCAGCAGTTAGCTCCTTTTGTAATTTAACTGCCTGCTGTCTGGCATTAAATCCATTCACACGTGGGTGGCCTCAGCCTAATCCCCTGGGCTAGTGAGTGACAGGACTGGGGGTGAACCCAGGTCTCCAAGGCTAGTTTTCTTTTTTTTTCTTTTATGATCTGAAACCTAGATAGGGACTTTTTTTTTCTAATTTAACTTTTTTTTTTTTACACTGAAGTGTGGGATTAGCAGATGTAAACTATTATATATATGATGGCTAAACAACAAGGTCCTACCCTAGAGCACAGGGAACTCTATTCAATATCCTGTGATAAACCATAATGGAAAAGGATGTCAAAAAAGGAATCTCTGTGTGTATAACTGAGGCCAGTTTTCTGATACCACACTCCCTCTGCTACTGATGGAGCTGCATCAGCAAAGCTTTTCACCTCTTTCCCTAAATATCTTAAACTGCCTTTACCCATCCTAGGCCCGCAGTGACTATGGGAGACCCGCAGACCACACAGCCCGGGCCCTGGCCCTGAGGCAGAACCAAATGAGTGATTCAGGCCAGAGAGTCTCAGGATTTTCTGCATATATGAATCATCTGAGAAGCTTTTAAAAATTCTAACACCCAGGTGGTCCCCCAGAGTAATTAAATCATGACCAGGCAGCAGACATGTGTAAAGTTCCCCAGAGGTGTTTAAAGTGGGCGCATTTCCAGGGCTGGAGTCCCACCAGCCATCTGCTCTCCGCTCTGAATTTGGGGCACATTCTGTAGTTCACCCAGATTTGGGCTCCACCAAGTGCCTGGGGGGGTGGGAAGGGCCCACCCAGAGCGCGCTCCCCGCACAGGCCGGGGAGCGTCTGCACAGCCCAGCTGCTTCCCAGGGCCTGTGCGGGGATGTCAGACTCACAGCCTGCGGTTTGGAGAGAATCCAGCCGAAAGCAGAAATAACGCCGCCGTGGAGAAGAGGCCGTGGGGATGGGGGGGAGGCAGGGAAGCGCGCCCAGCGTGCGGGGGAGGGAGCGCGGCGGCCCAGAGTCTGCTCTCGTGAACAGACCCACAAGCCAAAGCCTGGCAGCCACACGAGGGGCAGGCGGTGGTGCGGGCCGGGAACCGGACACTCACCGCTGATGGGGCTGGCGCAGCCGGCGCACTTCTTGGCGTACAGGTCGCAGAAGCAGCCCAGGCAGTAGGCGAACTCGTCGCGGGACGTGAAGCGCTGGCCCGACAGAGGCTTCTTGCAGGCGGTGCACACGAAGCACTCGCGGTGCCAGGGCTGCTCCCGGTACGTGACGCCCCCGCTGGTGACGGGCTGCGGGCAGAAGGGCGTCAGCTCCCGCAGGGGCCTGTGCCTGGCGCCCTTGTCCCGGCCCTCGCCGCTGGAGGACGCGCGGGCCTCGCCCAGGACACGCCGCACCGGCGTCCGGGTCCCAGAGGTGCTGTCCTCCGGACGGCAAGGTCGCCCCGCCACCCCTTCCCCAAGCTGCCAGGCCCCCGCTGCAGACCCCGGATCCCCGTTCGTGACGTGGGTACCGGGGTGTCTGCTGGGACAGCACTGCCTCCTGGTCGGCAGGAGGGCGAAGCAGGGAGACCGCGGCTCAGGGGCCGGGGTCTGATGTCACGCAGCCCCTCCTCAGCGCCCCCCTGCGCTGAGATCCCTGTAGCATCTCTCTACCACCAGGTGCACCTGCTCCAACAGCCTCCTCAGCTACTCGGGGGGAAGGAAGAGGCTTAACAGACACCGTGGGGCTGGCTTCCTAGGTGGAAAAAATGAGCCCAGAGCCTGCCTTCCCACCCTGTCTGTGGTCTTAGGACGCTTTTCTTTCTTTAACCTGACGCAGCCCTGGATAGTGACGAGGGATCTGTCCCCACCCCAGGGACAGGCCTTTCCAGTTGCCTTTTCCCCTCCCCGTCTCCCCACTAGGTCTAGGGCCGTTTCTTGTTTATTCAAGGGGGGCGATGAACAAAGACACCTTAGGGATAGGTGGCGGCTCTTTCGGAAAGAACACCAGGTGTGCAAGGGCCAGGGGGAACACGAGGTACCTTTTTGCACTGAACGCACTGCAAGGCATACTGCCTTTCGTAGCAGGGCACGCAGAAGTTCTGGCCGTCCTTCGGGATGAAGCTCTTGGTTCCGATGGGCTGCTGGCAGCGATGGCAGATGAAGCAGGTCTCGTGCCAGCTACTACCCTTGTACTCCATCTTACGGGTGCCTGTCAGGGGTCGGGGAGGAAGGAGGACAATCGCGATGCTCACTAAAGGCCCTAGGCCAGACGACACGTGCCTTCCGCGTGTTCTGAAGGACAGTCTTCTGTCCACCCCAGAGCTCGGGGTGCTGTCCCGTCCCAGGTCCGTAGGAGGGCGCCCGCTGGCTTCCCGCAGCCCCAGAGGGTTGGGCGCAGACCGTGTGGTGCTTGTGCGGCGTCGCCAGCAGAGGGCGGCAAAGCTCCTTCTCACGGGCTGCGGATGAGGACGCGCCTCCGACAGACAGAGTCCACCGCCTGGTGGAAGAGGTGTCTTTTTCTGATTCAAAGGAGCAAGTGAGGAACCCCGTGAAGGCCTGGTGACAGCGTGATCCTGGCCCGGAGGCCGTGATGCACCTGCTAGTCGGGGCTCAGCCTCCCTGGGTGGGGACGGAGCCGTGCACCGCGGTTGGTGATTTGCAGGTGTGGGCAGGGGGGCGAGCTTTGCACCGAGCTTTGCACTGCACTGTCTGATTTCGCTGCAGAAGCCACACTGACCAGTCTGCACCTATTTCACCTTGATTTGGTTGTAGCATTTTCTAAAATCAAACCAAGGAAGGAAGCTAGCGCTCAGGTCTAGGTTTGTTTTTTTTGGTTTCTTGAGGAGGGCGTCGTCTTGAGATCAGCCTGCCAGAATCAAGAATTGACCTTCTACTCTAAGATAGACATATATTTGTCTTTGTCAAAGCGGCAGTTAATATCTTTCTTGCCGGGGCTTCCCTGGTGGCGCAGTGGTTAAGAATCCGCCTGCCAAGGCAGGGGACACAGGTTCGAGCCCTGGTCAGGGAAGAGCCCACCTGCTGCGGAGTAACTAAGCCCGTGTGCCACAACTACTGAGCCTGCGCTCTAGAGCCCGCGAGCCACAACTCCTGAGCCCACGTGCCACAACTACTGAAGCCCACGTGCCTAGAGCCCGTGCTCCACAACAAGAAAAGCCACTGCAATGAGGAGCCCGTGCACCGCAATGAAGAGTGGACCCTGCTCGCCGCAACTAGAGAAAGACTGCGCGCAGCGAGGCAGCCAAAAATCAATAAATTTAAAAAAAAATCTTTCTTCCCAATCTGGAATTTCCAGGCTGTTACCCTGGGAAGCTGTGCCTTTCCCCAAACGCGTGGCCCACAGCTTGGGTCCAGGCAGCTGGGCATCCTCACCCGTCAGTCTCCCCACAGAGTCAGGAGTCTGACTCTAAATTATCCCTGTAGCCTTGATTCTCTTCACATGTCAGGGTGACCCCAGCCGCTGTGAGGGCTAGAAGGACTCAGCAGGTTACCTTGGTTTCTACAAATTGACATTCATTCTATTGAAGTTGAAAATTCAAAACCCTCAATTGAAGTTCATCCTGCACATCTTTATCCTGCATTCATGAATACAGAGAATTTAAAAAATTACTTTTAAGGTGCATTTCTTTGTGTTCAGTTCCATTCACCAATGTAGTGAGCTGAACTCCTTT
Organism: Phocoena phocoena; assembly: GCF_963924675.1. Classification (NCBI taxonomy): domain Eukaryota; kingdom Metazoa; phylum Chordata; class Mammalia; order Artiodactyla; family Phocoenidae; genus Phocoena; species Phocoena phocoena. The sequence continues at coordinate 2,424,032 of NC_089232.1, read as the reverse complement.
AAAAGGACACTTGAAAATTTAATGTATTTGGCATGCCTTTTAAGAACCTCAACTAGCAAACCGCACCTCAAGTTCTTCCTCTTTTTTTTTTAAAGTAACCCCTATTTTTCTTTTCTTTCTTTATTTTTTTGGCTGCGTTGGGTCTTAGTTGTAGCACTCAGGATCTTTTGTTGGTGCGCTCGGGCTTCTCTCTAGCTGTGGCACACGGGCTCCAGGGCGCGTGGGCTCTGTAGTCCGTGGCACTCGAGCTCTCTTGAGGCGCTGAGGCTCAGTAGTTAAAGCGCGCGGACTTAGTTGCCCCGGGGCATGTGGGATCTTAGTTCCTCAACCAGGGATCGAACCCTCATCTGCTGCACTGGAGGGCGGATTCTTTACCACTGGACCGCCAGGGAAGTCCCTTAAGTTCTTAAGTAATTGTTGTTGAAATGAATTAAACTTATAAATATGATGAATCCTAAAATAGCTTAAGCATCAAAACCATTTACAAATTAAGAAAATTCCAGTGTAAAACCACAAGCCTAAATCACTTACTTGATTGCTCACTTTCAGTCAGAATCATACGGTTAATTTACTCTTTAGACCAAATTTTTTCTAAACTTCACCCACACGTTACCAGATTATTTAACACACTATTACTGCTCAGAGTTGGAATCTCTTTATATGTGTGCCCTTAATTCTAAACCTTCGCAGGACTAAAGGAAGTGTATCTACCAAAGAAGCTGTCCTGAGAACAGATACCTTCCAGGGCAACTTGAGGGCTCCCTGCGGAACTGTATCGAGCTTCCTAAGAGCTAGGGGTCCCGGCCTGTGCCCCTGACTCCCACTCCCCAGCCTGAGCCTGATTCGGGGGCCACATCCCCAAAGTCGGTCAATGGACAGAGTCCTCTCCTGGTTTTAGGTGGCTCTCTGGTAGAGATGCCAGATTAACGAGGTCCCAGGTGGGATTAGCTGAAATTCCGATTTGTCTGGGAGTCCTGTATTTTATTTGCTAAATCTGGCAAGGCTATACCATCCAGCCACCCCTTACTGGTCACACAGAGGACGTCACTGACCCTAAGTAGCCGATGAACCATCCAAGGTCCAAATCTTAGGCTCTTCTCGCCTGCACTGTGTGCGTGTCTAACAAGATTTGTTTTTTAAATTCTGTACTGAAAAATTCCATAAAGTTTTTTGGTCCACTCTGTTCTTTAAAATGAAAGATTCCTCTCTCCCATAAAACAAAGAAACCAAAGTCCCCCCAAAGAGCAAGGGACATGCTCCCCCACCAACAGACAGGCCACCCATCACTAGCCTTGGCACTGGATCCAGCTGCCGCCGGAGCCTGCCGGGAACATAACCTGCATGAGGGCACAGCGCCCAGCTCCCGGCCCAGCACCCACCTGCGGCAGTAACCGATGGGGCAGGAATTCTGCGTGTGTGCAGAGGGCGCGGAGAGGGCGGGGGAAGCGCGCACACGCACACTCACGCCCGTGCGCGCAAGCTCTGCGGGGGCGGGCGGGAGGCAGAGGGGGCGGGGGAAGCGCGCGCACGCACATTCACACGCACGCGCACAGACACTCTCTCCGCGGCTTGGTGCCCACCTGGCATGATACTCTTCTTGCACTCCTGGCAGCGGGACGAGTACTCCTGCGAGTAGCAGTCGGTGCAGAGCAGCTGGTCCTCCTTGGCAGCGAATGGCTTGTCCACAAGGGACCCCCTGCACCGCGAGCAGTGGAAACAGGCCTCGTGCCAGTGCCGGTCCTTGTAGGACAAGTCCTGCAGGCCCAGAGCACACAAGACGTGAGACGTGAGACGTGAGAGGGGCCGGGGGCGTGGGCTCTGCTGGACCCACAGCGAGGGGGGCAAGTGGGCAAAGAGGGGCTGGAATGAGTTAGGTAGGACGCTTCTCTTGCTGTTCTTAGGGCCACTGTGTAGACAGGGGTGTGTGCGAGGGATGCGTCTGAAAAACGAGTGGCTTTCGCTTGGGGACTGTAAGAAAGAGAAACGGCACATGAAACTCATCAGCGCTTCTCCTGGGCACACAGACCCCGGGAGTCCTCTGGCCGCGAGGACGCTGGGCAAACCCAAATGTGCTGGATGACAGGCTGTGATCCCCGCGGGAGGGAGGCCGGGCTGCTGGGAAGCTCAGAGACAGAGCCTGAGGATGGGGTCCTGGGTCAACCTGGTGGAAAGCAGGTCAGGAGAGATCCAGTAGGTGCCATCAGCTGAGCGTCGAAGACGTGAGCTGGGCAGAGAAAGGGCACAGACCAGGAGGGCAAGACAGAGGGGCGCCGGGCAGGGCTGTGCCACGGCTCCAGGTAGCCGGCTGGGAGAGTTCCCGCCGGGCTAGACCAAGGAGGCCAAACGAATGAATGCAATTCAGCACTGTCTTTGTTGAGGCTTTGAAAGTCGAACAAACCATTTAAAGTCCCATCTGCTGGGAATTCCCTGGTGGTCCGGTGGTTAAGACTCCGTGCTTCCCTGCAGGGGGCACGGGTTCAATTCCTGCTCAGGGAACTAATATCCTACATGATACAAGCGTCGTGGCCAAAAAATTTAAATAATTAAATAAATAATGCCCCGTCCACTAAGAACAATATGCCTAATTTAATAATTTAAGAAGAGCAGTTTCTGATCGTGGGGTCACTGTTACAACACTGATGATAGAGTAAATGCATTTAACAGTTTTTTTGTATGGAAAACAGTACGGTAGTTCCTCAAAAAATTAAAGAGAATTACCATATGATCCAGCAATTCTAATTCTGGGTATATGCCCCAAAGAACCAAAAGAAGGACTCTGCAGGGATTCCCTGGTAGCGCAGTGGTTGAGAGTCCGCCTGCCGATGCAGGGGACACGGGTTCGTGCCCCGGTCCGGGAAGATCCCACATGTCGCGGAGCGGCTGGGCCCGTGAGCCATGGCCGCTGAGCCTGCGCGTCCGGAGCCTGTGCTCCGCAACGGGAGAGGCCACAACAGTGAGAGGCCCGGGTACCCCAAAAAAAAAAAAAAAAAAGGAATCTGCAGACCCACATTCACAGCAGCCAAAGGGGGAAGTCACCCCAGCGTCCGTCCACAGATGACGGATAAACATGGACTATTGTTCAGCCTCACAAGGGAAACAAATTCTGACACACACTACAACATGGATGAACTCTGAGAACATGCTAAGTGAAATAAGTCAGAAAAAGACAAATACTGAATCATTCCACTTATATGAGGTCCCGGAGGAGGTAAGTTCAGAGACAGGAAGCAGCAAGGTGGGTACCTGGGGCTGGGGCAGTGCGGGTGTGAGTGGGGACAGAGCTTCAGTTTTACAAGATGAAATGGTCGTACAGCAGAGTGTAGGTACTTAGCACCACTGAACTGTACACTTCCAGACAGTTAAGATGGCACATTTTATGTTACGTGTATTTTACCACAATTAAAAAGTAAGTTTTGATTATCACGTGACATGTGGAACGCACCCTTCCAGAAGTTCAGCGGGTCCCCTCCGTGAGCCCCACCCCGCTGAGCTGTGAGCCGGGATGGCGGGGCAGGGGACAGCGAGGCGGGCGAGTGAGCCGGGAAGAAAGGAAGCCAAGCCCAAGGACATCTGCCTTTGGGGCCTGACCTTCAACACAGCCCAGGGGGACCCTCCACGGACGACATCGTGAGAGCGAAGCCGCCAGCTGTCACCAGTTGCCCTGGTTAGCGAGTCCCATAGGAGGACGGAGCCGCGCATGGTTAGGGGACTGGACGGTCAGGGGAAAGCTCATTTAAAACGATCTCGTGGGTCAAAAGCACTGCGGAAATCCACTTGCCTACGGTTAACATTTCCGGCATGAAAACACATTAGCTAGGTTGACAAGAGTTGATTTGTTGACAGACATCTGACACTAGAAAGTTCCCTAGAAATCTGGGTACCAGTGCCCTGTCCTGACGAGACCATAAGCACCCAGGCAGGACTTCTAGACCTTCTGGAGGCCCAGCTCCTAGCCTCCACCCTCCCGAGGCTGCCGGTCACTTGGTCACTTGCTGTCCTGCGTCCCACATCCCGTGTCCTGTATTCAAGGGAAGGACTGCTCACGCCCTGGCTTCTGCCTAGTCCTCCAGGCCGTTAACAGCAGCCACGTGGAATCATCCCCCCTTCCTGGTCCCACCCTCATCCCGCCCCAGGGAGCTAGTCTCTGTCCTTCCCAGACGCCGGCTTAGCTGAGTCATCCCTTCCCTGGAGCATTGTGACCCTCACACAGCTGCTCCCCTGTCTGCCCCTCTGAGACGCGCGCGCACACACACACACACACACACACGTGTTTCTGCATTAACACTCCACAGCCCTGAAATGTTCGTTCAGGGGCATTTGATAATTCTCAAACCTTCTGATGAAGTGTTTTTCCTTGAGATAAATACCAACCCACACTCCTGCTCTCAGAAGCCTCAGTGAGTCACAAACAGTCTCTGAACAAGCTACCATCACTGTCGGGGGCGGGGCCGTGGGGAACTGGAACCGGTCCACCCCTGTTCCAGCTGCAGCCAGCGGTGACTGCCCTCCGGTCACCAACCTGCACACCTGCTGTGCCACCAGTGCCCTCGGGGACCCAGGAGCACAGTGTCTAAAATGCCTGATGCATTTCACCCCAGTGCTTAAAGCGGAGGGCTCCAGACTCAAACCCTGGCTCTGCCACGTATGTACCTGCCGTGGGGCTGGGGGTGAGTCACCTGACCTCTCCCAGCCTCAGATCCGCCCGGGGAAACGGGGATGACGGTGAAGCCCTGACAACGGTCCTGGCACATTGACACGGCTCAATTAATGTCAGTCTTAGATGCCAGCTCGTGGTGACAGCAGGTGCCCTGAAGCGTCACTCGCTGAGATCACATTTACTCGTGAAGACGGGGATGGAACGGACGCCCTCACCTAAGCTCCGAGCTCCCGGCTCAGTCACTGCTCTGTACAGGGCTTTTGGCCTCCACAGCCCTTCTGATTCTAAAATTCTTAGTCCCCTCTTACTTGATCTCAACCACACAATAACCCCACCCCATGGAATAAGGTTTATTCCCATCTGATAGGTGAGCAAGTTTAACGTAACAATGCTAAGACACCATGAACCCCGTTTCTTGCATCCCTCCTGCTGACCTGCAGCCCGGGAGCATCTCTGCAAGCAGGTCTCAGCGTGCTCGCCCAGCCTCACCCTCCGCCCCAGTGTCCTCTCTCACTCCGTGCCCGTGCCCTCACAGCCGAGGGGGCAGGCCCCTCCGCCCCCTCGGCTGTGAGGCCCCGCGTGGGCACCAGCCGCTCGGTGACGCCTGTGTGGCCATGAGTGATGGTGGCCCTGCAGGACCTTGTGCCCCTGGTGCCACCCCCGCGCGCACCCCCAGAAAAGCCCACGTCATGCAGCTCGTTCAGGACCGCACATGGAAGCCTTCATCTGCTGCTGTGCTGTCGGGTTTCCCGTAATTCTCCTCCTCTTGTGGGGTCCTGAAAAGGGAGTCTGAGTCAAGTTGATAATTCACGTCACCACCTCCTCCTGAACTCACTTCTGCAGAGTCCATGCCCTGTGGGTGCGGAGGTGGGAAATGCCACTGGCTTTGGGGGCTTGGGGCTCGTGGGGATGGACCGGAAAATGGCACAGAAAGGCCAAGCCTCCAGGTCAGGTTGGGTTGATTCGACCCGGTGCACGGCTGCTCTGAATGCTTGTCTGTAAAACTGGGCTCCCAGTGGCTCTTTCCACCTCTGGCATTCACGGCTCCAAACAGAGTTTTAGTTTTTAGTACCGAGCTAGTCTCGTCTCACTTCATTCTGTTATGTGTCAAGTACGCCACGTGGTCCCCAAAGATACTGTTTAGATGCTGGAGGTTCAAGGCTAAGACATATGGACGCGCTGACTGACTTTCAAGAACTTGGAAATGTTCTACAAGTACCTTGGTTTTAAGGTTCTGTAGAGAGAGAGCACGAAGGGGAAAAACAAAAAACTGGAAGAAAAAAGATCTTTGACACGTCGCAGAAAAAAGGCCAATGCTAATCTTATACACGCAGAATGCCATAAACTGCAGTAAAGTGTCTGATAAACAAGGTCAGGTAAGGCCCAGACACTTCCTTTCAGAATTTATTTTTCCATTTCAGAAATATTCCTAACAGGGTAGGCGCTTGTGGCTTTGCTCCGAATGTGCCCTTGTTGAGACCTCAGCTGAGCCGCAGGGGGAGTCAGTGGCCTGGAGGCACCCCCTCGCCCACCAGTTAATGCAGCTCCGGGCAGGGGGGGGTCCCTCATCCTCCTTTACACCCTGTCTATCCCTCCTGGGCTGGGAGAAGCTCAGCTGCTGATTCCCAAACCAGCCAGTCCTCACCTCCACGGGATTCCACCTCATCAGTGGATCTGCCGTGTCATCCGTGCCCAGCACTTTGAAAAGGTGTTCTGCACTTTGAGACTGTCAGGCTACCACATTCTTTCACATTCTTTCTTGCACATTCTTTCAAATCCTTGAAGAACGACGCTGGGCAGCCCTGTCCCAGGTGTGCCCTCAAGGGGACCTGTTTACTTTTTTTTTAAATTTATTTTTACTGTTAATTTATTTTTAATTTTTGGCCGCGTTGGGTCTTCGTTGCTGCGCACAGGCTTTCTCTAGTTGCGGCGAGCGGGGGCTGCTCTTGGTTGCGATGTGCGGGCTTCTCATTGCGGTGGCTTCTCTTGTTGCAGAGCACGGGCTCTAGGCGTGTGGGCTTCAGTAGTTGTGGCACACGGGCTCAGTAGTTGTGGCTCGCGGGCTCTAGAGTGCAGGCTTGGTAGTTGTGGCGCACGGGCTTAGTTGCTCCGCGGCATGTGGGATCTTCCCGGACCAGGGCTTGAACCCCTGTCCCCTGCGTTGGCAGGCGAATTCTTAACCACTGCACCGCCACTAGGGAAGCCCCTAATGCTGGTTTTAGACCTGCAGAAGGTCCTTTGACTGTTACCACGTCTTCCTCTTCGCAGCCCCCTCCAGGCACGCGGGTGGGTAGGTTTGGAGGCCCGTCTGACTTTATGGCACTGCTCGCAGAGACACGGAAAACCCAAAGTCTGAGCCAGGTACGTGGCCCATAGTTTGCTAAAGACACCGATTTGCTGATGGGAGGGACCAGCAGCCACCTCTGAGTACTGGCCCAGCTTATCTTTTCTTTGGTTTCTTGACTTTTTGAAGCCCGGGACTTAGGTAGACCTATCCCCTGAAAAACATCTGTAATCAGGCAAAAAAAAAAAAAAATATATATATATATATATATATTTTTTGCTGGTATCCACAGGTGTCCAGGAAAAATTTCCGGAAGAGCATAAGGTCAGAGGATCATAAATTTTTATTTGTATTACCTGTTGTCAACTATTCCACTGGCCATAAAAATGAATGATTTTTACCCCTGGAGATCACAGCATTTCCTCAGAGTTAACTAAACAGAAAGAAAGAACAGAAAGAGAGTCTGCATAGAAATGATGCTCAAACACAGGTAAGCTACCTATGGAAGTAGGTCATCCTGAAGTCCTGCCTACCTCATTTGAAAGTCAGTCAATACCCACAACATCAGCCTAACCCCCAGTGGCTTGCAGTATTTTAAGTTACGCACAAATGTCCTTCAGAGGGAGACCCAGGTGGGGCTTATGGCACCCCTGCTATTTTCAGACAAAAGAGCGGCCACCAGACCCGCCAGCCTAGCTGCTCCGCCCAGCACCCCACCTGCCAAGCTGGGGCTTCTCTTCCCGAAGTGCAGAGGCACATTTTTCCTGCCATCACTTCCTCCACAAAACCAACTGCATAATTACTTCTGAAAGCCAAGAAAACCGTTCCAAATATTCAGAAGCCCCAAATGGCAAGGTCTAACTGCAAGTTCACATCTTTTCCCTCCCCACATGCGCAGAATCACGTGGCGGAACTCCGCAGAGAGAGAACCGTTATCCGGGTTGAAAAGTTCAGCGTGACTGACGCCTGGCTTTGCAGCAGTCTTGTTGATTTTGGCCCCATTTGGGGAATTCTTGTTTATCTGCTCCTAAAGCATGTGCTGAAGGATAACTAGTTTCAAGGGTCTGTCCACTAAATCATACTGAAGAAATGATCAGTGACTTCGCTTTTGTCTTTAGTTTAGCTTCCAGGCAAGGATGATGAGCCCTAAATCTCCAAAACGTCTCCTTTAAACCAGAGTTGTTTGTCAGAATGATAGCTGAACCTCTCACCTACTTATGTCTTTTCCAGGTAAAGCCTTTATAAAATAATAACTGTTTTCTCTGCCTCTTATTTCTTCCTCAAAGCGGACATTTTTCTTGATGTTTCTCTAGTGAAAACTGATAAAGAGACAGGGCGAAGCTTCGAGAGGCGGGGGTGGGGTGGGGGGAGCAAGCTGCAGGGAAGCAGTCGGAAGAGAAGAGGGGGTGGAATTTTCCACACCATCAGCCGCTCCTTAGAGCACTGAGTGCATGGTAGCTACACACCACGAGAACCCATGATGCAGGCTCCCTTGTTGTAGCTCCCCCTTTTTTTTTTTTCTGTACACGGGCCTCTCACTGTTGCGGCCCCTCCCGTTGCGGAGCACAGGCTCCGGACGCGCAGGCCCAGCGGCCATGGCTCACGGGCCCAGCCGCTCCGCGGCATGTGGGATCTTCCCGGACCGGGGCACGAACCCGCGTCCCCTGCATCGGCAGGCGGACTTTCAACCACTGCGCCACCAGGGAAGCCCCCTGTACCTCCCTTTTATAAACGTGCGGACGGGCACAGAGGGGTCAAGCCATGGGCCCACGATCACACAGCCAATGAGACGCAGAGCCAGGACGGAACGGGGCAGCTCGGTGTCCGAGCGCTTGTGCTCGGCCTGGAGATGAACGCAGAGGGGCTCGGACACACATCACAGAGCTGGAGGTCGGAGGGCAGGCGGCTTTCAGACGAGCAAGGGCAGCTACTTCTGCCCGTGGTCGTAGCCAAAGCTCTGGATGCTTTAAGGCTTCCACGGGACAGGTGCCGAGTCCCGTTTCCCTTCCGCTCCACGTGCCACTCCTCTGTGGAGCCACGACACGTGGCTGCAGCCTGGGCTCAAGTGGGGGCATCCCACACCCTTTGTCTCTGCTCAGGGCAAAGGCTTCTTCCCCGTAAGATGGAAATTATCCCTCGACTGTCACTAAACACCTAGCGCCAGTCAGCCGGCTGCTTACTGACCGTCATGGGAAGGATGGATGAGACAGAAACAGGGCAGACGCGCGCTGGACCACTCCGGCTTGCCCCCAGCAGAGCCAGCCCTAACTGCTCAGCTGGCAGCCACACATCCTCACCGTCCCCACTTAGAAGAGAAGCTCCCCCGACGCCCCAGTGCAGACAGGGTCTCTCAGCCCCTCCAGCCGGGGGTGGGCGCCGGCTCTCCCACACGCACGCTCACTGCGCCAATACTGATCGCGCGCACCTGCCCCACGAGTCAGCCCAGGAGGGAGAGCGCTGCCCTCGGGGGAGCACGGGATCGGGCGGCAGGTGGCCGGTTAGCTAAGGATGCTGACCACGGGGCCACCACAAGTGGACCTGGGATGCTCGGCGCACACGTCCCGGAAAAGCCCCGACCAGGTGTGGCGGGACTGGGACCGTGGGGAGGAGGCTGGGAAAGGGCAGTGGAGGGTCCGAGCCCAGCAGAGGGGCCTCCAGGGCGTCCAGGGCGATGACCAGGACGTGAGCACAACTGTGCTGAGAAGCACGTGATTCCTGGGGAGTCCAGTGTGGGTGTCCAGGGGGGGTTGGGAGGCCCAAGGGAGGGCGGAGAGCACAGGGCTGGGGGATGCCCAGGGGCGGGTACCTTGCAGTCGCAGCCAATCAGCTTCCCGCACTCCTCGCACGTGCTGGCGAAGAGGGCCTCGAAGCAGGCCACGCAGTAGGGCCGCTCCTCCCGCAGGATGTACTTCCTGCCGAAGAGGGAGTCCTCGCAGTGGTGGCAGTCGAAGCGCTCGGTCATCCTGGCACCGGATTTGTGCCACCTACCAGGGAGGAGAGAAAGGACAGGCGCGGTGAGCGCGCCCGATGTCCCGTGCACACGGCAGTGACCGTCCTGCTCCGTTAGGGTCACCTTTCCCATCACCTTTCCCATCGCTGGCTACATCCTCTTTGTGAGCAATCGACACTCACCCTTGAAGCGGGTGTAATTTTCAATGATACTTTTAAAAACTTAGCCGGGGGCAGTTCTGTGTCTGAGAACATTCCACTTCTTTAAAAGTCCCAATTTGGGTGACTGTGTCAGAAAACGTGATCCCAGTTTTGGACCCAAGAAAGAGCTGGCATCAGAGCCCTCATCCCCTGGAAGGAGTGCCTGCTTCCAACGTGGGACGCAACCTCACATCTTCCCATTCTCCCCGCCCCCAAAATAGCACAGCAGGGATAGAAAACAATATGCTCGTTGCTATAAAAAGACTTTCCGTGAGCTTCCCTTTATGATTCATGAATCTGAATAAGAAGAAACCACAGAAGCCAAGGGAGGAGGGGTCAGAGCCGGTAAACCTGAGGCCGGGGGAGCATGACCTCGACCTGGCTTCACTGGTAAGCACGCCCGGCCCCTGCCCAAGAGGAGGCGCCCCGGAGGCCTCATTCCTCCCAGATGACAAGATTATCCTCTCTCAGCCCAGATATCCAGGGAGCAGGAGAAAGGGAAAGGCTGGCTTCCAAGGACGGGGATGATCACGGTGGGAAACACAGCGACAGCAGTCAACGGCCACTCCAGGCGACACCTCGAGCTGCATTTTTCCACGATGAGTGTGGTGTGTGTCTGAGCAGAAAGGACAGGGTACGGGCAGAGGAAGGCGGGAGGTTTAACCCTCCCCTGCTCCCCATGTGGTTCCTGCACAAACATGTCAGCACTACCCCAGAAAAGAGCCAGTCCACCCTGGGAAGGCTAGGTGTGGAGAAACGCCTCCGAGCCATTAGAAACACGGTCCAACTTCTTTAGAAATATCTTCTCAAGTGGCAATATTTGATTTGCCACAAGTTCGAAAGCTTTATAAATTATTAAATAGGGAGACAGGTTGACTGTGTAACTCTGAGCGACGTTTCACAAACTCTGATTAAACTTGATTCCATTTTCAGTCATTTCCACCCACTTAGGAGTGAAATTCCAAGATCATACCCCAGGATGCAAAATTGCTACCTATGAGATAATAGCGAATTTGATAGTGTTTATTTACTTTGTACTCTTGTGTATATAAGATCCTGACAACTGTAAACAAAGAAATGGACAACTTTCAAGCAACCATACTTGGTTACTTCCGCGTTTATAGGACAGTTTTTTCCCAAAAGTATGAAGCATGCAGCTGGACACATGCGTTGCTCTTCCTGGAGAAAACATTGTCTGGACATTCTTGCAATAACAACACAAGATGAGGCTCTTGAGCGTTTGAAGTTTTGCTCTGAAACACAACATGTAAATATCCTTTGTCCTAAGGCCGCCATCAGGTTGCAGCGGCTATGCTGGCAGAAGATGCAATGCTTTCCTGTAATTCCTCAGTTACTGGCCTTGCAAGCGGCCAGCGTTTAGTGCATCGCAGTTAAGCGCCGTCGCTCTAACATACAGATTTTTCGAATAAAGCCTACCATTTACCTGTGGGATCTTATTTGCCTATTCTGGTCACACAAATGTAAGAATAATGACTCGAGGATTTGAAATAAGAACAAGGAAAGGAGATAGGGCTATAGATCATAAAATTTTTTAATCTGGAAATAATTTGGGAGATTATCTATGACTACCTCATTTTCTGGATGGAAAAACTGGAGGCCAGGAATATTAATGAAAACAGAGATTCATATGAGCATTCCCAAACAGCCGTCTCACTTAGAAAAAAGAAACTCCCGATCTAAATGGAAAGGTGGTTCCATGTGGGTTTGGACAAGCACAGGCCCTGCGGGGGAAAGGAGACGACAGACCATAGCCTGCACCAACCCCGTTGAGCACCATTCCTGTGCTCTGGAGTCATCAAAGTGGGGAACTGTTTTCATCCCAGGTAAGGCCCTGGTGATGCTTACAGACCTGGGATATGCTTTCTACCTCCTCCAACTCTGCAGGACTGGGACAGAAATCAGCTAACAGAGTAAACTGTGAGAACACACAGGGCTCCACGTCGGCTGAAGGGGACCGAGGTGACCCCGAGACAACGCCCCCATCACTGAAACCAACTCCCAGGAGGACCAGTGTGGCCGCAACGGGCCCGGAGGGTCCGATAGCCCCCATTTCTGCAGAACTGTCTTGGACGCTGGTGGATCTCTCTCCCATCCTGTTCTTTATCTCCTCTGAGAAGTCACTGCAGTTTTATTGACTAGGACAGCACTTATGCTTAAACCAACAAGTTGGGGTGGAAAGTGAGACCATCACTAATGAGGGGCAGAGCAGAGGGACACAAATCTGACCGCATTTCCGGCGAGTTACAAGAAGCACAAACCCCTCAGCATCACAATCAGTAGGCCACGAGCTACTGAGGAGACCAGGAGCGTCCCTTCCGCCACAAAGTGTTTAAAACCAATTCTTCTTCAGTCAAATGCTACCAAATAGAAAATTATTATACAAAATTGTGTATTCAAAGTTATACGATCCATCTTAAGCCTCTTTTTAATGACAAAAACTTAGCGATAGCCTTGCATTAGACGCCTCCTATAACTCCATTTTTTAATCTTATAAAATACCTGGTTGGGCTTCCCTGGTGGCGCAGTGGTTAGGAATCCGCCTGCCTATGCAGGGGACGTGGGTTCGAGTCCTGGTCCGGCAAGATCCCACATGCCGTGGAGCAACTAAGCCTGTGCACCACAGTTACTGAGCCTGCGCTCTAGAGCCCGCGAGCCACAACTACTGAACCCACGTGCCACAACTACCGAGCCTGTGCACTAGAGCCCATGCGCCACAACTACTGAGCCCGTGCGCCACAACTACTGAAGCCCACACCCCTAGAGCCCGTGCTCCACAAGAGAAGCCACCGCAATGAGAAGCCCATGCACCACAACAAAGAGTATCCCCCACTCGCTGCAACTAGAGAAAGCCCGCATGCAGCAACAAAGACGGAACGCCGCCAAAAAAAATAAATAAATAAATTTAAAAAACCCAAACAGAACACCTTGGTTTTTTTTGTTTTTGTTTTTTTGCGGTACGCAGGCCTCTCACTGCTGTGGCCTCTCCCGTTGCGGAGCACAAGCTCCGGACGCGCAGGCTCAGCGGCCATGGCTCACGGGCCCAGCCGCTCCGCGGCATGTGGGATCCTCCCGGACCGGGGCACGAACCCACGTCCCCTGAATCAGCAGGCGGACTCTCAGCCACTGCGCCACCAGGGAAGCCTATCTTGGTTTTTTTTAACCTAACTGTGCACAATCTGCTTACCCTCTCTCAATGCCGTATCCCTCCCCGCGGGTTACCTGTCACTCCTGCACATCACCTGGTGCACAGGTGCTGACAGCATGAAGCAGCAGCAAGGGAGGAGACATCTGGACCGCAGGTGTGACTGCTGACTTGTCATTCATGAACCAAACCCAAATCCCCGTGTCTGGGAGTTCTCACCCCTCCCCCGGGGTTACGTCATCCTCTGATATCATCCCCCTTGGCTCTGAACAAGCACCCGGATCTTAGGGGGCAGGTTTACAGGTGTGGCCACAGGCTCAGCCACCGACCACAGTGCTGGGAGAGGAAAGTCCTGGGGTGAGGGGTGGGCGCAGAGCTTTGATCTCCGGTTAAAACCAATTCTCCACCTGCGCTGAGTCCGAGGCAAGGACACAGGTTCAGAGCGCAGTGGGCAGCAACGCGCAGGGCTGCCCCACGGAAAATAATGACTATCTGCAAGGTCCACAGGCTTATACGTGTGGGCTATTTTCATCTTCTCAGGTTTAAGAACTGTCAGTGTCTGGAGTTGCGGGCTGCTGGGGGGGAGGGAAGGGGGGAGGGAAGAGAGAAGAGAAACAAGAAGGGAGGAGGAGAGGAAGTGGAGAGGTGGGGAAAGGAGAGAAAGGAAGGAGGAGGGAGATGGGAGGAGGGCGTTCAGAGCCCAGGAAGCAGGTGCATTTTTTTTTTTTTTACCGGAAACATTTCTTGGGAATCAAGGGAGGGACAGGGTTTCAGGTGTTTCCTGAACAGGAGGCCCTTTGGGCCGCACGAGTGTCCATGGAGCACCCTCTTCAATGCTCCCTTTTCTCAACCATGTACTTTAATCTGACCCCAAAGATGCCATTTGCCTCCTGCCCCTCGAAACCCACACGTCCTTCTCTATCCACGCTGCTCCAGGAGACTGCCCTAACATCCTCGATTCCTCCAGAGAAATCTGTGAACATTCCCAAAGCCTTCCCACAGGCAGGAAGCGGCCTCAGGAAGCCAGTGCCGAAGAAGCCACGCCCAGCTTTAAATGCCACCCGGGTCCCAGGTGGGAAACGCCATGGCTTCCCAACATCCAGGGCTCTTTAGAGAGAATTAAGAAAATTGGTCTGTTAGATGCGGGCTCGCTCTTTTGAAGAATGTACTGGAAAATGCAGTGTTTTCATGACACCGCAGGACGCTGACTGCCCGTGCACCTCCCAGCCCCCAGCCGTAAGCCCCGCAAAGGTGGACCCTAGGATCACTGCGGCCACACCAGGTGACAAACCCGGGTCAGGCGCTTCATGAACACCTGGGGAATGAATGAACGGACACGTGGATGGGCGGCGGGTGAACACAAATATCCCAGAGCACAAACATGTAGACATCCAGAGTGGAAACGAGGAATGTTTTATGTGAACAACCACTTTGCATAGCAAACCCCAGATGTAATGGGGCTTGGCATCCGATGCTGGTACAATTTCTAATGCAACAGATCCTGAGCTGCATTCTTTCTCCTCCGCCTCTGGCCTCTTCCCCCTTCCAGATACACTGCTGCTTCCACAGAGGGTGGAACTGTTCTTACTGTGTTTGGATCCAAACCCATGTGAACACACAGCTGCACAGCCCCGGATGAGGCCTGGTCAGGCCAAGACGCACAAGCCTCACCAAGAGATGCTCCCAACATCTCTGCGGAGCCAGCTCCCCTGACCCAGGCTCCAGGTACCAGTGGGGCCCTGGGTGTCCTACACGGATGCAGCAGCCTTTAAATCAGAGATCCTCTGTCCAAAGGCAGGGGCTCTCACCCAGAAGGGAAGCCAGAGAACACTCTGTACCAGTTTGTTTTTCTGTGGACAGAAGGATCAACGCACGAACCAGCTTTGCTACCCCGACACTCTTTCCATTAGTCCAGCTGAACTGTTTCTCTTAAATAGAAATTCTGGTGAAAGCGAGAGGGACACCAGCTTAAGGGATGTTGCTATTTTAAAAACATATTATAATATTTAAAATTCATCTGAAATCCATTTTGGGATTCTTCTAAGAACGACTATGCCTACTGCTGTATATTTATGGCTTCATTTACTGAGCCTTGTCTGACTATATAGGCAGGGATCAGGGAGGTATTATAACTTGATATATAAACTGGTAACTTTCAAAAACGTCTAACAAGCTTGATTTGTCTATGCTCATGTTAAGAAATGCTTTGTGTGAGAGACAAGGCTTGAATAAGGTGAACGGCTGTCTTTGGAATTATCTTTTGGATACAGAAAGTGGGAAATAACAAATGTCAGATTCTGACCTTAAGACCATAAACTAAGAATAGTGACACTTGTTTTGAGGTCCTGCGGACTTTTAAATCTAGCCAACAAGGATATATTAAGTAACCTCTCTTTTCTAGGTACCGTCTTAGGCCCTGGGAGACTGAGATAAAACACACAGTCTCCGAAAGAGGTTAGTTCTAGCTCCAAAGAGTTTAAATCACCTTTAAGATACTATCTGGATATTTAATCTCGAAACGTGTCAGTTCTGTCTACGCAGGACAAGCATCATTGCACGGGCTGGGACAGCGATCGGCCTCAGGTGCATAGCTAGCACGTGCGGGGTGTGTGTGTGTGCGGTGTGTGTGTGTGTGTGTTGTGTGTGTGGTGTGTGTGTGTGCGTGCGGTGTGTAGTGTGTGTGGTGTGTGTCGGGGTGTGTGGTGTGTGCGATGTGGTGTGGTGTGTGTGGTGTGTGTGTGGTGTGGTGTGTGTGGTGTGTGTGTGGTGTGGTGTGTGTGTGGTGTGTGTGCAGTGTGTGTGTGGTGTGTGTGCTGTGTGTGTGCTGTGTGTGTATGGTGTGCTGTGTGTGTATGGTGTGTGTGTGGTGTGTGTTGTGTGTTGTGTGTGCTGTGGTGTGTGTGTGTGGTGTGTGTGCTGTGTGTGTGCTGTGTGTGTATGGTGTGCTGTGTATGGTGTGTGTGTGGTGTGTGTGTGTGGTGTGTGTGTGTGCTGTGGTGTGTGTGTGTGTGGTGTGTGTGCTGTGTGTGTGCTGTGTGTGTATGGTGTGGTGTGTGTGTATGGTGTGTGTGTGGTGTGTGTTGTGTGTTGTGTGTGCTGTGGTGTGTGTGTGTGGTGTGTGTGGGTGTGTTGTGTGTTGTGTGGTGTGTGTGGGGGGTGTGTGTGGTGTGTATGGTGTGTGGTGTGTGTGCTGTGTGTGTGTGGTGTGTGTGTGGTGTGGTGTGTGTGTGGCGTGGTGTGTGTGCTGTGTGTGTGCTGTGTGTGTATGGTGTGGTGTGTGTGTGTGGTGTGTGTGTGTGGTGTGTGTGTGTGGTGTGTGTGTGTGGTGTGTGTGTGTGTGTGGTGTGTGTGTGTGGTGTGTGTGTGTGGTGTGTGTGTGTGCTGTGGTGTGTGTGTGTGTGGTGTGTGTGTGTGGTGTGTGTGTGTGCGTGCGGTGTGTAGTGTGTGTGGTGTGTGTCGGGGTGTGTGGTGTGTGCGATGTGGTGTGGTGTGTGTGGTGTGTGTGTGGTGTGGTGTGTGTGGTGTGTGTGTGGTGTGGTGTGTGTGTGGTGTGTGTGCAGTGTGTGTGTGGTGTGTGTGCTGTGTGTGTGCTGTGTGTGTATGGTGTGCTGTGTGTGTATGGTGTGTGTGTGGTGTGTGTTGTGTGTTGTGTGTGCTGTGGTGTGTGTGTGTGGTGTGTGTGCTGTGTGTGTGCTGTGTGTGTATGGTGTGCTGTGTATGGTGTGTGTGTGGTGTGTGTGTGTGGTGTGTGTGTGTGCTGTGGTGTGTGTGTGTGTGGTGTGTGTGCTGTGTGTGTGCTGTGTGTGTATGGTGTGGTGTGTGTGTATGGTGTGTGTGTGGTGTGTGTTGTGTGTTGTGTGTGCTGTGGTGTGTGTGTGTGGTGTGTGTGGGTGTGTTGTGTGTTGTGTGGTGTGTGTGGGGGGTGTGTGTGGTGTGTATGGTGTGTGGTGTGTGTGCTGTGTGTGTGTGGTGTGTGTGTGGTGTGGTGTGTGTGTGGCGTGGTGTGTGTGCTGTGTGTGTGCTGTGTGTGTGTGTGGTGTGTGTGTGTGGTGTGTGTGTGGTGTGTGTGTGTGGTGTGTGTGTGTGGTGTGTGTGTGTGTGTGGTGTGTGTGTGTGGTGTGTGTGTGTGGTGTGTGTGTGTGCTGTGGTGTGTGTGTGTGTGGTGTGTGTGTGTGGTGTGTGTGTGTGGTGTGTGTGTGTGCTGTGGTGTGTGTGTGTGTGGTGTGTGTGTGTGGTGTGTGTGTGTGCTGTGGTGTGTGTGTGTGGTGTGTGTGCTGTGTGTGTGCTGTGTGTGTATGGTGTGGTGTGTGTGTATGGTGTGTGTGTGGTGTGTGTTGTGTGTTGTGTGGTGTGTGTGGGGGGTGTATGGTGTGTGTGGTGTGTATGGTGTGTGGTGTGTGTGGCGGGGGGGCGTGTACCCCACCCTCTCTCCCTCTGCTTCCCGGGAACGTGTGGTCCAGTTATCCATGTCTGTTTACACAGAACAAAAGGAAAAACCCTCACTGCCCTTCATGCATCTCCTCCCATCTCCAAAAGGCAGCTCTCGGTTTGATTTGCTCTCATCTGCCTGGCCTTCCATCTGCAATGATCCCAACTTCCAGGAAAGGCTGGCCCCTCACTGTCCTCAAAACCCTGCTCCCCGTGGCACTTCTCTAGCACAACCAACAGGCGTGCACACCTCCTGCGGCTGGCTTCGCTTGCTGCCTAAGTTGGCTAATTCTTATTTGTTCCAAAAGTTGTACCACCAAACATACACAGACCTATTTTCTTTTTTCTTTCTTTTTTTGAGGTACGCGGGCCTCTCACTGTTGTGGCCCCTCCCGTTGCGGAGCACAGGCTCCGGACGCGCAGGCTCAGCGGCCATGGCTCACGGACCCAGCCGCTCCGCGGCATGTGGGATCTTCCCGGACCGGGGCACGAACCCGTGTCCCCTGCATCGGCAGGCGGACTCTCAACCACTGCGCCACCAGGGAAGCCCCAGACCTATTTTCTTGAAACCTAAATGTTTACAGGCTTCAAGGATGCTCTTTTACACTGGTTTTAGTTACCCATAAAAACAAGGCAGACGAACTTCCCTGGTGGCGCAGTGGTTAAGAATCCACCTGCCAGTGCAGGGGACACGGGTTCGATCCCTGGTCCGGGAAGATCCCACATGTCGCGGAGCAACTAAGCCTGTGTGCCATAACTACCGAGCCTGCGCTCTAGAGCCGGTGAGCCACAACTACTGAAGCCCACACATGCTCCACAACTAGAGAAGCCACCGCAATGAGAAGTACACGCACCGCAACGAAGAGTAGCCCCCGCTCTCAGCAACCAGAGAAAGCCCGCACTTAGCAACCAAGACCCAATGCAGCCATAAATAAATAAATGTATTTTATAAAAAACAAAAACAAAAACGGCAGCCACTTCTCCTGTGGGCACAGACACTTAGAAACACCTAAAGGAGATCTGTAAGTCACAGGCTAAATCAGGGCTGGCAACGTGTGGCTGACAAAGGCCAAGGATGAGTAGGGTGACATGTGATGTCCAAACTCAGTGTGTGAGAATCACCCATGAGAAGTGGACTAAAGATGGACAGACCAGAGGCTGCCCTGAACCTCTCATCAGAGACCCAAAAGGGTGGGCAAGCACATTTTGCAGTGAAAGGAAAGTGAGGACCACCGGTAGGAAAGGGGTGATGGAATCTTAAAAAAACAAGACTGAGAGCTGGTGGGCAGAACTGGGAAGCAAAGTTACTGGGGAACGGTGGTAGTCAGGGTTCGCCAGAGAACCAGAACCAAGGGGAAATATATATATATATATATATATGTATAATATGAAGAGGTTTATTATTGATATTAGGAATTGGCTTATATCATTATGGAGGCTGGAAGTCCCAAGCAGCTGACGAGCTGGAGACCCAGCAGAGCTACTGGGTGGTTCTAGTCTGAGTCTGAAGGCCTGAGAAGCAGGGCACCAGAGGTTTAAGTTCTTGCTCAAAAGCCGTCAGGCTCAAGACCCAAGATGAGCTGATGCTTCAGTCTGAGACCAGAGCCTGGAGAGGACGGAGTCCCAGCTCCACAGTAGGGCAGGCGGAATCCCCTCCAGCTCAGCCTTTTATGCTGTTCAGGTCTCCAGCTGATTGGATGAGGCCGCCCACTTGGGAAGAGCACCCAGGCTACAGATTAAAATGTTAACCACACGGAGAAACAACCTCACAGACACACCCAGAAATAACATTGGTGTCTCGGCGCCTGGTGGCCCAGTCAGGTCGACACAAAATTAACCATCACAAGAGCTAACACCGAGATCCACCAGTCAGGACAAGAGAGGCCATTCCCTTAACTCACCCCAAAGTCACAATGCCAGCCTGGACTCCGGAAGACTGGGCTCTCAGTCACTAGAGAAGGGCTTGTGCGTTCAGTTCGAGGTGGCCGTCTTCAGGAAGTGACTGCTCAGTGTAAGTCCACGGGACCAGTGCGGCTCTGATAAAACTGTCCTGAGAAAACCACCTAGGAAGTATCCAATGTCTCTTTCTGCTCATGGGAGCTCACAGAACTGGGTATCTCCTGGCGCTGAGTCAGAGCAGCTTAGGTAAGTTACCTGCCTACTCCAGCCCCCTGCTGATAACGAGGCAGCCTGAGCCCCAGAGGCTGGGGAACCAGCCCAGGGCCGGACAGGAAGAGAACCCAGACCTCCTGAGCCCAGGATGATTTTTTTCAATGTCCTGCTGGGTGGGCCCTTTTGTCTACAATTTAGAGTCTTTTTCAGCACTGGAAGTGGTTTAACAACAACCTTGGATGAAAGTACGCAGACTAAGGCCTCACTGAAATGTTGGGGTACACCCGCCATAGCTTAGTGGTTAGAACTCAGGCTCTCAAGTTAAGAGCTGCCTGGGGTCAGCTCTCAGGGTCCCCATTTCTAGGCTGGAAAACCTTGAGAAAAGTTACCTTGATCTCTCTACGCTTCAGTGTATCTGTAAAGACGAGGGTAATATCCAATTTGTATACACTGCTTCTGATGGGCACGTCAACCCTGCAAAGCAAGCCACCATCTTATCTGTGTTTTCCAACGGTTGAAACGGAGGCACCATGAGATTAGGTGACTTGGCCAAGACTGCACCGCTCGGGGCTGATGGACGGGAACGTAAGCTCAGGCCGCCTAGCTCCAGCCCAAGCACACGGGCTACCTGCCACACCTGCCTCGTGGCACGTTTGTACCTGAGCCTACCCCACTGTACCTGGCACTGCCCGGCCTGTGGTAAGCCAACACAGCCCTCTGAACATGTAGCTGTGCAGAAGCACCGAGGCATGCCGGGCTAACAAACACTGAACCCCATTCTATACATTAACTGATAAGCCTTAAAAATTCAGGATGAAAGACACTGTGAAAAAATTCATATAGATGCACAATAAAATATTCTTCACTGTTTGCTTTTATAGGAGTTTAACAGGCAGCCTAGGAATTCCTGTACTTCTCAGACTTGCCCCAAATGTTTTTTAGTCGAAATCACCTTCAGGATACCAAAGCCTCTCCCTCTAACGTATTATTACAAAACACACACAAGCAGGGGTTAGCGCCAAAGGGCTGGGAAGTATTTGGCACTGGTTCTGAGCACAGTTCTCCCGGCTATGAGCCCCAGCTGTGATTTATTGTGATTTCAGTGCCCTAATGCAGCTCATTTAACCTGGTTAGACTAGTGGGAACGGAAACCCAAATGGGCATCCGAAAGTAAAGAGAACTCTCCTCGTTTGTCAATAAAGCATTTAACACTCTCTTCCTGCAATTTTAGGTATGTTAAGGTATCACACGAGTACAGTTCAAGATTACTACTGTATTCGTCTAAAACAAGCCCTTTTTTTTTTTTAAAACCCTGGTGGCTCAGTAGTTCAATTTTGGGGCGGGGTCCCTCCCACCCAAGGTACCCCCGGGGTGTCCCCGTGGCCCAGCTCTCCTGTCCCCATGTCCCCCCACTGCCCAGCACCCCCTCCCCAGGTGCCCCCACCGCCCAGGTTCCCCCGTCCCCAGGTCTTCCTCCGCCCCCGGCCCCCCTGTCCCCCGTCCCCCACTGCCGGCGCCCTGGCCCCAGCCCGGCTGGAGCGCACTCACCGCGCGGCTTCTCGCGGACGGCGGACGGCAGCGGAGGTCCGGGCGGCTGGGCCCGGGGAGAGGCGCGCCCCGCCCGGAGAACCCCGCGTGTCATTTGACCAAATAAGGAGACGCTCGCTGGGCGGCGCGGGCGGCGCTGCCGGGCGGGCGAGCGCCCCTGGGCTCCGGGGCGGCGCTGGGGACCCCAGCCCTTTGTTTGCCGCGGGCGTTTCCTCCGTCCTGCGGCGTCGCGGGCGCCGGCTCCGGGACTCCCGCCGGGTCCCGAGCGCGCGGCGGCCCGGCCGGGGAGGTGCGGGGGAGCGCGGCGGAGGGGCGGCCACTTACCGGGTCCGGAGGAGTGGGAGGCGCACCGAGGACGGGGGTTGCGGGGGGGGGGGCGTCTCTCCGCGGCCCCCGCGGCCCCTCTGCCACCAAGTGAGCCTGCCGATGGCAGGAAGAATGGGGAAGGCCGGGTCTTTGTCCCGCTGGGGAGGGGAGGGGAAGGACCAGTCGCCCACACTCCAGGCCGAGGGCTCCTCGGACGTTCTGTGGCCCCCTCCGGGCCAGGAAGACCTAGCAGAGGAGGAGAAAGCGCCTCCCACAGCAGAGCCCAGGCCCCCGAGCCCGGCCTGGGGTGGGGGTGGGGGGGTCAGAGGCGGAGAGCTCACGGCGGCCGGGATGGAAACGTCCTCCGCGTGCAGCCCGGGCGCAAGGTGGGCAGAAGGACCGCGGGCAGGCGTGTCGCGTTTAGCATCGGTGGGCCTCAGAGAAGGGAAGCTATCTGATTGCTTTCCCTTCTTTGATGCTCTGTGTCCCGTGATGTTTTAGCGGCTCCCCAAATGGGCCTCCATCATGGAATCACAGAACCTGAGCGCCATCCTATTAGCTACCACCTACATCCTATTAGCTACCACCTACATCCTATTAGCTAACACCTACTATGAGCTACCACCTACCATCTAGCTCTACCGGGCATCTCATTGGATTCTCGCCCCTTAAAAGTTAAGGGTTAATAATACCCCCGTTTTATGGTGAAGAAATTTCAGCTCACAGAGGTTTGCTGAAGGCCTGCTGGGCAATAATTATGGCAGCTGCCATCTGACCTGGAGTGTGTCAAGGTCAAGCCCTGGTATCTCCCAGGAGAGGAGGTGCCCCTAGTCCCTTCAGTGTGACTCCAGGGCCACTAGGGGTTGAGACTCGCCCCAGACCTGAGCCCCCAGAACTCTGCGTCGCCTGCTTCCTGCCTGAACCTTGCAGCTTCTCACCAAGAACGGAAGTGTGGGCTCGGGACCCGATTTCCCACTGACAGTCAAAGCAGGCCCTATCTCGAAATCCAGGGCAAACTGGAGAAAAGCCTTTCCCTCTGACAGTTACCCAGGTATGTTGTCTATTTAGTTGCAAATTACAAAATGATCTAGTTCTCAAATGATGAGCCTAAAGTTTCAGTTTGTAAAAACAAGTTGAAAAAATAATGAAACCTTAATTTCTGCATTTATCTTCTTTTCGCTCTCTTTTGGCTTACTTGATTTTATTTTTCTTTTAGCTTTCTGAGTTGAATGTTTAATTCATTTATTTTAATTTTTTAATTGATAGTTATTTGGTTCTATAAATTTTCTTCTAATAACTACTTTAGTTATGCCACACAGACTCCGATATGTTGTGTTTTCTTATTTTAAGAAATTCTACAGTTTAATTTTGTATATTTCCTTTGACCTAAAGGATAGCGGAACATATTAAATGACCCTATGGGGATGTAATCAGCAAAATCGAGACTCTGGAAGCAAATTCACTCTGTTTCTACAGTAATATCACTCAGGGGAAAAAAAAAAAAAAAGACAGAAAGAAAGGAGAGAGATGGAGGAGGAAACCAATAGATTAAAAAAAGACTTAACCGACTGCAATGAATGGATGGATCTTACTTAGATTCTGAATCAA
This sequence comes from Phocoena phocoena, assembly GCF_963924675.1. NCBI lineage: Eukaryota > Metazoa > Chordata > Mammalia > Artiodactyla > Phocoenidae > Phocoena > Phocoena phocoena. The sequence continues at coordinate 2,400,776 of NC_089232.1, read as the reverse complement.
AGAACAAACTATTGGAAAAATAAGTTTTCATGAGACAATCTTGGGAAATGTAACACTAACAAATGGTGACATTAATAAATTAATATTAATTTATTTTAGGTATGATAATGAAATTATACACACACACACACACACACACATATTTTTTAAATTGCCCTTACTTTTCAGAAATAATACCAAAATGTTTGCCAATGAAAAAACATAATGTCTGGGGCTTCCCTGGTGGCGCAGTGGTTGAGAGTCCTCCTGCCGATACAGGGGACACGGGTTCGTGCCCCGGCACGGGAAGATCCCACGTGCTGCGGAGCGGCTGGGCCCGTGAGCCATGGCCGCTGAGCCTGCGCGTCCGGAGCCTGTGCTCCGCAACGGGAGAGGCCACAGCAGTGAGAGGCCAGCGTACCGCAAAAAAACAAAAAACATTATGTCTGGGGTTGTTTCAAAATAATTTGGGCTGAAGAGTATATATATGAAATAGTACCAGTCATAGATTAATGGTAATCGTTGAAGGTGGTAGAAGTTCATGACACTGGTCTCTTTCTTTACTGAATGCTTGAAATATTCAGTAATGAAAAGAATTTTAACTACAAATGCACATATCATTTGCCCTTAACCCAGCATTTCCCCTTAAAGGAAATTAACTTACAGGTAGACTTGCTCATACGTAAATTCATATACATACAAGAGTAGTCATCGTAGAACTGTTTGTAATAGCAAAATATTGGACCATGTTATATGTTCATCAACTGGGCCTAATTAAATATCACTTGGTACGTTTTAGAATTATTTCTGTATGCAGCTGTTGTTAAAAAGAACGAGGTAAGTATATTTATTAATTTGACAATAGTAACCAACCGTTTGTGTTAATAAGGAAGGGAAGGGGGAAGACAATATATACATATAATAGTGGTTGCCACTGGGGAGTTCTGGGTGGCTGGGGCTCAGGAGTACAAGGAAGACTGCTTTTTACTGTAAATCCTTTGTCTTTTTTGAAATTTTGAGCTATACGTATGTATTGTCCCTTCAAAAATAAAAGTATTTTAAAAGTTAAAGCAACACATGCTCCTTCTTTAAGAAAAATAGGAAACAAATTTGTTAAACTGAGTTTTTAGAAAGCCAAAAGTGGTTTGCTAGAAAACAAATAGAGGAAGGCGGAATGCGTTCTGATCTTAATGACATAGGTACTTTTCTGAACAATTTTAACCAAAGGACAAACTACTAAAAAAATAGTTCACTAGACATTCTGGGAAAATATATTGTGTAAAGTTCTATCTTGTACATCATTGTACAGTTGTCTCTTTGTATCCGAGGTGTATTGGTTCCAGGACCCCTGAGGATACCAAAATCCAAGGATGTTCAAGTCCCTTACATAAAATGGAGTGGTATTTGCATATTACCTCCTGTATACTTTAAATCATCTCTAGACTACTTATAATACATAAACTATGTAAACAGTTGTAAATGCTATGTAACTAACTGCGAGTCTGGCAAGTTCGAGTTTCGCTTTTGGGAACTTCCTGGAAATGTTTTTTCTTTTTTAATATTTTCCATCTGAGGTTGTTTGAATTTTCAGATGCAGAACCCACTGATATAGAAGGCCAATTGTATTCTCAGGACCTAACTGTAGGGCATGGCACATAGTATGTGCTTATTAAATACAGCATTTGAATGAATGGTTGGGTCACAGAAGAATTGTTTAATACGTGATGTCTCTCGCTTTGTAATTGATTATTTCATAGTATAGCAGATGGAAAACTAGAGAAAATATAACTGTCTGTAGCAATATAGCTGATCTCTGGAATCAGGCCCAGGTTTGAACCCTTGTCCTGCCTGTGACTAGCTCTGTGGCCCTGGGCAGCCACAAAACCTCCCTAACCCTCAGTTTGCTCGTATGTAAAATGGGCCAATGACATATCATTTGCAAAATTGTTGGGAAGATCCTTTGACACGCTGCGTATACACCGCTTACCACGATTACACACTTGGTACCTAGTAGGCCCTCAGTAAGTATTAGCTTTTATTCTGTGGGTAAAGGAGAGATGAATCTGAATAAGAAGGAAATGTGAAGGTGGTTAAACAGTACAGACTTTTTTTTCAGTTATAGACAAATAAGTCCTGGGGGATCTAATGTACAGCGTGGTGACTAGTTAACAATACTGTATGGTATAGTTGAACGTTGTAACAGAGCAGATCTTAAAAGTTCTGTTTACAAGAAAAAATTTGAGGTGATGGACGTTAACTAAACTTACTGTGCTCGTCATTTCACAATATATACAAATCTCAAATCACGCTGCACCTCAGAAAGTAATATAATGTTGTAAGTCAATTAGATCTCAACGAAGGAAAAAGCAGGAGACAGAATTCTCATCAGGAAGGATTACAGTTTAGATCCTGTTCTAAAGATAAAAGATTGTCTTTTTGAGGGAAAAATTCTCTGCTATAGATACAAGTCTAGTTCATAGAAGAAGAAAAATTAAGAAATTATATTTCCTGGGAGAGGGATCCAGTGGCAATATTGATGGGTTATCCAAGTTCCTCTAGTTTATTTCAATTCTCCTAAAGTTCCTGCACCAGCCAACACCGCCCTAATGGCTCCTTCCCCTCTTGTTGGGGGTTCAGGGAGAGGTTCGGGGAGAACGCTTTGTGCGGTAGGTAGGCCAGCGTTTCTCCAAGTGACCTGGAACCAGACGCATTAGGATCACCGGAAACGTGGCAGAAGCAAACGTTCTCAGGCCGCCTCAGTGTCTGAACAAAGCGCTCCAGGTAATGCTGATGACGGATAAGTGCTTTGAGGTGAAATACCCGCCAGGGACTCCCTCTCTGGACTCAGTAATTTACCAGAAACTTCTATGGGGGCGGGAACGGGGGGTAGACTAATCACAGAGCAGGCCCAGGGACTCAGATCCAACTGCAAGTACCACTCAGGCTGTCGGACACTTGTCGTGAGGGAGCCACAAGGTAGAAACCTTACAGGGCAAGAAGTTCCAGACGCCTCTCAGTGCTGCAAACGCTGAAACGGAACTCTTTCTTCCCGGCCCTGAGAGGAGGGCCAGCTGCCCCGAGCGTGGGCCTGCTGCAGACCCCCGTGACGGGTACCCACGGGTACCCGGGCCCTCACCGCCGCCAGGAGGACAGGGCTGGTTGCCCTAACCCGCCATCCCAGCGGAGATCTTCAGGACACTTTTCTCCCATTGCAGAGAGCATTTCTCACAGGCAGCTCGTTCCGCCCACTCCAACCCTGGGCAGGAAGCCGGCGGATGATTTGACCCTGATTCAGAGGTAATCATCCGTAATTGCCTCGTGACTGGAGCGGGAGTGAATGTCTCGGATCACAAGGCTGGGGGGGCTCCCGGGAGGGGAGGGGAGGGGAGGGGAGGGGAGGGGAGGGGAGGGGGCTCAGGACACCTGCGCTCCCTTTTCCTGAAAGCGCACGAGACCCTGTGTGGGTGCTCACGGAGCAAACAGAAAGAACTTGGTGTCGTTACAGTGGCTCGATCGCTCTCCCGTGAAGGACCCAAGTGTTGTTCCTGTACCTGGTAGACGTTCAGGAAAAGCTCAGCCCTCACCAAAGACAAACCCTGCCCCTGCCCCTGCCCCTCACGCTCTGGTTTGGAGGGAAGATGCCTGGTTCCTCGTCAAGATGCAGAGTTTCCACATCCCGTTTCTTCCTGCTCCTTTCCATAAACTTTGACTTACTGGGTGCAAACGGTCGTGTGTAAAACCTCCAAACACATCTGACTTGGAGTCAAATCCACGAGCAGCTCCGGGATCCCGGACTTTGCCGTCGTTGGTTCCTGCATATTTGAGCATCTGACACGAGTTTCCAGGGTGCCTTTGCTAAGTCAGTAGGAACGGCTCTGTCCGGTGGCTTAACGTCCAATGAAAGGCAGCCGTTCCCACCGCAGCTCCTTTGGGTCTGTTTCGGATCAGGAAACGCTGTGCTGTTTCAGATGAAACTATTTCTACTGTGCGCCCAGAAAAACTCTGCCTCTTGCTTTTTCTTTGGGATCGTTTGGTCTCTGATTCCAGTCCTGTTCTGTAGCAGGCAATTCACTTCTCTGCTTGCCAGCAGTTCTTTGTGTTTTTTTTTCCCTGTCCAAAATCCATTTAAAGAACACGTAAATGTCCCAGGTCTGTGCAAACCTGGCAAAATCCTGTTTTAAAGGAACCATGTTTGGGTCCTCTGACGGTCCTTCCTGGCATCCTTGATAAGGGAGCTTTTCATGCCTCACTTATTTCTCAGAATGTTGATTTTCAACCACACTGAAATCGCAGTTACTCTTTGTGAAGTAACTTTATGAGTCAACACTGTAACTTTAAAATCCCAACATCTCTCTTCCTGGTCACCAAAGTCCTTTTGTACTATTTGCCCCTAAATCAGGGTCAGTAACAGAAAACCTGGTGGTCTAGCCAGGAAGAGCCTGGGCGCCAGGACCTCTGATGGAGCAGCGTGGCCCCAGGTAACAGACCTCAACCTCACCTGACCTGTGAGACAAAGGATGTACCACCTCACTTCTTACCATAAAGGGTTAAGTATCTAGTTTTTATTCAACTCACTGTTATGGCTAATTAATAATTGAAAGATTTCTGGAATGTCTCCTGTGGACGGTTCTTCACCATGGTGTGGATTTGCGTGTGAGGAAGAACCGTAGTTTAAATTGATTTACGTTCCTCTAAAAAACAAGTTAAGGACTGTCCTCCACCTATTTCAGAAAGTGCTTTGACACTGGACCCGAGAGTCCTGGCAGAGCTTTCTGGAACGGTCAAGCTTCTTCCTACATCATTGCAACAGTGGACTTCAAAAACCAGGAAAAGATTTTCTAAAACGTCTGACCTTCAGCCTCTCCTGGCAGTACTCTTTGTACCTCAAAACATCTCTTAAAACTCTGGGCCATCCTCACGGCACAAATATTTTTTGGAAACTTCTGCACAGTTAGATACTGAGCAATTACTCTATAACTGCACCAGATCATTCATGCGCCTCCTGCAGGGATGGACCAGGGGCAAGTTAACCGCCAGATGTCCAAAACATTCATCTAGCCGTCCTGGCACTCAGGTGCTTTCCCCTCCCCTCCCTCCTCCCTTCCCCCCTCCTCCCCCCTCCCTCCCTCCCTCCCTCCCTTTCCTTCTTCCTTCTCTCTTTTCTTTCTTTCCCCTTCTTTTCAGCAGTTTGCAATTCTCTTTTTACATGGCAGGTGGCCTCACCATAACCAGGCTCCCTGACCTTGTTGACCTTCTGTGGACTCAGCTCTCTCTCCCACCTTTGTCTGTGGCGTGTCTATTTCCCTACATCGATATTGGTCCCTTGAGTCCCCAGGACTTGCTAAAATCAGTTGAAGGAAACGCTTGAGAGGTTTCCTTTTTCTAAGAATGTGTTTGGAAAGTTATCGCGTCAGGAGCGTGGGGACTGAGAACCTTGGCGAGCAGGTCTCGAGGCCCCGCCCACAGGTCCCCCTGCAGCCTGGGAGGAAGATGCCTTTCATCCTGTGACCTGCTGCAACTCCTCTCCTCGCTCTGCTCTGCCCGGCAAACTCCAGTGTACCCTGTAGAACCCAGATAAAGCAACTGGCCTAGGAAGGCTGTGTGCGCTGCCATCGGTAGCCTCACTTTCATCATTCCACACTGCCTCATCTTTCGTTCGTTTAGAACAACAGAGGAGAGAGTGTGAGCTTCCGATGGGCCAGGATTGGGACATTTGTTTCTATATTTCAATATTTGCTGAATTCACATCAGCTTTCCCGAAAACGCCCAAAATAATAAAGGGCCTCCATACACAGGCTCACATGGGCCTCTTTGCGGCAAACAAATCAGGCCTGTCGTCCCTCTGGGCAGCTCAGTTATCAGGGCTGTGCGCTGAGAGGCAACTTGCAGACAACTTGAATTAAGCAAAGCAGAAGGGCCTGCCCTTCCAGATGGCCACCTGAGGACTTGTAATCACGCTTCCTGCATTACCTGGAGGAAGCCCAGGGGTGTAGCACCTGCAGGTACGGACGCTGAAAAGGAGGCTACAGGGGTCAGCGGGGCCGCTCTGGGGATGGTCCTCCGGCTCTTCCCCAGGGACGGAGGGCAGTTCCTCCTGACCTGCTTCTGCCCACACCCCCCACTGGCCTTATTCGTGTCTTTAAATAACACTTGGGGCATTGTGATTTCCTCTTAAACGCTTTCAGCAAACTCCATCTATACAAATGGGAACATACAAAGCAGATTCTCCCTCCCACAGAAATCAGCCAGGTTCCCTCCTCCATAACTGTAGCAGCCTGGGTCGCAGACCGTCTGTGGGAGCGTCTTCTTGAAATCAGTGGCCTATTTACCAGCAACGACTCTGCTGGAGCTTTGGAGAGGGGCCCCAACCCTCGAGGAGCGCCTTTGCCGGGCTGGCCAGGGACACAGCCCAGAGAGGAGCACACGGTTCACCTCCATCCAGCAGACTGTTTTCAGGCAGAATCGCTCAGAAAGAAAACCACTGTATTTTCTCCACTCACTGTAACAGGAAGAGCTAAATGGGACTCCGGGTTGGATCGGTTTCTTTGACTTTAACCTTTGCTTTCCGTTGCTTTTGTTATTATAATCATACGTAATGGCCTCCTTGCTTCAGCACCTAGTCTCCGAGTCATGGGCCTGTCGTGCGGCTCATCTTACTGATGTATAATCATTCCCAAAGGTGGACCAGAGTGATAAACTGGTACTTCCCTTGGCCGTGGCCAGCCACACCTGGCCAGAGGCGAGCATGGGGGCCCAGCAGGTGGTCTGAGAGCCCTTCCTGACTGGGACTGGGGCCGGCACCGTTCACTGGCAGAGTGACAGCCTGTGCTTACGAGACGGACGCCCTCCACAGCCAGCTGGGGCTGCAGGGGGAAGTGGCTTATTCTGGACAGATCTCTCTTGCTCACAGGCACGGGGCGCACACAGAGGACACGTCTGTTTGCTGGAGCGGAGCCGACCAGGCGGAGAGTCTACGGATGTCAGCTTGACATCCCTGATTCATCATCACCGTTACAACAAATGTTACAACAAATGTGTTTGTTTGTTTGTGACTGCTGATGTGGAGGAATGTTCTGTAGAGAAAGGTGAGGTGGGTGTGGATTTGATACGGAGTAGGTGTGGGCTCCTCGGCTCGAAAGCCTTTCTGTGTCCCCCATTTCTTCATTACAGGAAATAGGCTTCATTCAGCCTCCAGGACCTTCCCTGAGTTCCAAAGGGCAGGTTCAAACAGTTGCTAATTAGGGAAGGGAGGGGATGCAGAGACAAGGGAGGAGCAGTCAGGACACAACAGCGCAGCCTTGGGGCAGGGTCCTGGTTCGCCCTGGAGGGATACACACAACAATATCTTTGAGCTGTTTTGCAGGTACTGAAACCCCCTCCAGGTGGGAGAAGTTAACTGTCTGCTGCTCACAAGCACGGAGACCCCAGACTGGTTGGAACCAGGAGGTTGTTGATGCCGACTCCCGATGACCTCACCACCAGCCAATCAGAAGAGTGTCCACGAGCTGACCACGCCCTCTTTGAACCATTTCTATGAAACTCCTCAGGACCCCCTCCAGGGTGGGACACACAGTCTTGAGGGCATTAGCTCGCTGTGGCCCCTTTTGCCTGGCAAAGCAATAAGCTATTTTTTACTACTTCACCCAAAACTCTGTCTCCAAAAATTAATTCGGTATCAGGATCCAGAGGCCGGATTCGGCTTGAGATTCAGACTCGGTCTGTGCAGATTCCTGGCTTCCCCTTTCCCCCTGAAACCCCAGGAGGAGAGGCGGTGTGAGGTGGGCTCTGCATCCACGGTGGGGCGGGGGGAGCAGAGCGCGGGTGGGAGCCCGTGGCAGCCGCCGTCACGGGGGGGCCCCTCCTGATGGGGCCAGAAAACAGCTGGAGATGGTGGCAGGAAAGGCCTTGGGACATAGTGATGGGGCCGCAGAGGCCTCCTGGGAAGGATGCACGGAGGGACAGTGTTGGCAGGAAAGACAGAGATGGAAGTGAGGGAAGGAAGGAGGGAAGGTGGTGAGAGCAGGTGACAGGGAGCTTCGGCTGGGGAAGCTGGAGGTGGCTGCTTAATCGACGCTGGCAAATGAGGCCACTGTTCACCAGTGATGCCTGGAAGTTGGGATGGTTTCCGGGGAAGAAGCTGAAGTTCCCCCCAAATCTCCCTACCTCTTAGCTTCACAGTCAGCTCCAGCCATCCCAAGTGAGGCCAGGACACTAAGCCCAGCAAGATAGCAGCCGAGGGAAGGGGAACGGGGGACCGAGACCTGGCACTTTGGATCAGCCGCAAGTTCATGGTGAGCTTGACATCTCCGTTGAATGGAGTGGTGAATGAAGCTGGGCGCGGGACTAACCAGGTTGGATGGCCCTTGTCTGGCTCTTACAGACGCCAGCTCAGGATGTTAGTAAATCATGTGATATTGGTGTTTAACGCCTACCAAGGCTCTTTGTCTCGGAAAGAGGAGGCAGAGCGGGGATAAAAAAGCCACCCCGCAGGGCTTCCCTGGTGGTGCAGTGGTTGAGAGTCCGCCTGCCGATGCAGGGGACATGGGTTCGTGCCCCGGTCCGGGAGGATCCCACATGCTGCGGAGCGGCTGGGCCCGTGAGCCATGGCCGCTGAGCCTGCGCGTCCGGAGCCTGTGCTCCGCAACGGGAGAGGCCGCAGCGGTGAGAGGCCCGCGTACCTAAGAGAAAAAAAAAAAATCCACCCTGCAGCATCTCAGGTGTGTTCTGGCCTCCCCTGGAGTCTGGAGCCGCCTGGAAGAACCCGGGCTGCGCTCTTCCCTGGGGCAGGTTACTCAGCGAGGCTCGCGGGGCCTCCCCAGCAGCTCTGCCAGGAGGACAAGCCGACTCCTGCCTGGTTCCTGCCACGGGGCCCGAGGCCAAGTTAACCCAGGGGAAGGGACATTCCAGGGGGAGATGGGAGGTAGGGGGTGGACCCCAGACTACCCTTTACCCGCGGCGAAGCTGAAAGGAGAGTCTGTGATTTGGGGGCGGGGAGGCTGGACCACCAAGGACAGGAAAGCAGGAGGGCTTTGTCCCCCCGTGGAAGCAGCTCATCATCTGGAAGGAGACCCAGGGTAGCTTTATGGCGAATCCTTCACCTTCTAGCATCCTGGCCTGTCTACCCACTTCCACGGTACTCACGATAAGGAAGGGAAATAACCCCCAATAACTGCGGGGTGGATGGTTTTCTCCTCTTGGCATCTGAAGAGTCCAGGGCTGGTCCCGACAGATGGAGAGGAGAGGGTTACACTGAATGTTAGTCTGCGTGGATCCAGGGCAGGGCCACGACTGCTTTAGCTGAACATCCCTGGCAGGCCAGTCCTCAGCAGACACTGCTCTGAATGGCAGTAAACTACCTGCCAGCAGGTGTATGAGGACAAGGCCTTTTGAAGTCTGTTCTCACTGCTCACCTCTGGGAGATGTCATGTATTACCCTGCGAGTTGATGCTGGTGTCTGAAACCAGCACTTTGGATGGTCTTACTAAGACCAGGAGGCTTTCTTGGCACCGGGAGCCCGAGGGCGGAGTGTGGGATGCACATCTTCTTGTATCGGCTTGTGTTTCTGTGATGCTGGCATCCACATAGGTGGAAAGAAATGCTGAGAGGCTTGGGTGAGCAGCAGTGACATGAGTGATCCTTTCAGACAAAAGTTAACAGCGCTACAAAGCCGAAGGCAGGAGGTGAATATTTAGAAAATTTAGGTGATGGATACGCTTGGGTATCTCCGGAAGCGACACGCTGCATGCGGCTCGCGGGCTCTCGAGCGCAGGCTCAGTAGTTGTGGCGCACGGGCTTACTTGCTCCGCAGCATGTGGGATCTTCCCGGACCAGGGATCAAACCCATGTCCCCTGCACTGGCAGGCGGATTCCCAATCACTGCACCACCAGGGAAGCCCTGACACACTGCCTGTTAAACCAACCTCAGGTAAGATGTCACGGGACCAGTACATAGAAGGATTTTATTTTAATATTTCCAAGTTCCATTTCATCATTTACAAAACGTTCACCATTTTGGCCCTGAACCCATGGCTTGTTTATTAAACCCTCATGAACTGTAAAGGGCAGGGCAGGCTGGGGGGCAAGCAGTAATGTGAACCAACATAAAAGAATTCCAAATGGGCCTCTAGGGGTACAAACATCCACATTAGTATCATCACTACAGATACTTAAACTTATTCACTTCAGTCAATAAAACTGATCCTAAAATTAAGGCAATCTGACACCCAACATATCTTAAACTGTAGACAAAATTAAAGGACATTAGCATAATTTCCTGGTATTACCTTTGAGGTAAAGTTTAAAAGGGTAACTTAAAAAGAAACACAAATTATCACTCTAGAAAGAGTATTATCAAATATCAATGCTGTCACGTTTAGAGCAAGTTTTTAAAGAAAACGAAGTGTCATGTGTAACACTTCTTTCTCGATAATTCGTTTGGAGCACAACTTAATAGCCCTTGTCTGTTATTCCTGGCTTGAGTTAGAATCTTTTTTCCCTACTCACCCAGAATTCTAATCTTTGAAATGAAAAAGTTGTGCCTGAAACTTGGCACTGTCTTGATGTTAAAAGCTCAGATGACATCCTTCTGAGAGCAATTGGATTGAAGAGGATGTGCAAGAGGAAGTCATCAGGCAGGACCTTGCTGTTTGCCGAGTGAGTCATCCTCACCAGGGCACTGAGGTGAATAAAGCTCGGGCCATTGCTCCCAGAGCTTAAAGTCTAGCACGACCGGAAGGGAGGTTGCCAGCTTGGTAGAGACGAAAGCCCAATACCATCGGTCAGGGTTAAGATACAGAAAGTGTATCCCACCCCCGGGTATATATTCATAAGAGGTGAAAGCAGAGTCACAGAGAAACATTTGCACTTACACGTTTATAGCAAAGTAATTCACAACAGCCAAGAGATGGCAGCAGCCCAAGTATTCATCAGCGGGGGAGCAGATAAACGAAATACGGTCGCTACAAACGGAGGAAGATTATTCAGTCTTAAAAAGGAAGGGAAACCTGTTCATCACAGGATCCAACACGGATGAACCTTGAGGACATTACGCTGGGTGAAATAAGTCAGTCACAAAAGGACAAGTACTCCATTCATATGAGGGACCTAGAGGAGTCCGATTTATAGAGACAGAAAGTAGAAGGGTGGGTGCTGGGGGCTGAGAAGAGAAGGGAGCAGGGAGTTGTTGTTTAACGAGTATAGAGTTTCAGTTTTGCAAGAAGAAAATGTTCTGGAGATCTGTTGTACAACAGTGAATATACTTAACACAGCTGAACCACACACTTATAAACAAAGATGGCTAAAAAAATTACGGAAAAGTGCAAGTGTAGAAAGAGATGGGAACGCAAGAAAAGCACTTAGCCCAACCTGAGGGTCTCTAATGATTCATTTTGTGTGTCAAGTTGGCAGGGCCATGGGGTACCCAGATAATTGGTTAAACATTATTCTGGGGACTTTTGTGAGGGTGTTTTTGGGTGTGATTAGCATATGAATCTGTAGAATATAGCAGATTGCCCTCCCTAACCGGGGTAGATCCCACCCAAGCCACTGAAGGTCTGCAGAGAACAAAAAGGCTGACCCTGGGTTTCCCTGGTGGCGCAGTGGTTGAGAGTCCGCCTGCCGATGCAGGGGACACGGGTTCGTGCCCCGGTCCGGGAAGATCCCACATGCCGCGGAGCGGCTGGGCCCGTGAGCCATGGCCGCTGAGCCTGTGTGTCCGGAGCACAGTCTCCGCAATGGGAGAGGCCACAACATTGAGAGGCCCGCGTACCGCAAAAAAAAAAAAAAAAAAAAAAAAAAAAAAGGCTGACCCTGCCCTGCGTAAGAGAGAATTCTTTTTGCGTGATGACCTTCAAGCTGGGACATCAGTATTTTTCCTGCTTTTGGACTAGAACTGAAACACAGGCTCTCCTGGGGGTCTAGCTTGCCGACTCACCCTGCAGAGCTTGGGACTTCTTGGTCTCCAAAATCACATGAGCCAATTTTTTAGAATAAATCTCTGGAGATTTATTTCTGGAGGACACTAACTGACTGACTGAGACAGGGTCCTGGGAAGGCTTCTGGAAGGGATGTCATTGGATCTGAGCCTTGACAGGTGGCCAGCTGGCCGACATGAATGGGCCACCGAGGCCCCTGTGGCACGTCAAGCATTAGTGGAGCCAGGGATGAGGGTGTGGAGGTGTGGCCAAGCCATGGAGAACCTCGTGTGCCCTGTCAGGGAGCGTTATCCTGTGGGCTGGCATCTCCCATGAGGTCTGCCGATGGCAGCGTGTAACAGGGCCTCACACAAGACACCAGCGAGAGAGCGTGCAAGGCCAAGGTCAGAGAAGGTGGGTCATTCCCAGGTTAAACAAGGTTCATAGGTTTCTTTGCTGCAGGATTTTTCAGAGCCTTCAATGGGCCGGTGTGCAACGCAGATGTTCAGGAGGGGATGTTGCATTTTAACACGGACTCCTCCCCTTGTCTACTTCTGATTCCTATTAAGATGGGGAAGAAAGCCAGTTTCCAGAGGGTGCTGCTAGGAGACTGGAGGCCTCTGAAAAGGCTGAAGTGGAGCCTGCCCTGCTCAGCTCTTTGATTGGTTGCATCAGCGGTCCCCAACCTTCTTGGCACCAGGGACCAGTTTTGTGAAAGACAATTTTTCCATGGACCTGGGGTTGGGGCGGGGATGGTTTCGGGATGATTCAGGCATGTTACATATATTGTACCCTTTATTTCTATTATTATTACATCGTAATATACAATGAAATAATGATACAACTCACCATAATGCTGGCAGGAGGCGGCGCTCCCGTGGTAATGAGAGCCATGGGGAGCAGCTGTAAATACAGATCAAGCCTGGCTCATCGGCCACTCACCTCCTGCTGTGCGGCCCGGTGGGCTGCAGACAGGATGGGGACCCCTGGGCCACATGACTCTGGCTCAGGTGTAGAAGTCTACCAGTGGCTCATCTAGCAGGTTCAGGAGATCCTCTGCTCAGACCCCCTGGGGTCCCTTTGGATCCCTTTTACTGCTTCCGTGTGGATTCCCCGGAGTGGGGGATGTGGAAGTCCAGCCTCCTCCTGCAAGTCTGGTAACCAGAGCATCCCTGCGGGATCCGGCTAAGGCTGGGACTTGACCTGAAACTACGTCCTGGCTCAGCCCTCCCCCTCCCTGTCCTGTTTGTTTCCCCACTTCCTATGGAGGGGGGGGCACTTCCTCACAAAGCCCACACTCTGCTCCTGGGAAACCCAACCTGGGACAGGTGGCTGCCACTCGGTAGAAGGCGTGCGATGAACAAGGGTGGGAGTAACTGGGGGCGGGGGAGGGTGTCAGCTTCAAGAATTTTAAAGATGTCGACTCAGTAGAAATGATAATACTGAGGACGAGTCTAAGATAATTTCTTTGGCTTGGAAAACTGGAAGGTACCAGTTTCAGGAAAATAGAAAAAACAAGTTTTGGTTGGGGATGAACACAGTTTTGACCTATTGATTTTTTTTTTTTTTTTTTTTGGCCTTGTGGCTTGCAGGATCTTAGTTCCCTCACCAGGGACTGAACCCGAGCCCTCAGCAGTGAAAGCGTGGAGTCCTAACCACTGGACCACCAGGGAACTCCTGGGTTTTAACCTATTGAAACGGAAGCACTTTGGGGACAGCCATCCAAATAGAAATATTTTCCAAATTTGTATGAACACTTGGGGGAGGTGAAAGCAGGTGACGTGGATGGGAGGCTAAAGGGCAGTTAAGAAACACAGTAAGTCACCCAAGAGAGGGTGTGGATTGTGAGGGGTGTCAAAGGTCAAGTTCCAGGAGGCTCCAGGGTTTGTGGGGCAGGCAGAAGAGGAAGCACAGGACTGAGGCGGGCTGTCCAACAGTGATAGGGACCACGAGAGAGGGCGGTACACCAGCGACTGACATACACCTGAGAGTTGTGGCCGGCAGTGATGGTGGGCTGAGGCCGCCAGGGCTCCCTGGGTGTGGCGTGGAGACGGTTGGTGGCTTCTGAAATGTATTTCAGTGGGACAGAGGCCAAGCCTCAGTAGGTTGAGGTCAATGCAACTGAGGATGTGGTGATGGCGGTATGACAAGTGTGACAGTGAGACAGGCTGGGACCCGGGACCCTTTGCTGCAGTGCTTGCACATGGACGCGCCTCTCCTTGACCAACAAAATACAAACAAACCGTATGGAACTAAAAATAACTGCGTGTGTGTGCAAGTCCAGGCAAATTCTGGACCCAAAAGATACAAAAGAGACCAAAAAACTCCAACCCAAAAGATACAAAAGAGACCAAAAAACCCCAACTGCCACTTTTGAAGAGGCTGAAGCAAAAACAGCATGTCAGGAACAAAAGCAGGGTACTGTGCTTGCCCCCTGCACTCAACACCACCTAAGGGGTGGACAGAACACCTAAGCCAGCCCTCTGGCCCGACCCCTGGACACACCCCTACTCTCACCAGCTAGTCCCCAACTCAGGGAGGGAGAAAGCGAGGGAGTCTGCTGTTTGCTCTCACTCCCCCCTGCTGCGGCAGGGGCCCCAATAGAGCCTTGCCTGAGTTTCCTGTCTGGCCTCTCGTCAGTTTCCATTGATTAAGGAGGCCAAGAATCCGGGTTAGTAACAATGGGAATAAACAGAAGTAGCAGAGGTGGTCACCCAGGTAGGACCCAAGGCCTGAGGGTCAATGATATGCCCAACATCGGAGGTCACGGTGTGGACAGGGACCAGGAGAGGTTGACTCCACGGCCTGCGGTCCTCCGCCCGCGTTGTGCCACCTTCTGGGACAGCTCACCTCCTCTCCTCACACCTCTTCCTTCTCAACCAGCACAGGAATAAACTCTCCAAGAGAAAGGCAAAGGCTCTCCCGTCCCTTTTCTCTCCGAGGCTCCTCTCTCCCTTCACCCTCCTGGCAAAAATGGACAGAAACTTTCCAAGATCAAGAAGCATAAAACCTGATTTTTCTTCCTAGTCAGAGAAGGAAACTTTCCACTCTCTATTTTTTTTTCCTTTCCACTGTGTTTTTATTTATTATTTATTTTTATTATTTATTTTATTTTATTTTATTTTTATTATATATATTTTTTTGCGGGCCTCTCACTGCTGTGGCCTCTCCCGTTGCGGAGCACAGGCTCCGGACGCGCAGGCTCAGCGGCCATGGCTCACGGGCCCAGCCGCTCCGCGGCACGTGGGATCTTCCCGGACCGGGGCACGAACCCGCGTCCCCTGCATCGGCAGGCGGACTCCCAACCACTGCGCCACCAGGGAAGCCCCACTGTGTTTTTAAAGGGAAGACCACCTCCTGTCCCCAGAGCTGCGCTAACAGCGACTACGCTAAGAGCTGCTTGCCCTGCAATGCTTACCAGTCGCTCTCGGGACCTAGGACATCACTTTCTGTGATACACTGTAGTTTAGGGATGTCATATGACAGACCCTGTGTTGTACTTGTATATATTTATTATACACAAACACACATGTACAAAGACATTAAAGCCTTGTTTACGGTAGCAAAAGATGGGAAACCATCTAAATGCTGATAGGTAGGGGAGAGGCAAATAAACCATTCATCCTGACTGTGGCATCCGACAGCTGTAAAGAATGAGGCGAACTCACTGCATACGGAGCATACGTGCTCAGAACACTCTCCCAAGTAGGGTGTGAGAGAAAAGAGCACAGCAAATCACTGTGCAGAGCACGCCACCCCATGTGCGTAAGGAAAGGACTCATGCCCACCAGACACGTCTAGAATATCTCTAGTTGGCAATCACAGCTGCCTCTGTGGAGGAGAGGGAGCATGGAGGTCGGGGGAGGAACCACTTTTCATTATTTCTCCTTTTGTACCTTTCGAATTTTGCACCTTGTGCATTGATGATCTACTAAATAAAATAGAATAATAAATTAAAATGTGGCATCTCTTATTAGAGCAAAGACAGTTTAAATAATGTCTTTAAATAATAAAATTCAATAATGCTGGGCTTCCCCGGTGGCTCAGTGGTTAAGAATCCACCTTCCAATGCTGGAGACATGGGTTCAAGCCTAGGGGTTGCATTGGTCAAGATACCAAAATCTTTGCAGTGTGATTGTTTTTCATTCTGATTTTTCCACTCAGTAGACACTGTGTCCCTAAGATGGCTAGGGAACCATGGTGAGGACTTCGGTATCAGAGTGTTAATTTTCTCTGTCTCTTGTTTCTTGCCTTTTCCTGCAGCTCAGATGGGCCTGACTCAGGCAGTGGTGTCCCTGGGGCCCCTCTTCCCTCCCCATCTCTGATCTCTGCCCCCAGAGGAGTGAGGCTGCTTCTGTATTTTGCCACAGAACTAGGTAGTTCCTGATACCCAGATGCTAGGAATGCTCAAGGGAGCGACAGGGCTCCAACACAGGCCACAGCGCAACTCACTGAAGACTGGAAATTGTAGCTCAACTTTCAATTATTCAGAAGCCGCTTGAAGATTTCAAAAGCGTATTTCATGACAACGACCCTTGACAAATATGATTATCTGCATCTTAGAGGAGAAGTGAGGACGTGCTTGCTGGGGCCCTGGGATGAGTCCACCATGTCTCTGCAGCGGGAAGGCTGCTTATCTCTACATCCTGCTGCTCTGGGGAAAGGAGCTGCTTCCTCTGAGCAGAAGGGCCGCAGCATCGCATCATCGATCTCTTCCATGCGGATGCAGTGTTTTACCGTCTGCATTTGTCAAAGTCCCCTGGGCTCTTGGAAACATGCGCTCTCTAGTCCCCTGAGGAAGAGGGAAAAGAGAAATTCCCTGCCTTCTGAAAGGTGATACGCTCTCTGTCTCAGCCACTTCCCACCATCCCCAACACCCCCACCCCCGCAAAAGTCAGCATTCATTTTTGAGATAGAAAAGTACTTGCATCTAAGTTGCCTGAACCAAGAGACAGAGCTCCATAATTCAAGTCAAAAGTAACCAAAATCAGAATGAAAAACACATGGCCAAGAATGGAAACGGCATGTCTATTAAAATACCTTTGCAGTTTGCTTTCTCTCTCCTTCCAGACGTCCTGCTCCCTTCTGCTCTGCACGGGGGCCCCTCTTCTCCCTTCCCCTGGCCAGCAGTCACCAAAGGCAGCCTTTGATGTGGGAACCAGTGAGCACCCCCCAGCCCTTCTGCCAAATTACAGGAAGAGGCTGCATGGCTGCAGAGACCATGAAACAATGCGGAAGGGACTGGGCCCCCAGGCTGTGGTGTTGTTACCTATTTCGGGACCCAGAAGGGAGGTGAATTAGAGCAGCACACACACTCATGCACCTCCAGGCCAGGCGCAAGTGGTGCTGCAGGGGAGACGCTGCAGGGGAGATGCTGTGGGGGGGCGGGGGGGCGCGTCTAGCCTTTCCCCCAGAGCTCTGCTCACACGGCTGTCTCCCTCTTGGATGAATGGCACAGGTTGTCGTGTTTTGGTCTTTGTTTCCCTTTTCCTTTATCCACGAAGACTCACATTTGTAGAGCTGATCAAGTAGGAAAGCATTTCATTGGCTCCTGCCTTAAGGAGCGCAAAGCCATCTGCAGAGAGAGAAGAGTATCTGAGGGGGGCTCATAGGCGTCAAGAGGACCCAGGAGAAAGGGAACGTGCACCTGTTGACAGCAGTGCTTCCAAGTCTTTGACAGCAACGCAAACTAGGAAGTACATTTTTACATCCCCACGGCTTCCCCCAGCCCCGCGTGCAGTGCTGGGAGCGATTGTCATGAAATAATTCTTATCCTCACTATGCTTTCTTCTTTTTTATTCTTTCTTTTCCATATTCTAGTCTTTTTCATTTTATTCTTCAAAACGTGAAATGGTGAAGGTGATCGAAATGTACAAACTTCCGGTTGTAAAGGAGACCTGGCGATGTAATATAGAGAGCATGGTGACCACAGTTTACAATATTCTATTATATATTGAAAGTCGCTAAGAGAGTAGATTTTTAAAGTTCTCATCGTATACAAAAAAATTTGTAACTGCGAGGTGATGTATGTGCACCAAACTTATCATGGTAATGATTTTACGATATAAACATTTCAAATCAAAAAACAGAAGTGCAGGTCTCCATCCACTAGATGGATTTCGTGACTCACTAAGACCTATGATGTTGACCCCCAGTTTGAAAAGTTTGCATTTGGGGGAGGATCAGGCAAAGGAGAACTTCTTGTGAATGTGTGGTTCCCTTACAAATGTGTGGGGAGACAGCAGAGAAAAAAAGCAACCGATTCAGGAAAACATCACAGAAGAAACCTCAGAACTGTCAAATGTCAGTTGTCTGTTGGAGAAAGGACACCTGCCTTTGACACGGTGGCCAGTGTAAGGGTCAAATCCCAGATGTTCCTTGTATGAAACTTGACCTGTGGCTCCTTATCTTCCTTGTGAAAGGAACAGAAATGTCTGAGGCTGCAAGAAGCCTACAGGGTTTGAAAACCCCTCTGAATGATCATGTTTCCAGACAAGGCAGCTCCATCCAGGGTCTTGGTGCCTGTGAATGAGGTCTGGAACCCAGAGCCCGGCCCCTGCCCAGCAGTGCCACCAGGCCGGCCCGTTTACACTGCTGACCTGTGCACTAATGAAAAGCATCCTCTTTGCCTCTCACATGACCCACCCCAGTCCACCAGGTGCCGTGCAGGTGTTAATGCCATGGCTCCAGCTGGTTGCTCTCTTATGGGGGGCGGGAGGTGTCCCGGCTCTGGGTCTTTGGCAGCGGCTCCACCTCCTACGTCCAGGCACCCCCACTACCCTGACCCCCATGGGTGGTGTGGCATGGGCTGTCTCCAAGCGGGGCTTTCATTCCCACTCTGCAACCGACTTTTATGGAGTGTCTGTGGTTTCTTTTTTTTTTTTTAATATAAATTCATTTGTTTATTTATTTTTGGCTGCCTTGGGTCTTTGCTGCTTGCTGCACACAGGCTTTCCTCTAGTTGCAGCGAGCGGGAACTATTCTTCGTTGCGTTGCACGGGCTTCTCATTGTTGTGGTTTCTCTTGTTGCGGAGCACGGGCTCTAGATGCGCGGGCTCAGTAGTTGTGGCCTGTGGGCTCTAGAGCGTAGGCTCAGTAGTTGTGGCACATGAGCTCAGTAGTTGTGGCACATGGGCTCAGTAGTTGTGGCATGTGGGCTCAGTAGTTGTGGCACACAGGCTCAGTAGTTGTGGCCCACGGGCTCTAGAGCACAGGCTCAGTAGTTGTGGTACGTGGGCTCAGTAGTTGTGGCATGCAGGCTCAGTAGTTGTGGCCCACGGGCTCTAGAGCACAGGCTCAGTAGTTGTGGCATGCAGGCTCAGTAGTTGTGGCTCACGGGCTCTAGAGTGCAGGCTCAGTAGTTGTGGTTCGTGGGCTCAGTAGCTGTGGCACACAGGCTCAGTAGTTGTGGCCCACGGGCTCTAGAGCACAGGCTCAGTAGTTGTGGTACGTGGGCTCAGTAGTTGTGGCATGCGGGCTCAGTAGTTGTGGCTCACGGGCTCTAGAGTGCAGGCTCAGTAGTTGTGACGCACGGGCTTAGTTGCTCCGCGGCATGTGGGATATTCCCGGACCAGGGATCGAACCCGTGTCCCCTGCACTGGCAGGCGGATTCTTAACCACTGTGCCAGCAGGGAAGTCCCTGTCTGTGGTTTCTTGAAAGTCAATACTTACTGTGTTTGAGGTTGAAGTGAGACTGATTATTTAAAACTGGCCTCGATGAGACAGAGTGACTTTTAGAGTCAGCTGTGCTGCTCTGGCACCCATAGCCGGTGAGCAGGGCAGAGGGGATGAATCGTCTTGTTCGATGTCAAAGACAAAAACCCGAATCCGAGATGCAAGTTTTCCACCCTGCCTTCGTTACTCCCAGGGCTTTCCGTGTCCTACTGTAGCACAGCCGTCAAGAGACCAGCTGGATGCCAACCCCAGTTCTGTCGCTTAGTAGGCAGGATAACAGCTTCCCAGCACCGTTCATGTCCTAATCTCCAGAATTCGTGAAGGGCCTTTGCAGGTGTGATTAGATTAAGGGTCTTGATACGGGGAGATGATCCTGGACTATCCAGGTGGCCCAATGTCATCACAAGGGTCCATGACGTAGGAAAAGGAGGCAGGAGAGTCAGAATAAGAGAGATTTGAAGACGTGACCGTGCTGGCTTTGCAGGTGGGGGAGGGCCCACCAGCCAAGGAGCACAGGCGCCTCTAGAAGCTGGAAAAGGCCAGGAAACAGATTCCTTCCTGGAGCTGCCAGAAGGAACACAGATTTGCCCACACCTTGATTTTAGCCCGCGGAGACCCACTGCAGACTTCTGACCTCCTGAACTATAAGGTAATATATTTGTGTTGTTTTCAGACAATAATTTTGGGGTAATTTGTTACAAAAGCAACAAGAAACTAATATAGTAACTATGCCTAAGATACTTTTCTGGATTTCAGTTTGTCCTCATACCTGTCAATCACAGGTAGCTATTATTACTGTTGTGGCTGTTGCCTTGTTGAATCCTCCCACGTATTTAGGAGGTTATTGTTATAGTTTTCCCCCTTTTAAAGACAAGATTCTGGGAGGTTGAGGTCTCGCCCTGCTGTAAATGGCAGAGCTGGGGCAAAGCCCAGGCAGCCTGACCCCCCAGCTCCCACTTTTCTCCCTGAACAAACTCCAAATGCAGCGGACGTTTTTGAAATGAGGTTCAAGTTGTGGACAGGGAAGCCTGAGACTTGAACCCTGATAAGAATACTGTGTAAGGGTATTGATATATGAATGACACTGGAAAAGCTTCTAAGAATTCAAATGAAATTTATGAAAGTGGATTGTTGGAGCCTTCGTCTCTCACAGATACTCATTCTGCGCCTACACGTCCCTTTGTGGGTGTGAGATAAGTGATTTGAAGAAAAGTAAATCAGGGCAAGGAGCTAGGGAGTGGCAGAGGGTGTGATTTCAGATGGGACCCCTGGGGCTGGCTCTCACATGTGGTGTGATTGAAGGGGGGTGGGAGGCGTGTGGTTTCCTCGGGGGAGAGCCTGACCGACTAGCTCAGCAGCAGGTGCAAAGGCCCTGGGGCAGGGCCGTGCACGGCACAGTTGGGGCAGGGCGGTGTGACAGGAGCCTCCTAGGTGGAGAGGGAGGAAGGAAGGAGATGAATGCAGGTTCCAGGGTCTGGATCCTGTAGGACTCTGGAGGCTATGTAGCACTGGACTTTATTTTGACTTGGGAAGCCATTGGAGAGTTTTGAGCAGAAGACAGACCGGTCTAACATAAGTTGGAACATGAGAGCGGAGTTTAAAGAGAGACTTGAGGTTCAATGGAGCTCACGTGGGCCTCTGGAGCTGCCCGGCTTCTGCTGCCTGAGGCTGGCTGAGGTTTGCTGATACTTCTCAGGAGATAGAGAAGTGTCTCCTGCCAAAGTAGAAACAGCTCAGGGCGGCTCGAGGATCCTGCCAGAGCTCATCCCCCGCCAGGCTGGAGGATTCGTGCTACTGCTGCTCAGAAACAGTGGCCGAAGGGCTTATCGTTCTTCTATCCAAACTGCATTATTCAAATGATGTTGAACTTGCCGGTATGAATTCCGACTTGTAGGGAACTCTGTCTTAATTAGAAGGTGCTCCCTCAGCCCTCCTTGCTGCCTTGAGAGTTTTTCCATCCGACAGTATTTTAGACGTGGGATTGTGGTTGTAAATATTTCTTCCCTCACTCGGACGGTTGTTCACGCAGCTTAATTTGATGCCAACAAGTTTGCACCTGTTGGTAGTGTTTTTGCACGTTCAATTTGCAGGAGTAGAGAGAGGTGCCTAAAAGGAGTTTGTCTCACGCACTTTCAAAACCTCTGAGCTTTCTTTGTGTTGCACACACATGATTATTTTTTCATGGAACCGAACTGATTTGAAAGTCTTGTGGACCTCTGTCTTGATTTAGGGGTTGGAAGGGCATAATAGCTGGTCTGTAATTAAAATTGGGGTTTTGAAATACGGGGATTCCTCTCTCACCTGCTCTTTTGTCTCTTGAACTCTATTTGAAGGGAGCAAAATGTTGTTGTTTCCTAATAAATTAAGCGATTCTTAACAAAATTGGAGAGTTTTTTAAAAAGGAAGCTTACGGCATTTAACATTTATCATCTCCACCCTCTTTCCCTTCCCCCAGCACACAAACACACACCACACACACAGACACCACACCTCCCCACGCTGTACACACATACAACACACACTCCCCCATACCCCACACCACACACTCTCACACACGCCCAGACAACACACACACACACACACACACACACACATACACACACAGAGCATCTCTGCTTCCTGAGGGCCCCGTCCTACACCTGGCAGGCCAGCCTGCCCCCCTTTCAGCATTCCTTACTTCCTCAGTCTCCACACCACACTGTAGGCAGCCTCTACCCAAGTACTCCCTTCCCACTCCAAGCAGCGTTCCTCAGGAATACCAGCCACCATTCCTATAACATTCCCGCAGGCCTTCAGAGAACGCTTGTGCTTCTAACACCAGCTGGATCCCAGGCCCTGTCTTTCACTGGGTTGCACCTTCTGCACTGATAAGACTTTTCTAAGCCTGCTTCCAGATCTGAACGTAGGAATAATAATAATAACAACGATGATAACCATACCCACGTGTAGGCTGGTTGTACGTTAGATGAGCCAATAATACATAGTTCCTGGACATAGTAACTATTCAGTAAATTTTACCTCCTGTTTCAAGAGGCTAAACATTCTGATAGGTTATTTACAGTTTTTATAATTGGTGGCTATAATTAGAATTCTTTACGTTTGCGTGGAATTTTGCTATAAAAAACTTTCATGATTAGTCTCCGTGTAGAAAACGTAGCAAACTATTTAAAATGTGGAGAGAATATAAACTTACTACTAATCTTATCCCTCAAAAACAATAATTGCGTATATTTCGGTATATTTTTTCAGTGTTTATATATTATATAGGTTAAGATCATTAATTATAAGAATATAGCTTTGGGGCTTCCCTGATGGCGCAGTGGTTGGGAGTCTGCCTGCCGATGCAGGGGACACGGGTTAGTGGCCCCGTCCGGGAAGATCCCACATGCCGCGGAGCGGCTGGGCCCGTGAGCCATGGCCGCTGAGCCTGCGCCTCCGGAGCCTGTGCTCCGCAACGGGAGAGGCGGCAACAGTGAGAGGCCCGTGTACCGCAAAAAAAAAAAAAAAAAAAAATATATATATATATATATATAGCTTTGTATTCTGATTATTTTAATTAAAAATTCTGTGCAAATGTTATTTTTGATGGTTGTACATCATCCATACCTTGGCTATATCATAATTTATTTAACCATACTTGACTTTTGAGCAATCTCACTGTTGACCGTTTTAGTATTACATATAATATGTTGTCATATAACTATTTGTGCCTTCATATTACCCATTTTATCTTCCTACAAAGGCTACGAATTAGAGAGAAGTAGAATAATCAACACCATTCACTTTTCTGTTTTGCATTCATGCTAAATCCTGGTCAGGGTTTGTCAGCATAGACCTGAACCCGAGCAGGAAGTGCTCCGGTGACCTCGACTTCCGTGAAGACAGTCGGTCCCCCTGCCCCTTCAGTTCCCCTCCACGCTGAGCAGGCAGGTCCCAGGCGGAGAAAGAGGGCTCACTTCTTAAAAACCAAACGAAAACTCTTTCTCTTTCCCCGGAAAACCTAATTATGCAACCTTCTTTTTTTCTTTTTTTAAAATATTTATTTATTTATTTTTGGCTGCGTTGGGTCTTCATTGCTGGGCGCGGGTTTTCTCTAGTTGCGGCGCGCGGGGGCTACTCTGTGTTGCGGTGCGGGGGTTTCTCACTGCGGTGGCTTCTCTTACTGCGGGGCACGGGCTCTAGGCACGCGGGCTTCAGTAGTTGTAGCACACAGGCTCAGTAGTTGTGGCTCGCGGGCTCTAGAGCCCAGGCTCAGTAGTTGTGGCACACAGGCTTAGTTGCTCCGCGGCATGTGGGATCTTCCCAGACCAGGGATCTAACCCGTGTCCCCTGCATTGGTAGGCGGATTCTTAACCACTGCGCCACCAGGGAAGCCCTGCAGCCTTCTTAATAAAACACCTGGAGCATATTTCATGTGTTGTTGGCTGGATAGGGTTTTACTTCAGTTCAACTTTTCAGCATTACAGTTTAACTGTAACAAAGTCTTCTGTTAAAATAAATTTTTGTCTGTCTTGTATCTAAAATTTCTCTTTTAGATTTAAACAAAGCCCCAAATTGTAAAATGCCCTCAAAGTTAAAATTGGTTTTATTTTTATAGGCTTACACTTAAAAATATTTAATGGTATTTATGAAATATATCTGTTAAATATCACACTGCTCAGAACTTATGTTCCCTTCTGTTTTTCAACCTTACGTTGGTATATTGGAGACTAAGTACGAAGACTGAGAAATCAATGATAATGAAAAAAAATCAATAAAACAAAATTTAGGGGGAATCAAGATCCAGGTCCTAGATGTTTGAGTTGTTTCTCTTATTCAGTAGGTAGCATTAATAGTGTAGAAATCAGCAGATCGTACTTTGAAACAAGTTGTATGTTGATAAAAATTACTTATCTAAATCTCATTTTATGATTTTTTTACGTCCCACTTATCCAGCTATTATGGATATTTTAATATTCTGGTTAAATGAAAAATGTCATAATTTAGTGTATAAAAAAATTGAAAAGCAATTTTCAAAGAATTAGAGCTTGAATGCACAGTAAAAATACACTGACTATGAATGGGACAAAAAGTAGTTTACCAAATAACCTGATCATATATATTTTTTTCCTTAATTACAATTTATATTTTCCCCCCAGTTTATTGTTTTTGGATTCATCTTAATCTGTACAACATAGGGGGAAAGTTTCCCCTCTCTTTTAAAGCTAGCATTAAATTAATGGTTGATGTTACAATCAAAGACCTCTTAGAATCAAGAAACAGTTAAGATACACAATGCAATGCTGAGTTATCTTTGAATAGTAAGACTGCACATCATTTTCCATTTTTTTCTCTCTGCTGGTTTGTACTTCCTGTGGTGAACACATATTTGTACAGTAAGAGAAAACAAAAGAAAATATAAACACTATGAATACCATTTCACCTCTTTCTTTTGTGGTGTTAAAAACAAGACAACAGGCCCCCAATGGAGTCACCTATTGTAAACCCCACGTCTCCAAACTGAGACTCCATTACAGTTTCGGCTCTTCCAGAAATGGAATCTTAACCCAGTCAATCAGGAATGGCTTGACCAGGACTGGTGTGGTCACCTGCCTGATAGACCCCTGCCGTCCCCTAAAGGAAAGTAACCTTTCAATAACCAACTTGCTTTTTTGCCGAGTACAACTTCCTTGCTGCCATTCCCTTCTGCCATGAAAAGTCTTTCATTCTGTCCAGCTCCTCAGGGCTTCTTTCTGTCTGCTGGATGGGATGCTGCTTGATTCATGAATCATTGAATAAAGCCAATAAGATCTTTAAAAATTTACTTAGTTGAATGTGTTTTAACAAATGGGGAAAAGAGAATTTAAAATCAGTGTTTCTTGGCCATCTATCCTTAAATACGAAGTGTTTTAGGACACACGGTAGGAGGTGTGTAGGTGCCTGTGTTGGAGCTGAGGGATGCAGAGAGAAGGGTGTGGCCCAGCCTCAGGGACCCCAAATCAACGGAAGCACTAAGAGGATGGTGGAAACTAAAGGTGCAAAATGTTCTCGAAGACAGGCGAGATGGGTGGGTGAGCGGTCAGGGTACACTTTATGGGAGAATATGCAGCTCTTCATGGAAGTGATACATTAATATTTCCTTCATATTAGAAAAAGCCTCCAAAATGTAATCATCTGAGTTAAGCTGGCTACTCCATTAAAAACAAAAACTTGTTTTACAGTAGAATGGATCCCAAAATGTAATAGACTATTAAAGCACATTTTGTTGTTATAAACCCAGCAATAAAGCAAGATTCAAATAACATTGCTCAAGAAACAAAACAATAAATCTAAATAGAGCAAACATGTGATAAAGTAGCATTAGCCTATAACACAGCTATTAATCTATCTTTTGACCTCAAAATTATTTAAAAAAACTGATCTCACAATTATGTTCCTTATAGATTGGACCTGATAAAATGCCTTGCTTGACGTCTGTCTAGAGGATGTTTATACCTATGACACCTATTATCACATATGTGTCATACCTATTATCAGAAATGTGTCATTCTATCAGTATTAACATTATTACGCGGCTGGCCAAGCATTAGAACCTTACTCAGTACTTCGCCTTTCGCGTATATCCTGCTCTAGAAATTAGTAAAATATTAATGCATTTCCTTTGTAAAGCACACAACAGTGATCTGTACTTTCGAATCATCAGCCGTAACAAGTCATCTTGTATAAACACACTTCCCCAACAGAATCAGACATATCAGTAACTTGCCTTTTTACCCCAGGCCACCTGGAAATTCTGTCAGGGAGAAGCAGTTCAAGAGCACTGTGGTTTTTCCCCCTTCCAGTGTTGATTTTATCATTTTTTTTTCTTTTTCTTTTTTTAAAAAAAACTTTCCAGTGTCAAAACTCAATGCAAATTCCTGATTCCCACTGAGAGAAAGTAAGATAAACTAGGGTTCCCGTAAGTTCTTAATGTCCCCGTGGGTACCTGCTGCAGCTTTGCGGGCAGCGGGAGCTTAGCTGCTGGAAAGAGCCAGCTGTCCCTGCCACTGGGTCCTACTTGGGTCTGCGGTCCACACTTGCCAGAGAGCTCCCTCCCAGGGCCGGACACTCCCTCTGCACAGCTGGGGTACAAAGCTGTGCAGACGTGAGAGGAAGGATGGCAAGGGAAGGGAAAGAGAACAGAAACTGGAGCCTTACCTGTCTGGTTTCTGCCCTCCAGCCCAACCAGGGGGGACAGCAGCGGGAGGTCAACCACCCTGTGGGTTCGCCCCAACATGCAAGCAGCTGCTGGCCAGCTGGGCTATAAATAAGTCCCCTCCAGAGCACAAGAGATAAGAACCCAGCCCCTCGCTCCTGCAAGCCTTTTAAGGTATGCAAATTAAAGGAGCCTCAGCCCCCAGAGGGGAAGGGGCTGCCAGCTCCCCATCTGGCCTGCTGACCTCAAGGACATCCCAGGCCTGGCACGTATTCCTGCGGCGGCAGGGGAGGGGAGAGCCAGGGCGCCAGGGAGGGATCTCGCCTTGTCGGACAAATGGCAGAGCCTCCGAGGCCCCGTGCTGCGATCCCCTCAGGTTAGGGGGTTGGCACTGAGGCAAGGGGAAAAAACTTCCCCAGCACACACAGCCCTCTGTGGCCTGAGTGGAGTTTCAGCTGACCACCACCTTCCCCCACAAGCCCCCCTTAACCCCACCCCGGCTTCAGGGACATTTGTTTGGGTGGAGATTCTGGGAAGACCAGGGATCAGTCGTATCAACACTGGGCCTCCGGGAAGCTAGGAGTGGACACGTTTACAGAAAGCCCTGGTTCCCACCCTCCCCGCCCCAGCCTGATGGTGAGGGTTTCTGTAGCCTCAAGTCACCTTCTTTAAAGAAAATGCAATCTTCCTAGAGCCTTTTCAAATCATTTGCTGGGAGACAAGGGAGAAGACTAATTTGGGGGAGCGACTGTTTCTGTTTCATCCCTAAACTTCTCACTCACTAAATTTCTTCTGAAAGGCATTTCATCCGAGGACCGCTGTCTGTGTGAAGGCAGTGATTCCAGGTCTGGGGATTTATTCTAAGGAGAGAACCAGGGATGTGGGCAGAGACGCAGCTACAGGGACATTTCTTGCAGCTTTTTTCATAATTGGGAACAGCTGGAAACAACCTGAAGGGCTAAAAACAGAGGCCTGGTTAAACGAGGAAAAGTACGTCCGTAAAGGAAACACCCTGCAACCTTAAATGCCATAGCAGAGGGTTTAAGGACTTAGAAACAGTACTATGATAATTGGTACTAAGAAAGCAGCCACTTTAAAGGGAAGATGGGGTATTTGTAGTAAGTGACTGCACGCAGTCCCTAACCCCCAGACCCTCTGAAAGAACACGCCCCCAGTGAGAAAACGAGGCTATGGCTGGATGGTCGAATTACGGCTGATGTCATTTTCTTCTTTGGTTTATACACAATCTCTAAACTGTTCACAGTGATCTCATTTTGCTTTTATAATAACTGTAATTTCACTTTTTTTTTTTTTTGGCGGTACGCGGGCCTCTCACTGTTGTGGCCTCTCCCGTTGCAGAGCACAGGCTCCGGATGCGCAGGCTCAGCGGCCATGGCTCACGGGCCCAGTCGCTCCGCGGCACGTGGGATCCTCCCGGACCGGGGCACGAACCCGTGTCCCCTGCATCGGCAGGCGGACTCCCAACCACTGCACCACCAGGGAAGCCCTGATTTCACTTATTTTTAAATTTAACTTTTATTGGAGTATAGTTGATTTACAATGTTGTGTTAGTTTCTGCTTTACAGCAAAGTAAATCAGTTACACTCATATATACATCCATTCTTTTTTAGATTCTTTTCCCATATAGGTCATTACAGAGTACTGAATAGAGTTCCCTGTGCTCTACAGTAGGTTCTTATCCGTTATCTCTTTTATATATAGTAGTGTGTATATGTCAATCCCAATATCCCAGTTCATCCCTCCCCCCTTTAATTTCATTTAAAATCGAAGTTTCTGAGAATCAGAAGAGAGTGCTCTGTGTCCCTGCATTAACGAACCCCCATTTATTTTAGGATTACAGAATTCCTCGGAGTCTCCCCGGTCTTTGGAAAGACCTTTATGGCACTTGGCAGCCTTTCTTCATGCCGATATGATTGATGTGATGAAGCGAGGCCAGCAGGGTCCCCGAGAGCCCCTGCCAAGGCAACGTAAGTCAAGAGGAGAGAGAGAGAAAAGAAAAGAAAAGAAAGCAAAAAACACTAAGAGAAAGAGGAGTTAGAAAATAAGAGAGTGTGTGTAATGGGGGTGATAGAGAACATCCACAGCCCCAGATCACCCCATCCAACCTAACATCCCCACTCATGCTCTGACCAGGACATGACAAAGGCACCTCTGTGCCTTTTATTTGTAGGATTGGTACGTTCTGATGACAACTTCCTCTTTCATTGTTTTTGACTTTAGTGGTGACGTCCAAACCTGTGTCGTCGAGAGCACATGTCACTGCTAGGTGTAAGGAGAAGGGGCCCCCCTCCCACTGGGTTCCCGGGGTTGTGGCACAGAGGGACCCCATCCTCTGACTGCCTCTCTCCTGATGCAGAAACCAGAGGGGGGCTGCCCCCTCTATGAAGAGGACCTGGCGTAAGGCACAGAACGGGTAGTTTCAAAGCGCTGTGTGGAGTCGCTGTTACAGGATGGGGCCCTGTAACAGACTCCACCCAGGGCCAGAACCTGGAGGCTGAGCAACCCTCCAGACAGTTCTTTGGAGCTTTCAGAGCCCAAGCCCCTCTTGGACGGTTCCCCTAAAGTCTACCTAACGCCTGCCTCTGACTCCAGTGCTGACTCGTGGCCAGGGGCCGTGGTGAGAAGGGGGACTCCAGCCGCAGGCCAGTTTCCCAAATAAGACAAGAGGTCAGTGCAGGGTCGGGTTGAATGAGGGCTTCTCTTGCAGGAAACATGCCTGAGGCAGGTACTGGGGCGCCCACGCAACGGGCAGCCTCTGTAAGGGCCGGTTTAAGGTCTCTTCCTCGAACTCCAGGGCTGCGCTCAGAAGCATCCTGGTGTGACCTCCTCCCTTGCTCTGTGCTGACTCGCTCTCCTGACTCAGGCGCACGGTCCTGGAGGTGGGTGGGATGTGATGGGCTGTGTCCCCTGGAGCAGACACGTATGGGGGCTGAGGCCCGGGATTCTGGACTGTGGCCAGGACTGGGGGTGCAGGGAGAAGCACTGAATGTGGATGGGGCACTGTCTCTCTTCCACAGTATCACAGAAAGGCTGACCTGCATTTCTTGGTCCAGTTTCCAAAAACTCAGGGACCAAAACTGATGGACATCAAGGTCTGGGACAAACATTTTGATTTATCTAGCACTTGTGTATTGAGCCCGCACTGGGAACCAGAGCCAGGAGACACAAGGATAGAGAGATGATGGATACCAGTGGCCCAGGACCTCCGGGACCTTTCTCCCAGCCGCCAGCACTTGCCACCATCTCGGCTCTCAGGCCCTCTGCCCAAGAGGTCAGGAAATCCCCTTGTTCATCCATCTGTACTATTCATTCTTTTATTTACAATAAATATGTGTTGTGCTTTTTCCACGTGTCAAGCACTGTGATAGATCTGGGAGCCTCAGCCTTGAACAAAATCAAAAACCTCACCTCAAGGAGCTTACAACCTCTTGTGAGCTACCGTCGCAGCCTGAGCCTCTCACCTTGAACCTGGCGCATCTTCGTCTCCTGGTCACTGTTGTTGCCATTTCCTGCTGTGCTACCATCTTTCTGTGGACGCGGCCC
Organism: Phocoena phocoena; assembly: GCF_963924675.1. Classification (NCBI taxonomy): domain Eukaryota; kingdom Metazoa; phylum Chordata; class Mammalia; order Artiodactyla; family Phocoenidae; genus Phocoena; species Phocoena phocoena. Next base: position 2,370,473 of record NC_089232.1, on the reverse strand, counting down.
TGCTGCTCCCAGAGCAGGGCTGAGTTTTGAAAGTTGCCGGCGGGGCGCCTCTCCCAGCCGCCTGAGGGCAGCCCTGGGCCCTGCTGCTGAGGCTGGGTGTCACCAGGGCTGTCACCGGGCTGAATGCCGCCGGGACGGCCTTTTCCTCCTTGCCCTCCCTGAGTGGGAAGGCACGGGGGTTAATGCACCTGCCCCAGTGGGAGGGAGCTAGTCTCTTCTGCCCTGGACAGACTTTCCCTTGTTGGATTAGCAGATTCCATGACAGCGGAAGATGAGCTAACCATGCAGCCAGAGAAGGACAAGCACAGGACAGGTGCAGGAGAGCTTAGTGATAAGGCCAGGAGCTGCAGAGAGCAGCTCTTTTGGAGGAGGGGCAGGGAAGAGCGTCAAGCCCTGCTCCCTTGTGCTGGGAAGCTCGGATGCAGAGCCCGTGGGTCGAGGCCACGCGGGGCAGGCTGACGAAGCCTGTCTCCTGCTGACTGTCTATCCACGGAGCCAGGCGGCCAAGGCTGGCCTTTGCCGCAGTGTCCCTGTCTGCTCCATGCACTAGGACAGAAATCTCTCCATGAACATTCCTTCCGCACTTTCCAGAACAATGAACAGGCAAGAACGGCTGCATAGACGTCCAAGAGTATAAACATGTCTGCAAACAGCTCTGGGAAGTTTCAACCTGAAAAGTAGCATAACCATTTCTTGGTGTGAGAGAATCCAGACCTTCCTTCTTTGAACTCGACTTAGGATGAGCTAGTTTGGGTGTTGAAATGAACCAGCTTACAGAGTCAGAGAGCTAACTGAGCCATGCCTGGGGTCTCAGGGTCCTGATAGCTACCACAGGAAGAAGGCTCATACGTGCCCAGCACTGGGCTAAGCTTTCCTCATTTAAGAATCCCTGGGGGCTTCCCTGGTGGCGCAGTGGTTGAGAGTCTGCCTGCCGATGCAGGGGACACGGGAAGATCCCACATGCCGCGGAGCGGCTGGGCCCGTGAGCCATGGCCGCTGAGCCTGTGCGTCCGGAGCCTGTGCTCCGCAATGGGAGAGGCCGCAACAGTGAGAGGCCTGCGTACCGCGAAAAAAAAAAAAAAATCCCTGGATCCGACCCATCCCTCTGCTTCAAGTCACGTGCCAAAGGCACACAAAATGTTACCCATAGCGGGAGGTATCATTCCTCAAACTCCACCTGCTGTGGACTCTGGTATCCTCTCCCCTACATCCCCGTCAGATCTGCCCTTACCACGTTCACCCACACCAGTTCACATTGTTGACGACAGCATTGTGATTCTCTGTCTACGGTTATCCTCAGCCTTTGTTCTCTGGCTTTTGGTTGGGTTTGGCCAGTAGACGGTACCAGCGGAGGGCAGAAGACAGGAGAGTGAGGTCAGGCCCTCGGTGCTCCGTCCCCACTGTGGTTGGCTCTGTCCCTCTAGGGAAGCCCTCTTTGGGCTCTGGTTCCTTCTCCTGAACTCTAAGGGCTGACGGGGAAATTGTTACTGAATCCAAGCCTGCCCTGCTCACCCAACGACAGGCCAATAAATCGTAGACGAGGTGCTGAGGCAAGGAGTAACAACTTTATTCGGAAAGCCGGCAGACGGAGAAGATGGCAGACTAAAGTCTCAAAATAACCATCTTATCGGGGTTTGGATGCCAGTTTCTTTTATAGCACAGAGAGGGGGAGGAGATGAAGAAGTAAAGTAAAATTCAGGCCATAACATTTGCAGATATGCCCTGGAATGGCCAGCCTCGGGGAGGGGATGTGTTCATTTCTTGTTCCTTGCCGCCATCCACAGGTGGACAGGGTCCGGATGCTTCCCTGAACAAAGGCACTTTGGTTTAACCTGCAGGCAGAGGGGCGGGGTTCCCCGAGGCAGGCCACTGTGTACAGTCTCCTTTCAGTGAACAAAGGCAGCGGAAAGCAGAGGTGAAAGTAAAAGAAACAGAGCCAACATGGAGTCAGATGTGGCTCTTCCCCGTTACATAATGACCTCCACAGTTGCCAACTCAAGGTCCTCACTCTCCCTTACTGGTTTCCCTAACTGCCCACACCTTTGGAGAGAGTACCTTTGGTAAAACTCTCCTCCAGTTACCTAGGTCAGGTGTGGCCTCTCACCTGCCTGGACCCAGGCGGATGTGGAGGAGAAAGAGCGAGTGTCTTGAGAAGCAGGCAGAGAGTGGCTCCCGTGTGCCCCCAGCCCTCGCGCCGCGGGGCTGTGAATGAAGGGGGGTCTGGGGCGTGACCAGGGGTTGGTGTCCAGTGATGGGACTGCCTCACCCACAGTGGGGGGACCACACAGTCCTCCAGATTCTGGACCAGATTCAGGAAGGAACCCAGTACTTCCAGGGGGAGAATTTCCTACTGTGTTGTGGGGAGATGGGTGCCCAAGGTCCTCATTAAATTGCTCTAAGGAAAATAAAGTAATATTTCCTGTATAGCTGTGTTTCTAGACTGAGATGTGTACCTGTTTAATGACAACTCCATCTGCCATTTATTGAGCCCTTGCCATGTATGAGGCACAGTCGTGGCTTGGCCAGCACGTGTGGAGCAGGCCTAGAAGGCCGCGACCACCAGCTGCAGTCGTAACAGGTAAGAGACAAATCCAACTCCATGTTGGCTCTGTTCCTTTTACTTTCACCTCTGCTTTCCACTGCCTTTGTTCACTGAAAGGAGACTGTACACAGTGGCCTGCCTCGGGGAACCCCGCCCCTCCACCTGAAGGTTAAACCGAAGTGCCGTTGTTCAGGGAAGCATCCGGACCCTGTCCACCTGCGGATGGCGGCAAGGAACAAGAAATGAACACAGATGAACACAGCCTCCCCGAGGCTGGCCATTCCAGGGGATATCTGCAAGTCTTACGGCCTTTTTACTTTACCTCCTCATCTCCTCCCCCTCTCTGTGCTATAAAAGAAACTGGCATCCAAGCTTTGACAACATGGTTTTTTGGAGACTTTAGTCTGCCATCTTCTCCGTCTGCCGGCTTTCCGAATAAAGTCGTTACTCCTTGCCTCCGCACCTCGTCTCCGATTTATTGGCCTGTCGTGCAGTCAGTAGCACAGTTATGCTGGTAAGCGCCACGCTGCCTGCCCCTTCCCCTCAAGGGGAGCCTCGAGAAGGAGCTCGGAAGCCTGGGGAAACACCACTGTCCTTACTGTGCAAGCCCGCGGCTCGTCACCTGCCTCTTCTTCCGCCAAAGGGGTGGTGAGGGGACCTCTGAGCTGCAGGAGGCTGCGGGCCTGAGGGCAAACCCAGCTCGGCCCCAAAGAGAGAGGGGGCCTCCGCAGCAGGGGGCTGCCAGTTCACAGGGGCCGCCCGAGTTCCTGGCAGCTTCCCATTTGCTTGATGTCACTTGCCGTCCTCAAGGGGCTGACGTTTGAAGCCAGACCGATATAAAGATGGAGAGAAAGCACACCTTCCTCAGGTGGGCGCTCCCTCCCACCTCCTCAGGTCTACTTATCAGCTCTGCTCACTCCTGCATTCATAAAAGCTGAAAGAGAAAAACAAATATCACGTCATATCGCTCATATGTGGAATCTAGAATAATGGTACAGATGAAAATATCTGCAAAGCAGAAATAGAGACATGGATGTAGAGAAGAAGCTTATGGATACCAAGGGGGAAAGGAGGGGAATGGGATGAATTGGGAGATTGGGGTTGACACATATACACTATTGATACTGTGTAGAAAATAGATAACTGCTGAGAACCTGCTGTAGAGCACGGGGAACTCTACTCAATGCTCTGTGGTGACCTGAATGGGAAGGAAATCCAAAAAAGGGGATATATGTATACGTATGGCTGATTCATTTTGCTGTACACCAGAAAGTAACACAACAGTGTAAAGCAACTATACTCCAATAAAAATTAATTTAAAAAATTAAAAAAAATAAAATAGAGAAATTCAAAGAGAAAAAAGAAAAGCTGAAACTGAAGAGCCCAGAGAGGAAATAATCACTCACCTTCTGCTTCCTGCATCATCAGATGAGAGGCTCACCTCATTCCTCTCCCAGGTGACTGCAGCATTCACTGATTCTGCTCTGATTACCCCTCTGATAGCTGCCCCATCTGGACGGACCGGGTCAGGCCTCAGAACCCAGGAGAGCATCGCCTGATTGCCAAAGGCCCGTGCCCAGCTGATGTAAGCAACAGTGTTTCATGAGTCACTCAAAGTACAGCCCTCACGACTCACACCACAATCGCGAAGTCATTTTAAAACGTCCCAAATGCCCAGACTTACGGATACAAGTTCAGGAGGAAGACCACACGTAGTTCCATTTTTAAATGCGAATATTCTTTTACTGCAGTAGAATATACATAACATACAAGTGACTGTTTTAACCATTTTAAATGGACATTTCGATGGCATTAAGTACATTCACATTGCTGTACAACTGAAACCATGCACCTCAGACTGGGATTTGAACCCACTCGGCTAGGACTCGAACCCTGCCAAACCCCACAGTCTTCCAACTGAGATCACACACCTGGTTTCAGGACTTATTGAAGCTCAGGTTCTTGATGTCTCATTACAGAAAGAATTCAGCAAGAGACAAAGTCATAGGTGAGAAGTGGATTTATTTAGAGAGAAAAACACTCCACAAGACAGAGTGGGGGCCACCTTAGAAGGTGAGAAAAGCACCAGGGTCTGGGGTTGTCAGTTTTTACGGGGGTGGGTAATTTCATAGGCTAATGAGGGGGAGGAGTATTCCAGCTATTTCAGGAAGGGGCGGGGATTTCCAGGAATGGGGCCACCGCCCACTTTTTGATCCTCGTGGTTGGTCTTGGAACTGTCGTGGCGCCTGTGGGTGCGTCATTTCGCTTGCCGATGTGTTACAGTGAGCGTATCCGGAGGCTCAAGGTCTAGTGGAAGTCGACTTGTCCGCCATCTTGGACCCGTTTGGTTCTAATCAGTTTATGTCATGTCCTCGGGCTGTGTCTTTCTTTCAAAGGTTGGGCCCTGCCCTCTTCCCTCCTGTTTCACAACCGTCACCACCATCCCTCACCGGCACTTTTCGCCTTTCCAAACGGAAACTGCACCTATTAAATATTAACCCCGCATTCTCTCCCCCGCGCACCGGCCCCTGGCAACCACCATTCTACTTTCTGTCTCGACAATCTTTATTACTTCAGGTACCTCGTGTAGGTGGAGTCATGCAGGATTTGTCCTATTGTGATGGGCTAAAGAGAACAAAACTACTTTTCCTTTGTGCTCTCACATTTCACTTCCACACCAAATGCATTTTTCCCCCCACACAAACCAATTCTCCAGTCTTCTGTGAACACCACCTGAGTGTCCTATAACTCACGTCAGTCCTGACACTGTCCGGCTGGACGTAGCGTCCGATCCCACAGGTGCAGGGCTCAGGCCCACTAGGCTGCCCCCCACTTCAGAAGCCTGACCCAAGTCTGCGCCTCCCTCTGACTTCTGACCAACTGGCTGTGATCAGTTTCCCATGACCACCTCCTTTGGTTCTACAATTTGCTAGAATGGCAAACACTTTTCTTATGTTTACCTGTTTAATATGAAGGACATAACTCAAAAACAGCCAGATAGAAGAGATGCATGGGACAAGGTGTGGAGAGGTGGCACGGGGCTGACCACCCTCCCAGCACCTCCCTGTTCTCCAAATCCCCTCCTTTGGGGTTTTCTGGAGGCTTCATTACACAGGTGCAATTGTTTAAATCATTGGCAGTTAGAGATTAAGTCAACTTCCAGACCCTTCCTCCTCCTCTGAGGTCGGGAGTGGGGCTGAAAATTCCAACCCGCTAATCACATGGTTGGTTCCCTTGGCAACCAGCCACCCCCATGCTTAGGGCTTTCCAGAAAGTCAGTCACTGATATAAACTCTGGTGTGGTTGAAAGGGGCCTGTCGTGAATAACAGGACACGTTTTCACCTTTACCCTCTGGAGCTATTTCAGGACCTGGGACAAAACCCAAATATGATAACAAAAGATGGCCCTTTGTTCTTATCACTTAGGAAATTACAAGAGTTTCAGATGCTCTGGACACAAAGCTGGGGACAATATATACACATGACTGTACATCTCACACCAGGTTCCGTCAGGTAGCACGAGGTCTCCAAGGTGCATCCACGTTACAGCAGGTATCAGAGTTTCCTTCCTTTTAAAGGCTGAGTAATATCCCATTGTATGTACATACACATTTTGTTTATCCTGTTAGAAAGAAACCACAGTACCCACATGGAGTCATTTGCCCCCAGGACAGCAATCAGGGCAACTGCAGGGGCTTCCCTGGCGGCGCAGCGGTTAAGAATCCGCCTGCCAATGCAGGGGACGCGGGTTCGAGCCCTGGACCGGGAAGATCCCACGTGCCGCAGAGCAACTAAGCCCGTGCACCACAACTACTGAGCCTGTGCTCTAGAGCCCGCGAGCCACAACTACTGAGCCCACGTGCCACAACCAATGAGCCCGCGCGCCTAGAGCTCGTGCTCTGCAACAAGAGAAGCCACCGCAATGAGAAGCCCGTGCACCACAACGAAGAGTAGCCCCCGCTCGCTGCAACTAGAGAAAGCCCGCGTGTAGCAACGAAGACCCGACACAGCCAAAAATAAATAAAATAAATTAAAAAAAAAAAAGACAACTGAAGTTTCAATCTCTCCCAGAAATGTAACTTTTAAACAGACAATCTGAAATTTCAGCACTGGGGTGAGGTCATTTGCACAAGAAGATCCCTGCCCTTTCCCCTGGGGGAAGGTGACCTGCCCTGAAACAGCCCTTTCTTTCCTTTCCAGCTAGTAACTTCCTTGTCCCGCCGCCTCCTACCACCTATACAAACCTTCCATTTTTTACAACTCCCTGGAGCACCTTCTACCTACTAGGAGGGGTGCTGCCTGATTCATGAGTCATTGGATAAGGCCAACTAGATCTTCAACTTTACTCAGTTGAATTTTGTTTTCTATCACCCATTTATCGGTTGATGAACACGTGGGTGGCACAGGTAAATATGTGATTCCTTCGTTAAGTCATCTCATACTCTTTAGAATAGATACACATAAGCATAATTGAAGAATCCGGAAAGTTTGCCCCTTGTGCCTCAGTTAGGAGAAATGTCCGAAGAGTGGGCGTTTGTGGATACTTCCCTACCTTAAAGTCCCCTGTACCAGTGAGGGAACATAAACCAGTTTATAAAAATACACCTTGAGAGGCTTGACCGCTGAGGCTCTCAGGGGAGGTGAGACGGTTACTTCTTCGGGTGAGACTCTACAGGGCTGTAGAGTCGTCTCCTGCCACCTGCCAGGCTAGAGGGGCGGAGGATAGACCCGACTCCCAGGAGTTCTCGGTGCAGCCTCACTCCTCACGTTGCGTGGTCTGTGTTGGTCCACGACGCGGGCGAGGCCTGCAAGGCGGGCTCTGGCTCTCCTCGCCCAGACGCACCTCCACCCCCGCCCCTGCCCGTTCTGCTTGCGGCGGGACCGCGTGGTCCCACGGGAGCCTCCCCTGCCCCTGTGGCTGCTGCTTCCTTCCGAAGGGGGCGCTGGCTGGGGGAAAGCGAGACAGGCGTGTTTCCCCGATGCCCACGGCAGTGTCTCGGGCAGCACGTGCCACTCTTGCCGCGGGTCCGGCGTCCTTTGGGGGACCCCCGCTTCTGGGGCTCCCATGGAGGCACAGTGGCTTTCTCCTCACCCTCCCAATCTGGCCTTCAGCTCCTCCTCCAGAGCCCCTGTGGCCACTCCTCGGCGTTAAATTCCACTAAATTACCTGAAGTAGATATTATTTCCCTATTTAGACGTTTCCAACTGTTTCTAGAAGTCCAAGGTTTTATGTTAATTAAAGTCTCATTATATACAAATATCTGGACAAATTAACAAAAACCGTAACCCTGTCCTCTGAGTTGACCTAATTGATCTTTTCATGTTTATGTGAACTCTGTGTCCTCCAAGACTGCCAGAGGGATGCTTTGAGAAGGCGAGTTCCTTACTTAGCTTTCATTAGTCAACATATATAGCCCTTTGTAGAGAGAATTAGCTACATGTATCCCAAGTTAGGGAAGAGGCTGCTTTGGCAGCTAGAAAGTAGGAGAGCCCAGACTAGCTATGAAGAGGGCCTGGAAACTGGAGTATAACTACACTAGTCACTCATTTAATGAATCACTTTGATGCGTATAACAATCAGAAGAAAAAGATACTGTACTGCAACAGAAAGAATATTAAATTAATAAGAGGTAGTGAACTGCGTCAAGTCCGTGAATTCAGGGAAATGGATACCGGTCCGCGGGAGAGCAGGGGCGTGGCTGCTCACAGAGGGTGTAACCGGTTCATGAAGGGCGAGCAGGGAGGGGCCAGGACTGCGGCACCCAGGCCAGATGCAGGGCTTCTTCCACGCACCAGGGGCCACAGGTGTGCGAGGCAAGGGGCCTTGTGAACATTCGGTTAACTCACAGAGCTGTCAGTCACGTGAGCGCAGACACAGCAGGTGCTCAGCGCCCAGAATTCCCGAGTGCACAAGTTTCCTGCTGCCGCACCTGTTACAGCGTCACCAGGAAGCAAAGGAGGCTGCTGTTGATACGGGTGGAGCCTCAGGCGGTCTGGCCAGTGCTGGCCCTGGAGGTCTGTGGACACACTGCTGGGGCGGGGGGTGGTGGGGTGGTGGTGGTGGTGGTGCAGGGATTCGCATAGTAACAAAGCATGAGCTCCCCGGGCAGTGTCCAGGGTTGTAGACGGGCGTGATTTCCCCCAGAGGAGCAAGTGCAGTGAACCCAGAACAAGGAGGTGGGACCACACACACCATTGCATCTGCAGAAAGCAGGGGTGTGGGCAGTTTAAAAAGCTGCTCATGAGGCTTCCCTGGTGGCACAGTGGTTAAGAGTCCGCCTGCCAATGCAGGGTACACGGGTTCGAGCCCTTGTCCGGGAAGATCCCACATGCCACAGAGCAACTAAGCCCATGCGCCACAACTATTGAGCCTGAGCTCTAGAGCCCACGAGCCACAAGTACTGAGCCCATGAGCCACAACTACTGAGCCCACGTGCCACAACTACTGAAGCCCACATAACTAGTCTGTGCTCTGCAACAAGAGAAGCCACCGCAATGAGAAGCCTGCGCACCGCAACGAAGAGTAGCCCCCGCTCGACACAACTAGAGAAAGCCCGCGCGCAGCAACGAAGACCCAACGCAGCCAAAAATAAAATTAATTAATTAAAAAAATACATGAATAAAAATAAAAAGCTGCTCAGGTGGTTCTAATGAATCTCCACCTCCACTTCCATCCTCCCCATCTGAGAACTGGCCTCAGACGCATTTAAAACCATCCTGTCTTAAGTAGAAACTAGAGAGCAGAATCTCATATTCCTTTATCACGACTGCCACAGTATAGAATTTAAGCCTTACTCTATCCAACAATAGGGTAGTTGGGGAGTTCTGTTCATTTCTTCATTCATCCCTGCATTATTCATGCCTTAATCACTCAGGGAATTCTCACAGTCACCTCTTGTGTGAAAGGTGATGTGCTATCACACACAGCCCTGGGCATTCCTTCCTCACAACGGCTTCGCATTACTTTAGAAAACCTTTGCTCTGCCACGCTAAGGAGAAATTTCCCCATGAAATCCATGTTTAGTGATTCATTCCTGACCCCCGATTGACTCTTATTCACCTTGTTTTCCCTTTAGCCACTCTTTGGCTTTGTGTAGCAGAACTAAAAGTTTGGGTCTCGGACAGATGAAATCGTAGAGAAAGAAACAAACAAGAAACACGAGCACCCTGAGGTCCCAGGAGGGGCTAACTTTTCAGATGGCCGCCACCGACGGTAGCTAGAGCTCAGCCCATGAGCACAGCTCCAGACGTGGGGACCTGAGTGAGACAGAGGCCTTGGAGGCAGGGCCACGGCAGCTGTCGCTGTGATAACTGATGTTGATTTTCTGTGACCATGTGGAAGTCAGTGCTGGCCCCTAGCTGGTAACCTGAGTCTGGCCCTGGCCTGGCCAAGCACTGATGGAGAGCTTCTGCAGCCACGGTGATAGGGAGAGGTTGAACGTGATCCCCTAGCACTATGAAGAGAATTCTGGAACAGGAGTGGACGCTGGCTCGAGAGGCGAAGACTGGAGTGAGTGTAGGTCAGCAAGTGAAACACAGAATTTCTGAATTTGGACACTGGATCCCTCTAATTGTCAGAGGCTGAAACATCCAGTGGGCTCTTTTTATAATCTCGAGATAAGGGAAGACATGGAATATTAAAGCTGGAAAGGAAAACACTGAATTGGGCCACATTAAATGTGGGCAAAAAATATCATATGCAAAGGTGAAAAGAAGAAAATATTTATAACATATATGATCAAGTATTAATATACCTAAAGCAGTTTGTATAAATTAATATAAGGTAAATAATCCAATAGAAGAGTACATCAAGCTGATGATTTAGCAAGCAACCACCACAAGAGAGGTAAGTGACCTTATTTAAATGTGTCAACCTCGCTAAATAAAATAAATGCCAATAAAAGCAAAACTGAGATGTCATTTTTTTCTATCAAATTGGGAAAGATTAAAAGTTGACTTTACTCAATGTTGATGGCACCAGAATCCAAAGGCAACTCCCTGTAACTGTTGGTGGCAGTATAAATGAGGTCAAATTTCTGGAGGGCAGTTTGGCAATGTTTCTTAAAATTTAAAATCGGCAGGTCCTTTCATGTAGAAATTCCATTTCTGGAACTTTGTTCTAAGAAGCTGTTTGATAATTGTGAAAAGATATAGATGCAAGGATTTTCATCATAGACTTACTTATGGTAGAAAAAAATGGGAACAATCAAAATGCTCATCTACAGTTTCATCAAGTAAATTATTGTACATCAAAACACTATAACAATGAGCGCAATTCAATCTTTAAGATGAAACAGAGCTATATACATTGAGTAAAAATGTCTACAACATATATTAAGTAAAAAAGGCATATTATAGGGACTTCCCTGGTGGTCCAGTGGTAAAGAATCCGCCTTACAATGCAGGGGATGTGAGTTCAATCCCTCGTCAGGGAACTAAGATCCCACATGCCTCGGGGCAACTAAGCCTGTGCGCTGCAACTACTGAGCTCTCGCGCCTCAACTAGAGAGCCTGCGCGCTGAGCCCATGCACTCTGGAACCCACGCGCCACAACTAGAGAAGGGAAAACCCGCATGCCACAACTAGAGGGAAGCCTGCATGCTGCAACAAAGAGCCCGCGCACTGCAACAAAAGATCCCGCATGTCTCAACGAAGATCCCTCGTGCCGCAACTAAGACCCGACACAGCCAGAAAAAAAAAAAAAAAAAGGCATATTATGAGATAGCATATAAAGCAGGATTCCATTGATGTAAAGTGGCATGTTACGTGTTGTGTGTTTATATATGGATCATGGAGAGAGCTATCCAGAAGTATGTCCAGTGGATTGTTAATGTTAGACCCCAGGGTTTTTTTTTCTGGGGTTGGTGGAAAATTGGGCAGTTTTTATTTTATGCCTTATATTTTTTTCTGGATTATCATTCATTATCTTTATAAGGAATATATATAATTTTTAAACAGAAAAAGAGGAAATGTATTTATAATAACATAATACATTTTCAAGGAGATTCAATGGCTGAACTAGAACTCAAACCCCACTTCCCAGACTCCCTGTCCAATCCTGTCCCACTTGCCCAGCTGCTGCTTTACCTTTCAGCGATCCAAAGCCTTAGGTTCTGCCCATGGGTGATTAGCAAGGGGGGAGGTGAGGGATGAAAAATAGGAAGGTTCTCAGGTTCCTCCACCTGCAGTGGGTAGAGAATTTCCCACTCACTTCTGATCACCACGCTATCAACAATGACAATAATGACAAAAGTGTGTGCTAAGAGGACGCATCACGCCAAGTTCAAAGTTCTGTTTTTGTAGAAGCACCAAGGTAACAGTTGCCGAGTATAGCCATCGTCTTGACATCAGCCTCAAACAGTTACAATCATACTTAGGTTTCCAGTTTCCCCTAAATAATCAATATTCAAGCTACCAAATGCTCACTTTAAAAAAACTGAGGGCTTCCCTGGTGGTGCAGTGGTTGAGAGTCCGCCTGCCGATGCAGGGGACATGGGTTCGTGCCCCGGTCCGGGAAGATCCCACATGCCGCGGAGCGGCTGGGCCCATGAGCCATGGCCGCTGAGCCTGTGCGTCCGGAGCCTGTGCTCCGCAACGGGAGAGGCCACAGCAGTGAGAGGCCCGTGTACCGCAAAACAAAAGCAAAAACTGAATATACATTTTGGACCTGTTTACACCTTCAGCTCCAGCATCCTTTGATACTATGTTGCTTTCCCAAGCTCCTTACAGGCTGAACAAAGCAGCAGGTACTCATCCTCACCCTCACCCCACTAATTTCTATTTTAGGTGCAAAGCACTTAGTCCTTGTTCCCCCGGAACGTGCTGGTTATCAACAGTTGTCTTTTCAAGGCTTTTATCCCTCTTGACAAATATTCTCAGTTATATTCTGCCTTCGGGGGCTAGCCCCCAGTTGTCTAACTCCAGTTTCACTGAGTCTTGTTTTTTTTTTTTTGGCCACACCACATGGCTCGTGGGATCTTAGTTCCTTGGCCAGGGATTGAACGCAAGCCCTCGGCAGTGAAAGCCTGGGTCCTAACTGCCAGGGAATATCCTCATTGAGTCTTTTTGAATTGTAGCAACTAGAATTCCTAAAGAAAGAATTCATGGTAATTTGTGTGGGGATTTGTGTGTTAGAAGATCTGCACCCTGGAATGACTGCCCAACCAGAGCGGAAGCAGGTCCAGGGCCTCCTGCTGTGCCAGGTGCCAGGTGTTAACATTTTTGTGGCTGGATCTTGTGGCAGCCCAGAAGATTCCTGGGGAGGGCCAGACATCTGAAGGCAACAGTGGGACATCTGGGGAGCTTGCGAAGCTGCTGTCACCGGTGGATAAGGAAGTATTTCAATATTTTAACAACCAGACAATAAGCCTTGCTTATGTGCTCAAATGGTTTCTGTCTTGTTTTCCTCATCATACTGTCATCAGGTTTGCATTTCAAAAGCGAAAACTGTATTTCTAATTTAGTATTCTCATTGAGCACTCAGTGGAGTATCCGGTCAAGTAGAACCAGTACTCAGGTCATTTCAGAGTGTGGGTCAAATGGATCCACGGAATGTGGATCATCAGTTGCAGACTTTGAACCACTTCCTCTAGTTTCTGTCACTGGGTTAAACACACGACACAGATGCTTCAAGTTCCAACACCCGCAAACCCACAAGGTGATTGACATCAGGCTGGGACTAACAGAAGTCAGGCAGCAGGCAGGTAAGTCTTTGAAAGACAACTGAACCCATGATCCAGAACCCTGGGACTATATGTCAACTGATCTCCAACAGCCGCAAGGATCATGGATTGCACCAAAGAAATTTCTACTAAAAAGTGTCTGTCTTAATTTGCTAATCCCATATTCCCTGTCAGAGTTTCCAGTTTTGCTCACTATTTTTTTTATATATATAAATTTATTTATTTATTTTTGGCTGCGTTGGGTCTTCATTGCTACGTGCGGGCTTTCTCTAGTTGTGGCGAGCAGAGGTTACTCTTCGTTGAAGTGTGCGGGCTTCTCAATGCGGTGGCTTCTCTTTTTGCGGAGCATGGGATCTAGGCGCACGGACTTCAGTAGTTGTGGCGCACGAGCTCTACAGCACAGGCTCAGTAGTTGTGGCGCCCGGGCTTAGTTGCTCCGTGGCATGTGGGATCTTCCTGGACCAGGGCTTGAACCCGTGTCCCCTGCATTGGCAGGCGGATTCTCAACCACTGCGCCACCAGGGAAGCCCCTGCTCACTTCCTTTTAAAATTGTGAATCTCCACTTCATTCCCCACTCCCAGCTTTATTGATATATAACTGGCATATAACATGGTATAAGTTTAAGGTGTACAATGTGATTATACCATCTATTGTGAAATACTTATCACAGTAAGGTTAGTTACCCAAATATAACTTCACATATTTACCTTTGTTTTGTGGTGAGAACATTTGCAATCCACTCTATTAGCAGCTTTCAAGTATAAAATATAGCATTGTTAACTACTGTCACCATGCTGGACACTAGCTCCCCAGAACTTATTCACTTTATTACTGGAAGTCTGTGCCCCTTGACCAATATCTCCCAAGTCCCTCTACCCCGGCCTCTGCCAACCACCATTCTACTCTCTGTTTCTATGAGTTTAGCTTTTATAGATTTCACATGTAAGTGAGATCATACAGTGTTTGTCTTTGTCTGACTTATTTCATTTAGCATAATGCCTTCAAGGCTCATCCATGTTGCTATAAACTAAGGACTTCCATCTTTTTTTATGGCTGAATAATATATGTAATCTCACATCTTCTTTATCATTGATGGAAGCGTATATCTTGATTGTGAATAATGCCGCAATCTTTGAGGTAGTGATTTCATATCCTTGGGGTATATACCTGTAAGTGAGATTGCTGTACCACATGGTACTTCTATTTTTAAGTTTTTGAGGAGCTGCCTACTGTTTCCATAGTGGCTGCACAAATTTACATTCTCAGCAACAGCACACAAGGGTTCCCTTTTTTCCACATCCTCTCCGGAACTTATCTCTTTTCCTTTTTCTGATAGTCATTCTAACAGGTGTGAGCTGATATCTAACTGTGGTTTTGGTTTGCATTTCCCTGGTGATCAGTGATGATGAGTACCTTTTCATGTAGCTGTTGGTCATTTGTACGTCCTTGGAAAAATATCTATTCAGTTAGTGGTTTGGGATCTCAAAGGGGAGGCAGGCAATTCACATGGAGATGGAAAAGTGAGGCTTGGTAAACAAATGTTTGCTGGGCCAGGCAGAGACGGTGGGATTCAGAAAGGAGTTTTAAGAGACTTTGCTGGGTTCCTCCCTGCCTACCTGCTTAGTTCACACTAGAGTTATCTATGGTGACAGCTCCCTTCCCGGAACAGGTCCTCCATCTACAATTTTTAGGCAGCTAAGGGGGGAGGTCAAGGGTTCTTCCTGAGTCTGTTTCTTCAAAGTAATCAATGTAAGTTAATCCTCATACCAAGAGACACATTTGGGGGTGACAAATTTTGCTCCCCTATATATGAGAAGTCTCAGCCAGAGCAATCAGGCAAGAAAAAGAAAAGGCATCCAAATTGGAAAGGAAGAAGTAAAAGTGTCTCTGTTTGCAAATGACATGATGTTATATACAGAAAACCATAAGACTCCACCAAAAAATTACTAGAACTAATAAACAAATTCAGTAAATTTGCAGGATACAAAATCAATGTGCAAAAGTGAGTTGCATTTCTCCACTTCATTTTGATTCTCCTAGCCTCAGACAAACATCATCAGGGCCACGCATCCTCTTCCTATATTTTCATTTCTTTCTTTTTCCAACTAAAGTAAGAGACACAGGAGGCGGGAAAGCTCTCAAGTACCAGGTAAAGGCTCTCAGGACGTTCAGCGAACAAGTGCCAACAATGAACCGTTAATGCGGATGACCTTCCTTTGAATGAGCAAACAAATACCAGCCTTTTCCAGCCTTCGCCTCTCCTATTCTTTCTGACGATTGCTTCAGAGGTCTGGCTGTTGGCCGTACCATAAAGGTGAGATTAGAGGACAAGAATTAGATATTCTTGGGAGATTAGAGGACAGGAATGCTATCTGGGGTTAATAAGTCAAAACCACCTGGGGATAGCCCTGGGCCTCCAGGTCACACAGTGAAATTTCTCTGTCTTAAGATTGGAATAGTTGTGCTAAAAGTTACACTTTAAAATCAGCTTTGGGCCGTTTCTTGGGACAGAGTGAAAAGTCATTTGGGTTCAGGGATACGTGGGAATAAATAGGAAAATGTTCTACATGTTGCACGTTTGTGCCTGTGCCGTGTGTGTGTGTCTAAAGCATACACACTTGCAGAGTGCCAAGGGATGCTCAGGAACGGTGTGACCACCTGCCTAAGTGTGTTGTTAGCATACATGAAAAAGGAACATTTTGACCAGAATCACTTTCCATACACCTGACAGCCAAGTGATCCTGGCAGGAAAATATATTGCCGGAGTCGCCTCAGAATCTTCCAGCTGGGCTTAGCTGGGGACACGCAATCCTGTCCTAGCTCAGAGAACTGGGCTATGGAGCAATGAACCAGTAGGTCGGCTGGATTATTAAAAAAAGAAAAAAGGGAAATCTTGGATTCAGGTGTTTGAGTACAAGGTAACATCCACCACCACTTGGCTTAGATGCGTGGAAAAGCTCCAACTGAGTCATATATTTAAGGGAGCAAAGTTATATCAAGAGATAGCCTTGATGGGATGCTTCAGGGATTTCCTCAAGGTCTGTGTATTTAATCATACATCTTCATTTTCCTAATTATGCTTTTTATAGTCTTCAGATACACCATGAAAGTTGAAACGGGGGTTGACATTTTTGGATAAAGATCTGTATATCCATGCATGAAAATAGTCAATTTGAGTTTTTAGAAACATAGGTCCTGAGTGATATTTACATGTTTAACAGAATTTGGGAATTGTTAGGCAGAGTTTCCAAGCATGCCAGGACTAACGGATTGGTCGCCATCAGGCAAGCACACTGGTGCTTACGTTCTGCTGGGTAGCCCAGCCTAGCTGGAGGGAAAATAACCACTTTTAAGAGGGTAGCAGGCATATTACAAATGAGTTTTGCAATGGCATTCAGAGCATGGAAACCAATTTCGTTAATACGATGAAGTAATTAGCTATAAAACTCTGCGAATGGTGTTCAGATGGAGGAGAGTAGGACAGGGTGTGTCAGAAATCAGAAAGCAGTGGCATCAAACCACTGGCCGTGAGAAGGCTTTGGAGCCCTCCAAGTCAGATATGTCCTGATTTGAATGTTAAAATCTTATCATATGTAATGCAAAGCTTTTTATTAATTGTGCTTACATGCAGAGTAGAGAACTGTTCATAGACCTTAGCATCAGAACTGGAAAGAAAGCATTAAATGCGAGAAAGATATAAATGCACTTCTATAATAGATTGACCATCTTACATATACATATAAGAGTATAAACTGGGGAATTTCACATCTGCGCACTTTTGAACCAGAGGAAACAGAACACATTTTGTCAAATTTAAGAGCCTCTTTAATCATGTCGGGCGCTTGGCACGAATCCACACTTGAACTTTGGAAGCTATCAAATCTGTTTACACTGAGTAAAATACAGTTTCCTGTTTAGCGGCCTGGGAGGAAGAAAGCCTTTGAAAAGAGGCTTGTTGAAATCCTTAAAGTGTTCTTGGACATTAAGACAACAATAGCTGGCTGTATTAAGTGCAAATGTAGTAGAAACATGGGGATTATATCTCACCTAAAGTACACATGAATTTACAAATCCGGGAAGGGAGAGATTTGGTTTTGCTGAAACTAAGATAGTTGAAAAATAGTTGGTGAACATTTGACAAAATCAAGATGTTACAGTATTTGTCAGCCTGTCCTGGAAATGAACTCTTACCTGCATAAAACAAGGGGCCCTGTCCTTTAAATCACTTCACGGGACTGGTCATTGTAACTTATGAAAACATGGAAGGTTTTAGGGCAACACAAATTCACCGGTAAGACTCTCCAAACACACAGGGTCGACGTCAGTATTAGCTGATTCTTTGACGTTTCATCGGTACGATGGCGAAGACATTTTAACAGAGGCACGAAGACTGGCCCTTGACCCAGGTCAAGGGTGATGAAAAGAGGTTAGCAGTCCTTTCAGGCTGGACTCCTACCATCAGGCGAGAAGCCAGGGGCTTAGTGTCTAACAGGAGGCATGTGGGAGGGCCAGGAATGGATGGAGGGGGAAGAAGGAAGTGGGAGGGTTGGCAAGGAGGTCCGGGAGAGGAGAGAGGGAGCTAGAGGCGACCAGAGAAAGAAATGAAAGACGTGCAAACAGGAGGAAGGGGGTCAGAGCCGTCTCGTCCTGATTTAGACGATACCAGAAAATAAAGGTCTGGTGAAAATGCTACTCACCGCCCCCAACAATTAACTTGATAAGGAGACAAAGACAAAGTAGGTAACAAACCTTCCTTCCTAAGCACATGGTGAGGAGGCGATCGGAGAGGCCCCCTTTCTTCCCATGGTACTTACTTCCTTACACGCAAGTTTTGTACTGTCTCGAGAAGACAGACGCCAGCTGTTGAGAGGGTGACAGCTGTCCACTGTGACACATGTATTTGTTTGCCCTGTTTTTCCATCGTCATCTACTTCGTCACGAAAGACCATGGGGAAGAAGACCTCCCAAATTTCTATTCTACTTTGGGAGGAATTGGAACGGGCTTTGAGCAAGGAGTCAAAATCTGTTTTCTAGCGTGAAGATGTTCATTGATTGTAAAACCCTTAAGGTGGGCAGGAAGTAGAAAAGGGAGGTCAGATGAAAGCAAAAAAACAAAACACAAAAAACCCCCCAAAAACCCAACAAAACGAAAACATCTTTCTTTCGAAAACCAGTCTTCTGCAAAGAAGGTGGGTCAGCCCATGAGGGCGGGAAGGGCGGGTGAGGAGCACACGTCAAGATCACTTCCAGAGCTCTGAAACTCTGAGGATCGAAAAGCCAACTAATTCAGTAGAGTACGACGCTTTAGGGACTTCCCTGGCTGTCCAGTGGTTAAGACTCCGCCTTCTAATGCAGGGAGTTCGGGTTCGATCCCTGGTCGGGGAGCTAAGATCCTGCATGCATCACGGCCAAAAAACCAAAACATAAGACAAGAGCAATATTGTAACCAATTCAATAAAGACTTTAAAAAAGAAAGAAAATGAGGCTTTAGATATGTGTTATCCAAACACACTCCTTACATTGTAAGCCAGGTGCTCAATTAGTTCTTTTTTTTAAAAAAATTAAACTTCATTGTGGCAAGAACACTTAACATGAGCTCTACCCTCTTAATACATTTTTAAGTGCACAATATATCAATGGTATTGTTGACTATGGGGGACGTCGTGGTACAGCAGGTTCCTAGGGCTTTTTCACCTTGCTTAAAAGAAACTTTCTGCCTGTTGATTAGCTACTCCACAATCATCCCCTTCCCCCGGCCCTTGGCAACGACTACTCCACTCACTGATTCTTTGAATTTGTTTTAGGTAACTCATATAAACAGAATCATGGAATATTTGCCTTTCGGTGACTTTTATTTCACTTAGTATACTGTTCTCGAGGTTCTCTCATATCGCAGGATTTCCTTGTTTTTTAAGGCTTAATGGTATTCCACTGTGTATATGTACCGCATTTTCTTTATCCATCCATCTGATGATGGACATTTATGTTGCTTCGGCATATTAGTTATTGTGATCAGTGCTGCTGAAACGGAGCAGGACCCTATGAGCCTTCCCCCCTCTGTATGTCTCAGCCTGCTTTTGTCTATGGAAAAACTTTAGCAAAAGGATAAGTTTAATCAGAGAAGTGAGGAAATGCAGAGACAAAGGAAAACAGTCAAAGGAGGCCAAAAAAATAATAGTTTAGTCAGTAAGCAAAGTCAAGGACCTTTAGTTCCTCCTCAAGGGCTCTAGATAATATTCTGAACCATATCCTGTGAGCCGACTTATAGATACTGAAACCGCCACCAGCTGGAAGAAATGAACTACATGATGACCAGACTGTAGCCGTGACATAAGCTGCCACAACTCTGGGAGCTGGCCTCAAAGAAATGGAAACAAACAGACCCTGTAACTGAAGATGAACTGAACATAAAACAATCAAGATGACGTTGATTGGTCAGACCACCGATGACCAGTTTCAAGATGACTGTCAGAGCTGCCTGTGCTATTTCTGCACGGAGCCCCCTCCCTCTGTCTATAAAAGCCTTTGGACAGGCGTCCGCTCTCCCTGCCACACCCCAGTTGCTGCCATCCTAAATAAAGCAAACTTTCTTTTCCACCATCCTGGCCTCTTTATTGGCTTTTGAGAGGCGAGCAGCCAGACCCCACTTTCGGTTACACTACAATGAACATGGAGGAGTTGATATTTCTTTGAGATTCTGATTTCAATTCTCTTGGATAAATAAATACTCAGAGACGGAGTGCTGGATCATATGGTAGTTTTATTTTTATTTTTTTGAGGAGCGTCCATACTGTTTTCTAGAGCAGGTGTACCATTTTGCATCCTCATCAACAGTGCACAAGAATTCCAGTTTCTCCACATCCTTGCCAACACTTACTGTCCTTTTTAAAAAAAAATTATAGCCATCTTGACAGAAGTAAAGTGGCATCTCATTGTGATTTTGATTTGCATTTCCTCGATGATTAGTGATGTTGAGCATTTTTTTCCTTATACCTACCTGTTGGCTATTTGTATGTCTTCTTTGGAAAAATGTCTCTTCAAGTCCTCAGCCCATTATTTAATCAGGTTATTAGCTCTTTTAAAAATTGAGTTATAGGAGTTCCTTATATATTTTGGATATTAACCCCTCATCAGATAGATGGTTTGCAAATATTTTCTCCCATTCTTTAAGTTGCTTTATCACTATGTTAACTTCTTCCTTTGTTATGCAGAAGTTTTTTAGTTTGCTGTTGTCCTACTTGTTTATTTTTGTTTTTGTTTCCTGTGTTTTTGATGTCATAGTTGTGAAATCATTGACAAGACCAATGACATGGAGGTTTTTCCCTGTGTTTAATTCTAGGATTTTTTTGGTTTCAAGTCTTATGTTTGAGTCTTTAAGCCATTAAGAGTTGATTTCTGTTTATGGTGTAAGATAAGGGTCTAATTTCATTCTTTTGCATGTGGATATCCAGTTTTCTCAGTACCATTTGCTGGAGACACTACCCTTTCCCCATTGTGTATTCTTGGCACCCTTGTCAAAGATCAGTTGACTATATATGTATGGATTTATTTCTGGGTTATTTTGTTCCATGGTTTTATATGTCTATCTTTATGCCAGTGTCACACTGTTTTGGTTACTTTAGTTTTATAATATAGTTTGAAATCAGGAAGTGTGATGCCTCTAGCTTCTTTTTTTTTAAAAAATGTGAGAAAATCAAATAAAAGTTTAATAACATGTATACATGTGAGAGATCAGGAAAACAGTAATTCTCCAAAATAGCCAAAACCTGCACCTTAAATACCCCATCCTTCTTTCTCAATATTGATTTGGCTCTTCACAGTCTTTTGCAGTTCCATATGAATTTTTGAATTGCTTTTTCTAGTTAAAAAACTCATTGTGATTTCAATAAGGATTGCATTAAATCTGTAAACTGCTTTGGGTAAAGTGGACATTTAACAATATGAAGTCTTCCAATCCATGAAAAGATATGCATTTCTATTTGTTTGTGTCTTGTTTAATTTCCTTCATCATTGTTTTGTAGCTTTCAGTATACAAGCCTTTCATCTCCTTAGTTTATTCCTAAATATTTTATTCTTTTTGGTTCTATTGCAAATGGAATTGTTTTCCTAATTTCCTTTTCAGATAGTTCTTTGTTAGTTTTTTGAAAACCAAGTGATTTTTTTTTTTTTTTTTTTAATGCGTTACGCGGGCCTCTCACTGTTGTGGCCTCTCCCGTTGCGGAGGACAGGCTCCGGATGCGCAGGCTCAGCGGCCATGGCTCACGGGCCCAGCCGCTCCGCGGCATGCGGGATCCTCCCAGACCGGGGCACGAACCCGTGTCCCCTGCATCGGCAGGCGGACTCTCAACCACTGCGCCACCAGGGAAGCCCACCAAGTGATTTTTTAATGTTGATGTTGTATTCTTCAACTTTACTGAGTTTTAAAATTAGTTCTAACAGTTTTTTATAGTCTTTAAGATTTTCTCTAAATAACATCATGTCATCTGCAAATAGACAGTTTTACTTCTTCCGTTCTGATGTGGAAGGCTTTCATTTATTTTTTTCTTGCCTGATTACTCTGGCTAGCACTTCCAATACTATGTTAAATAGAAGTGGTGAGAGTGGGCATCTTTGTCTTGTTCCTGATCTTAGAGGAAACGTTTTCAGTTTTTCACCATTGAGTATGATGTTAGCTGTGAGCTTGTCGTATATGGTCTTTATTTTGTTGAGATAATTTTCTTCTAGTTTGTTTCCTTCCTAGTTTGTTGTGTTCTTTTTATCATGAAGAAGGTTGGAATTTGTCAAATGATTTTTCTTCATCTATTAAAATGATCATGTGCTTTTTATTCTTATTCTGTTAATGTAGTGTGTCACATTAATTGATTTTCTCATATTGAACCATTCTTGCATCCCAGAGACATATCCTGCTTGGTCATAGCATATGATCCCTTTAATGTGCTGTTAGATTAGATCTGCTAGTATCATGCTGAGAATGTTTGCATCTATATTCATCAGGGATGTTGGCCTGTAGTTTTCATTTCTTGTGGTATCTTCTTCTGACTTTGGTATCAGGGTAATGCTGGCCTCACACAATGAGTTTGGAAATGTTCCCTCCTCTTCAATTTTTTTGGCAAGAGTTTGAGAAGAATTGGTGATATAAAGATCATAAGTGACTACTATGAACAATTATATGCCAACAAATTGGATGGCCTAGACAAAATGGATAAATTCCTGGAAACGCACGACCTACCAAGACAAACCGATGAAGAAATAGAAGGTCTGAACAAATCTATAACTAGCGTGGAGATTGAATCAATAATCAAAAACCTCTCAACAAAGAAAAACCCAGAACCAGATGGCTTCGCTAGTGAATTCTGTCAATTAGTTCTTTATTCCAGAAACTTTGTGTCTCTCTATCCTCCAACTGTACTAGAACATCATGGTGGGGTAGGTGAAGGTATCAGATAATCTTTCCTTCTTCAATCTTCTGTTCTGACATATTTAAGTATAACCAAAAAGAGGAATTTTAATCCTGAGTACCATTAACTCCACATTCTTTATGTGGATAAAACTTTTTTGCTTATTTCTGTTAGTGTAAACTCCTTTGGTTTAAGGAATTCTGGTCAAGACTCCAGACCTCATGTTCAGGTCTGAAAAGATTGTGTGCATTGGATAATCGTATCCCTGAGAGAGTCAAACAAACAAAACAAAAACAAATTAGGAATGTCTGCAGCTCCCGTTACCATGTCCTCTCATTTATAAATCGGTATATTTATGGAAAGTAAGTTTTCTGAGTAAGCTATTTTCGGTAACATTCCAGAAGCAAGAAATTCAAGGTCTGTTTTGCTTAAATTGGAAAGAAAAATGTAGGTGGGAGGAGGAAAGGGGAAAAAGTGGAGCAAACAACTGAGCAAAAGGCTGATGAATGTAACTGTTAGATGGAGCTCATGTTCTACTTAAGGTTTTGCGTTCTGGCTGCCACTGCTGGGGCCAAAGCCTCCAGGCTTGGCATGAGTTTCCAGGGGCTTTACGATCTGAGCTGATCAGCCTGGCCTTGGATTCTCCTCCATGGCTGCCCATCTGCAGCTGGAGAGCCACGTCCTGGGCACATGGTTTCTGAGGTTCCACCCGTCCAGCTCAGGGTCTCCCCACTTCCACCTACAGCCTTAAGCAGTTTGCTTCACGTATTCATACACTTTCCTGGCTGCTGTAGGCACGAGAGTCTGCAAGCCCTGGACGCTTTCTTAATGGTAGACTCAGTAGTGGATTCTGAGAAGCTTCCAAAGGGACACAAAAACATGGGCAGAAGTTGCCTGCTTCTGCTATGTCTCACGGTCGCTGTGGCACCGACCTGGCAGGCTTTCTTGTGCACACAGCCTTGATTTTATAACGTATTTCAAGTCTGGGTTGACCTAACCAGGCAGGCCCACCATGGGTGAGTCTGAGCCCAGGCCAGCCTCATGGTGTGAGAACTTTTCAGGTCTTCTGGGGGCTCCTTGGACAAAACGGAATAGTCCAGTCCTGAACTAGAGCTTTCCTTGTGACCCCTGATGGAGCCAACAGCTCTTCCCGCCCCCACCTGCCCCCAGATACACACCCTGACCTGACCTCGATCCTAGCATCAATCGGCCCGTGTTGATTTCTCTCTCACGGCTTGTGGAGACTTTTCCTGATGCCCATCCTTCCAGAAAGGGGTTGTTTTGTGCTCTTACAGAGATTTGAAGTCCTGAGTGGGGACAATAGTGCCGAAGAATTTGGTAGACAAGCAGATTGTGAAAAAGGAGTAATTCAGAGCTTTGGCCTGTATCTGTGACCGGGTGTGGTCGTCGAGCATGCGCTGCTCCTGCAGCTTGAGAAGGGGCATGGGACACCTCTACTTTGCTGCCCAGGTGTCAGCAAGTGTCTGTGCCTACGGCTCTCACCCATCCCTCGAGGGCTAAGATGGAGTTTTATAAAATCTCATATACTGAGAATTCAGTTCTCTTTCTGAGAAAAATCTGGGTACCAGCTCTCAAGATAATTTTTTTTTTCTGATTATAAGAGTGATGTCTAGGGATTTCCCTGGTGGCGCAGTGGTTAAGAATCCACCTGCCAGTGCAGGGGACACGGGTTTGAGCCCTGGTCTGGGAAGATCCCACATGCCGCGGAGCAACTAAGCCCGTGTGCCACAATTACGGAGCCTGCGCTCCAGAGCCCATGAGCCACAACTACTGAGCTCACGTGCCACAACTATGAAGCCTGTGCGCCTAGGGCCTGTGCTCTGTAACAAGAGAAGCCACTGAAATGAAAAGCCCGCACACCGCAATGAAGAGTAGGCCCCGCTCGCCGCAGCTAGAGAGAGCCTATGCGCAACAATGAAGACCCAACGCAGCCATAAATAAATAAAATTAATTTTTTTAAAAAAAGAGTGATGCCTACTAATTTCAGAAATTAAAATACTGGTGTTCTCACCATCCCGAATGAGTCCTTCTTGGCAGTGAGTATGGTTTATTTCTTCCAATCTTTTTTTTGAACATATGTTAGAACTAGATAGATGAAGTATATTGGAATAATACTATACAGTATTATGTTTGGGATACTATTCTTTCCATTTAACATTTAGTAAACTTTTTTTTTTTTTTTTTTTAGGAAACAAACTTTTATTTTGAAAGCAATAAAGTGAATGGAATGCCAGCAAATAAGAAGTAAAGGAGGCTTGTTTCAACTTGAACCACCCCTCTTCCCATTCACACCCAGTAGTACTGCCCAGGGAGACACACCTTTACCTCTTGTTCTTGTAAAGGAATTTAAAAGCACGTTTATCCCTCTAGTTGGTAGTTTATTAGAGTTAGGCTGTATCTATTAACTTTGCAGAGTGTGGGTGTGGATTTCGGGTCAATCACACTTCCCCCATCTTCTCTGCCCCTCTCCATTTTAAAAGTATTTCCTTTAATGCTTTCATTCTACTTTTACAACTTTCTGCAACGTACTTGAGCCTCTATTTTCTGTTTCATTGCATTTAGTCATTTCCTCCTGAGTTTCCACCAGGTAAGTGGAGGAAAGTCATAGCCGGCTACCCAGTGCACCTCTCAACTCTTCGCAATTCCATCATTTTCCTTGGATGGGGTTCGTAACAGTTTTGTTCTCTTCTTCAACGGTATTGAATGGGTATATCTGTGCTTGGCTTATGGGTTGATATTAAATACTGAAAACCATGAAGTTTTATAATATTTACTATAAAGATGAAAAATTATTAGTTAGAAGAAGCAAGCAGTAAGCTTGAACATATAAGAAGAAAACACTCACCTATATTACTAAACCTGTGTCTCTTGCAGGGGAGAGACCTAATTTTTTTTGTCTGATGCCATGGTTCCTGTACTGTGGGTGAAGTGCCCTGGAGCATCAACCCAACTCAGAGCCCCTGAGATATTTCAAATCCTCATGGGGAAGACTGCGTCCTTGATATCTGCCCCCCCGCCCCCCCCCCACCCCGCTCCATATGGACAACTAGCTCGAGGTCATTTGTGGTTCCAGCACCAGATAGAGTTCTGTTCTTTGCCAAAGACATTCACTGTAATAAAATAAAACTAAAAGAAAGGAAACAAGTGATAGTGAATTTGTTTGCAAGGGCTGCTATAACAAAATACCATAGCCTGGGAGGCTTAAACAACAGAAATTAATTTTCTCACAGTCCTGGAGGCTGGAAGTCCAGCAAGGTCGATTTCTCCTGAAGCCTCTCTCCTTGGATTTCAGGGTGCTGTTGAAGGGCATCAGGTAAGCCGCCCAAAATATGCCACTTTGGCATAAGGACTATTTTGAGCTGAAGCCATTTGAGAGTCAACAGATGCAGGAAGGGTTCTCTGCTCTCCCTTATCTGCCTAAAGCAGACTTTGTGAAGCGCTCCCTCAGCCCCTCCCCCTCCCCGGTGATAAGAGTGACTCATTGTCATAGATGGAGGTCACACCAGGTGAGCTGGCATAAAAAGACCTCATTAACATAACCCTTATCTTCCATTAGTTCTCTCATCTGTTTCCTAGTAACTTCCCCAAGATTTATCGTCCCTTGAAGCCAAACCCCCTTCTTTTGTTAAGATGGTATATGAGTCCCCAAGCCTAACTGCCTTTTTGAGTTTCACTTCTTTTCTGTGAACTCTCATGCATGTAAATATTAATAAAAATTGTGGCTATTCTATTAATCTGTCTTTTGTTCATTTAATTTGCAGGCCCATAAGCATAGAACCTAGGAGCGTAGAGGAACAGTTTTCTCCTAAATCCACCTTCTTGCTGTGTCCTCACCCGGCCTTTTCTCTGTGCACACTTGTCCCAGGTGTCTCTTCCTCTTTTTGTAAGAACACCGATCCTGTTGAATTAGGGCCACACCCGTATGACTTTGTTTAACTTTAATCACCTCTTTAAAGGCCTCATCTCCAAATACAGTTATATTGGAGGTTAGGGCTTCAACATATGAATTTCAGGGACACGATTCGATCCATACAGATTGTGTTCCATCTGATTCTTTTTTTTTAAATAAATAAATTAATTAATTAAATTTTGGCTGTGTTGGGTCTTCATTGCTGTGCATGGGCTTTCTCTAGTTGTGGCGAGCAGGGGCTACTCTTCATTTCGGTGCATGGGCTTCTCATCGTGGTGGCTTCTCTTGTTGCAGAGCACGGGCTCTAGGTGCGCGGGCTTCAGTAGTTGTGGCACGCGGGCTCAGTAATTGTGTCTCGTGGGCTCTAGAGCACAGGCTCAGTAGTTGTGGCGCACGGGCTTAGTTGCTCCGTGGCATGTGGGATGTTCCTGGACCAGGGCTCGAACCCGTGTCCCCTGCATTTGCAGGCGGATTCTTAACCACTGGGCCACCAGGGAAGCCCCCATCTGATTCTGAAGTTTGAAAAGTTGCTCAGTGCTCGACAGGCACACATCCAAATAGTAAGAAATTGTGTTTATTAAAGAATGAAACAAAAATTATTTTTTCTTTCAACTTATACATATTATTTTTTTCGTAGGTTACTCTGCTGTTAGGACATAAATGCTTATCAAGTTGTTTGAACCTAATTACTTAGTAAACAGACTGTTGAGTGTTTCTTTGACATAGGGGCACCATGGAACAATGTCTGAGACCCTGGGGTGCTGTGAATGGAGAACATTTGGGTCTAGTCTACTGGAGGGTCTTCTCTTGCAGGTGTGGATGGCGTGAGGTAGGGGTGTGTCCTGGCACCCAGACTCGGTCCCCGCCCTTGCTTTAGTGACCGGCCTCACTTGTGCCCAGAGGGCCTCTGGTTTACGAAGGCTGCCGACATGAGTCACCAACTCAGACAAAAGTGAGCGCGGCAGAAACCGAGATCAAAGACAATTCTTGACTTTTAAGTTAAAAAATGAAGACCAAGCCAAACCCCAAACACCTCCATCCAGTTTCAGAAAAGAAAAAATCTGTGCACAGCACAATTGGGCAGAACTGGCCTGTCTGCTATTCACATGCTCCAACCCCTGCACCACCCCGCAAGCCTGGATAAAGTGAAGGAAGGGCAGACAGGAGGCGGGGGCTGGAGTGGGGTCCTCACCACGTCTGTCCTCGCCGGCGGGTCTGGGGGTCCCTGCTTTCAGTCCTGAGGGACGTCCCCGGAGGGCAAGCAGGACCCCGGAGACCCTGCTCACACAGCAGCCAGGACTGTAGATGACAGAGAAACGGGAGAGCTGGTGGCAGGTGGGAAGTGGAACTCAGCCTACTCCGACCTGGACTGACTGAGGACAGATTGCCATCACCTGGAAATGACCACTCAATCTTCTCCATTGGGTGGAATGGAGCTCAAGGTAAAAATAAAAGTCACATAAGCAGGGCTTCCCTGATGGCGCAGTGGTTGAGAGTCCACCTGCCGATGCAGGGGATGCAGGTTCGTGCCCCGGTCTGTGAAGATGCCACATGCCGCGGAGCAGCTGGGCCCCTGAGCCATGGCCGCTGAGCCTGCGTGTCCCAAGCCTGTGCTCCGCAACGGGAGGGGCCACAACAGTGAGAGGCCCGCGTACCACAAAAAAAAAAAAAGTCACATAAGAGAAAGTAAGCTACGTTTTTACATGTTGGAGTTTTTAGATAGAAAGTGTCACGCCTCTATCAGCTCCACGAGTTTATAAGACTTGAAGAACCAAAAACTTTGAGACACAATAGCTGAATCGTAGAAGCTGGTTTGGGTATTTAGAAAGTCTGAATATCAATGGAGATCCAAACTGACTGTAGGGGGTTAATGTCCCCCCCCATTCATGTCTATTAAGAACCTTAGAAGGTGGAATTGTTTGCAAATAGGCTGTTTGCACGTGTGAGTAGTTAAGGATTTTGAGATCCTTTATTTATGATAGGCCCTAAATCCCGTGTTGGTGTCTTTATAAGAGGAAGGAGAGAGAGATTTGGACACTGAGAGACATGAGGGAGAACGTAACAGAGGCAAAGATTGGAGCTGTGCTTCCATCAACCGAGGGAAGCCCGGGGTTCTTCCCAGACGTTGGGAGAAAGCGCGGCCCTGCTGGCATCTTGATTTTGGACTTTTGATTTCCCCAGAAAAGGACGCGAGAATAAAATTCTGTTGTTTTAAGTAAATCTGGGTGACTTGTTACAGCAGAGACTAAGGTACTTAGCTGTTAGTCACACACAGTTCCGTGCCCTGCAGGGCGTTGCACAAACAATGGCCCGTTTCCACATTCCCTGTTCAGCACACCCATCTCGAGTGCCAGGCAAGTCTGGAAGCTCAGGACAGAGAAGAAAATGGCCCAGATCATCCCTGCCTGCACGGAGCTCGGAGCTTCGTGAGAGACCAACGTCCCGAGTAACCAAATCATATCACTGAAAGGGTGGATGGGTGTGGAGGTGAGTGACAGGGCGGGAAGGAGGGAAACCAGGGGAGGTGGTGGCCCAAAGCTAAGAGAAGGACGTCTTTCCAGTGGAGGGCCTGATCGGGACTCCAGTGCTGAGGGGCTGGAATATGCTGATTGGAGGACATGGCGACCTTGACCAAGGGGTCCCAGTGGAAACGGACCATGAAAGTCCCACTGGACTTGCGGGTGAGGAAGTGACAAGTACCAGAGCAGCCCTTTCGAGGACTCATGCTGTGAGGGGAGCAGAAAAATAGAGAAGGAACTGGAGGGGGCCTTTCGGGTTAGTTTCTTTGTTTTTCCATTTAAGGATGAAGGTATCACAGCACCTCTCTGCTCAAAAACTAACCCTTTCTCTTGCTTCTGACCCCAACTCTGTTCCTTCTGTTGGCCCGAGTGACACCACGCAGGAGGACCCTTGCTGGGGCCCGGCTGGAAAGGTGGTGACACGCTGGCTGCAGCCGTCGGGCAGCCCTGGGGACACTCAGGCCCTGCAGTGCCAGCTCCTGCCATTTCCTCAGAGAATCTGGAAATCCAGAGCATTCTGTAAAAACTCATCTTGCGAGAGCGGCCTAGCTTTCTCACAATGCTCTACACGCTGCAGCAAGGCCATCCGCCATCTGGACCTGAGCTACGAGCCCCGGGTGCCTCTGTTGGCCCTGAGCCCTTCCTCCCAGCGCTGGGAGATGCCCGCTCCCCGGGACGTCTGGTGAACACGTGGTCCCGAGGCAGAGAAGCTGGGACTGACGCTGGGCTTCCTGGGCCAGGCCGGGGGGCCACCTGGTGGGCAAGCACGTGGCCGCACCTGTATGTGACCAGGAGCAGCCGTCAGTGTCTCTCACGGGGTTGTCCCCCCCGCCCCCGCGCCGTTCTTCCTGGACACGACCTCTCGCTCCTTCGTCTGGGTCCCACTCAACGCGGGACAGGCGGGTTGTGTGGTCAGCTGCCCGTCGATGTGCGAGTGGTGGCCACAGGCCGACCAGACAGCCAGGCCCAGAAAGCAGGCCTGTGGTCGGTGAGTCCCCGAGGGCAGCCTGGCCTTGGTGTGAGTGGACCCGTGTTTGCTGGAGGACTGAATGTGACCCCAGGGCTTGTCTGCGGCCCAGCACTGCCTTCTGAATGCCGCCTGGGAGCCGCTCTTCATTTCTTCTTGCTTTTCTCTTGCAGCCCCTCTGCAGGCCCTGGGCTGGTTCTCTTCCTTCAGGTTGGATTTGCAAGACGACCCCTATTGAAGTGTTTTTTTTTTTTTAATTTTCTGAACATTTCTACAATTCTTTTGGGAACAGATGGATTCCAGATAATTCGGTGCCAGACAACATTCAACAGGAAAAAATGTTGTGCTAACTGTTCTATTTTGGTTGTGAGTTCTCTTCCCCTCTCCCCACCCCGAGCAAACATAAATCGTACCTAAATCTTTGGCCAGGAGGACGACCTCGTTAAACAGAAGCAGAGACAGACGAGCAGTGGCCACAGCGAGGAGCCTGCAGGGTGGACGGAGGGGAAGGTTCAGTTGCTGGGCAGATGGCTGGGATGGGACAGATGGGGGGATAGAGGGGGGTGGGTGGGGATCACAGGCAGGAGGCCCTGCGCCAGCAGCCCTGCTTCTCAAAGGGACAGTGACGACCTAGCGCAACAGGGAAGGCAAGTTTCAGGCCAAGGACCCGCCTGCCTGTCGCTCTGTCCTGGACCCACATCTGCTCACCGGACCTGGGTGCAGTGGGATCCAGTGACACGCCACCCACGCCGCCCCCAGGGCCTGCAGGGGGACATGGCCTTCCAGGGTCACCTCTCCCACTGAATGTCCGAAGCCCACTGAGAACAGAGAGTCCAGGAGCGTTTGGCTGGTGTCCGCTTTTAATCTGGGTGTTAAAACAGCTTGGCCGCTTGGCCTCACTCCACGAACAAGCGGCAGACGCTGGACGGCTTTGCTTGCTGGGAAGACGCATATAAAACCCGGTGGCCTCTCTCGACTTCACAGAGCTTGCGCAGCAACTGCAGGAAACCAGATGCATCTTTTGCAAAGCTACACGTACTCTCGTTGTGGTGTAATTATAATAGCAAAAAATTGTAAACAGTTTAGATGTGCAGTAAGATGTCTTAATAAATTATGATTTACCCACGAGACAGGGACCAGGTAGGTAGCAACACGAGAATATGCCTCCCAGTCATATTAAGTGAAAAAAGGCAGATATAAAAATGCATATGTAACACAATTCCACTGACGTCACGTAAAAACACCTACCCATGTGCACAGAAAGCAGACTGAAAGGATATACGTCCAGACATCTAAGACGTCATCTTTAGATGATCAAATTGCGGGTAATGTTTATAATAATGATTATTATTGTTTTGTTTTGTTTTTTAATTAATTTTTATTGGAGTATAGTTGCTTTACAATGTTGTGTTAGTTTAATTTTTATTATTTTGTTAATTTTTTTTCTGGTTCCCTTTCTTTAACAAATCTTTGTTATTTCTATAATAAAAACGTTTCAGCGTATGCATCTGTATTCATATCAGGCACATTTGCATGAACGTCAATCAGCAGGAATGATTAAAGAATTTCAAGACCATCTCAACCTTTGTTCTTGACTGGAAGGAAAAGGCAGGCCCATTTATACACGACTTTTATTCCACTATAAATACTACCTGGATCAGGTTTTATTTTTTATTTATTTTTAAAATTTTTATTTATTTATCTTTGGCTGTGTTGGGTCTTCGTTGCCGCACACGGGCTTTCTCTAGTTGTGTGGAGCGGGGGCTACTCTTCATTGCGGTACGTGGGCTTCTCATTGCCGTGGCTTCTCTCATTGTGGAGCACGGGCTCTAGGCACGCGGGCTTCAGTATTTGTGGCACACGGGCTCAGTAGTTGTGGCTCGTGGGCTCTAGAGCGTAGGGTTTAGTAGTTGTGGCGCACGGGCTTAGTTGCTCCACGGCATGTGGGATCTTCCCGGAGCAGGGCCCGAACCCATGTCCCCTGCATTGGCAGGCGGATTCCTGACCACTATGCCACCCGGGAAGTCCCTGCATCAAGTTTTAAATATAAATAAAAAGTGAAAACCCGGGCCATGTTCACGGGATGAAGAAGCCGTCAAAGCTCCCTGTGCTGGATTTTCCCTCTCCCCTGATCAAGCCTGGCGACACACACGTTCCACAGAGGGGAAAAACGGTCCCACCGTGTGGAAAACTAGACAAATTGGAGGCAAAGATTTTAACTCAGCCCAAGTTCAGAGACCTGCTGAGCCAGGAAAACACAAGGAGCAGAGGGGTTAAGACCACCTTTTCCCAGCGTTTCTTTGACGACAAATTTAAGAGATGAGTGGCCACCACCCTGTCTACCTTCCTAAGTGCACGCCAGGGTGGCCCCATGTCAAGGCAAGAGCGCATCAGGCCCGCACTGCCCTCGTGTCCTCACCTTAAAGGCGGCCCTATTTGTGCTGATGTCCAGTGAGCTCAAAAAGCTCAACAGCTGTGGCTTCCTTGAGGACCAGCTCATCTCTGAATTTGGATACAGGTCCTCATGACACGCTTTTCCTTCCCCTAGTCTGTGGAGTCCGGGTTACCTGTCTTACTGGATGCCCACCAGCACCCCCTTAGGCACTGCGTGCACTGGGTGCACGACGGGGGCGGCCTAAGCCCAGCTGAGTAACGGGTGGGTGGTTTGCTGTGGCCCCTGCGGCCAAAATAATGCCTGGACATTGCCACCAGCAGCCCAGACCCCAGGCCTGTGCTGTGTTTCCTGCGTTACCTCGATGTCCTGACACAGGGCTCAGGAGCTGGGTGGCATCTCAACTCCCACTTTATAGACCCTGAGACTTGGCTTGGAAAAGTCCAGTGCCTGCTAATAGCCACACAGCTGTAAACCAGAGACTGACCCTCGGGTCCCTCCCTCCCCGGCCTTTCTGCCTTCTCTTTTGGTGACCATCCCCACTCCCCAGTAATAATGGTGACAGTTCAGGGGACTGTCCCATCACCTGGGTGATTTAACAGGAGAATCTCAGTTCACCCGCGTCCACACCTGCTAGGGGACCAGCAGTGTTGTTCAACGGTCCTGCCGCATGCAGGCTCCTTGCAGTGAGGCCGCCCACCTGGCCTGCTCTGCCCCGGCGGGCCTGCGTGAACCAGATCATCCTTTGCGGCTTCCCCAGGGCCCTGCCTGAGCTGCCCCCCAGCCCCGGAGCGGCCTCCTTCCTCCTCCTCTCTTTAGCACACATTAGAAGCTCTTTTGGACTCCCGGTTTTAGAACTGAACAGAAAAATGATGACTAAAGGGTTCTGTTCGCGGTGCATTTTGGCCAAGCAGCCTGGGGCTTCTCCGAGGTACAGAAGCAGCTCGTTCCCTGGGCCTGCCCATGTTCACACGTGGGTCCGCGATGGGAGATGAGAGTAGCTCGGCTGGTGCGGGGCTAAGATTGGGCCCATGAGACCACATGAAATAGTTGGTCACCAAATACTTTTTCCGAAGCCCTGGCATGGAAAGTTTGACTTGACGTTTGTGGAAGTGGTCCTGAGATTCTAATCTTTGAATTTCTGAGGGGTGTCCTGACCCGGGGTAAGGGTCCTGACCTGGGGTCGGGGTGAGTGGAGACCCGTGAAGCCAAGCGTGTGATGCCCTTGATGGTTTCTGAATAGGTGGTCAATTCAGTTACGCTGGAGGATCAGAGAAAGTCTGAGTAAAAGACTTTGGGTTTCGCAGTTCAGTTTTTAAAAGCATACCTTTTCTGAGCACTTGGCAGCTTAAGTTCTGGCCGTCATCAGTCACGTACCTCAGGCTCAGAAATCATGGAAATGCATGCAGAGTGTTCATTAGTTTTTCTCAGAACAGGAAGGAATTCTTTGAGATGGAAACTAAACAGAACTATTAAGAACATCAGCCTCTATTCACGTCTCTATTTTTAAGTCACTGGAAGGAAAAATACAGTACGCTTTTCACTTTTCGTGGCTGATGCAGAGCACTTTTAGAGGAATACACACTTTCCACTAGAGACATCTGTGGATCTGTATCTGGGGGTCCATCCCCGGCCCGTGAGATCCATAAACGTCTGTACCAATGGAACCGAGAGTCTGATCCATCAGACAACCGCTGGGTGCATTTCCCATTTAAGCCTTTTTCACAGTGTGCTGAGATACACGTGGCACAAAACTTACCATCGGAACCGTTTCCGAGCGTGTAGTTCAGTGGCGCTGAGTACATCTACAACGTGGAGCAGCCACCATCCACCTCCAGCACTCGCTCGTGTTCCCAAAAGTGAGTACAGAAATTCTGTACCTACTAAACGCTAACTCACCCCTGCCCCGCCCCGAGTGCCTGGCCTCCACTGTTCTGCTTTCTGTCTTTCTGAATCTGTCCGTTCTAGGGACCTCGTATAAATGGAATAACACAGTATTTGTCCTTTTGTGACAGGCTTATTTCACTCAGCATAAAGTCTTAAAAGGTTTATCCATGTCATAGCAGGTATCAGAATCTCCTTCCTTTTTGAAGGCTGAATAATATTCCATTGTAGGCACAGACCACATTTTGTTTATTTGTTCATCTGTAGATAGAGACTTGGTTCCTTCCACCTTAGGGCCATTGAACGACGCTGCTATAAATATGGGGTACAAACATCTGTTTGAATTCCTGCTTTTGATTCTTTGGGGTTTATTCCCTAAAGTGGAATTGCTGGATCATGTGGTAACTCTATGTTTAATTTGTTTTTAAATTTATTTGTTTTATTTTTATTTATTTTTGGCTGTGTTGGGTCTTCGTTGCTGCGGGCTTTCTCTAGTTGCGGCGAGCGGGGGGCCTACCCTTCATGGTGGTGCGCGGGCTTCTCATTGCGGTGGCTTCTCTCGTTGCAGATCACGGGCTCTAGGCGTGCGGGCTTCAGTAGTTGTGGCACGTGGGCTCGGTAGTTGTGGCACACGGGCTCTGTAGTCGTGGTTCGCAGGCTCTAGAGCATAGGCTCAGTGGTTGTGGGGCACGGGATCAGCTGATCTGCGACACGTGGGATCTTCCTGGACCAGGGCTGGAACCCGTGTCGCCTGCGTTGGCAGGCGGCTTCCTCACCACTGCGCCCCCAGGGAAGCCCCAGTGTGCACTGTTTGGAGGAAGTGTTCCCCAGGTGCTGCGCCGTTTTGCGCTCCCACCAGCAAAGCACAAGTCTTCCAACGTTGACTCCTTCAGCTGACTCTTCACTGCCTGCCTCTTGCTGGCTTAGAATTAGAATTTGTTTGAAATGATAGTTTAATGAGTATTAGATGTTCTGCCATTGCCTTGTTTGTGTTCTCTGACTGCAATTTAGACCCGTCTCTGTACCCCAGCCTCAAAGAGGACGACCTCTCTTCAGACATTTTTGGTTCCAAGAAAACAAATGAAAACTTGGTAATTGGGTGTTTTAGAGGAATGAGTGTTCATCTCTGCCTTCCCGGAACCCACTGCATTCTTCAGGTCCCCTGGGCCTTCTGAACACTCAGGCCAAAGGATCCTGAAGCTATTTTTCTAACCACAATGATCCAGATTGTGTTTTGTTTTCCATTTCCTTTCCAAGCGATCAACTCGAGTCGCTTAGATTTGGTGGGGCAGCAAAGCCCTTCAGGTCGGGAGCCCTTTCCCGGGCTGGGGTCTGAGGGCCATCGGTTGTGGTAAGAGGCTGCTCCGTAGCTTCAACGTTCAGCACCTTCGAGGTCAACTGCTAGCACCACCTTATCCCTCACCTGAGTGCCAGGATCTGCCTGGCGTTGTGTGGAGGGCCAGGGAGGGGAGCCGGGCTGCTCGGAGTCGCCCTGGTCACTCAGAGACACTGGTGTGATGACTCTTCTCCAGTGTTGATCAGGAACCCTCCCCGAGCCCGTAGTGTTTACTGAGCATCAGACGTCATCAGTATCTGGGAGAACTTGCCTGGGCAGGAAGCTTAAAATTTAGCACCTGCCATAAAGATAGCGAAAGGGCGCCCTTGTGCCTTGTTTGTGCGTTGATAAGAAATGCATCCTGTTTCCAGGGCTGGAGTGAACCTGGCAGACTGAGCTTTGCGATTAGAAGTGCATGGAACACGAGAAACTGTCAATGAGAGAGGGACATTTTGGTGCGTGGCCTCTTCCAGGAAGAGAATCCAGCGTCCTCATTATGCTGACGAAACAACCTCCAAGTCCCCGGACCTCATCAGCCGCCACCCCTGTCATCCTTCTGAGAAAGTTAGGAGAGGGAGAGGCAGGATCTTTCGCCCACCTTTATTTTTTTCTTATAAATATAAAATCTTTGCCCCAAAAGATGGACCACTTACAAAGAAAGGCGAAAAAGTAACAGGAAAATAAAAGCGACAGATGCTTCACCTCTGCTGGGGAAGGGTGAGGAGGTGTATTACAGGACACCTGTAATGACAAAATTACAAAAGCGTGTCGCAGGACACAGGGGTCCTGCTTTCCAGGGCCTCTTTCCCTCTGATGATGGTCTCACTAGGTCCCTTGATGTCCACACACTTGCAGGGAGGCCATATTTCTGCTTTTCCAGCGATGAAAGCTGCCCCAGACCTCCTTTCCGTGAAGTCATTTGGCAGAATTTGCATGCTTTTTTCGTATCAGTCATTGAAGTGGGATCTCTTAAAATCGGCTTTGGGGACTCAGTGACACGGCAGCTAAGTGCTGTGTAAAAATAGACAGGTGTGCGGGGTCTGTGCTGGCTCTGACACATGTTCACCACCCCTTCTCAGCTGTCAGCGCCTCTGGCCTCCCGCCCCCTCCCTGCTACCCACGACTCCACTTGCTCTTTTCCTCATAGCAGAACCCCCGAACGAGTTCTGGACAGGCACCATAAATAAAACCCAGCCGCCAGGTTTCCCAAGCCTGGCATTTGGAGACTCAGGCACATGGTTAGATATTCACTCGTTAGAAACGTGATACAGGTGCGTAGTTAGTCTGGGTCTCCGTGTACGATTGACCCCAAGATGAGGATAGTACAATGTAACTTAGAACAGTCTAGCAAAGTAGGGACATCTTAAGTTTGAATATGTTTTGAGGTAGCTGGTTGTTGTTACCGCTCTTGTTTTTCTGGGACTTTGATGCTAATCTCTCCCTCCTTATTTCTGAGCAGGTATAAAGAAACCTCCACCTGGCCAGTGTTCTGGCCACCCCAGGACCACCATGACCGGCTGTGTGTGTTGTGCACTGCTCAAGGCCAGAGGGCACGATTCCCGTGACTATGAGGTTAACGGTGTCTCCTGGAGTGCTGTGGTGGGACAACCCTCCCACCCATGACTTCCTTGATCTCCTCTCCGATGCCTTATTCAGAAATGTGTGTTTTTGTACATTTCACTTTTTAAAAACAGATTTTAAAAAAACTAATTAATTAATTAATTTTATTTTTGGCCGCGTTGGGTCTTCGTTGCTGCACGTGGGCTTTCTCTAGTTGCCGCGAGCAGGGGCTATTCCTCGTTGCGGTGCATGGGCTTCTCGTTGCGGTGGCTTCTCTTGTTGCGGAGCACAGGCTCTAGGCGCACAGGCTTTGGTAGTTGTGGCGCACAGGCTCATTAGTTGTGGCGCACGGGCTTAGTTGCTCCTCAGCATGTGGGATCTTCCCGGACCAGGGATCAAACCCGTGTCCCCTGCATTGGCAGGCGGATTCTTAGCCACTGCGCCACCAGGAAAGTCCCTGCACATTTCACTTTGGGATTTCTGGTCCCAATCAGGCGATACCAGCTTTTCAAAGATTTGCTGAAACCCCAGGATCTTCCTATTTATGATGCAGGCTTCATTGTGATTATGCTTGAACTCTCCTCTAAAACAAGCAGCGGCTTTTTATTGCCTGTTATCTAGGGTATTGCTTTCACAAATCCACACCACTTGGGCCCTTCAGAGGCAGCTGGATTCTGGGCGTTGTCAGCCGGTTGCTTTGCTGATGGCCCTTCCAAGGTGATAAACTGTGCACGAAGGCTCCCTTCAGACCGTGGTCCCGTGAGCGCGTTACCCGCCTGGGTGTGTGTACGGAGATTAGAAACTTTTCAAGGGTTTCACTCTCAGAGAAGGAAAGTATGAAAATGAAAACGCAGTTTAGGTCCAGTGCTTGCACTTTTGGCAAAACTAGAAGCAGAAGGGCAAACCTGTCCTGTTGTGAGATGGTTTGTAATTTTGAATCACCGGGATAGACTATTTTCTCTTGTACACTTTCACAAACTTGGGTTTGATCATTCGTTGCACACAGAACTGGGATCAGAATTCCTGAACCATAAATGGCAAGTGACCAGATGGCAAAGGAGAGCACAATATGTCCCCTTCCGGTGAATGGGAGAGTCCCTTCCTTGGACTAGAAATTTTAAACACACAACGGAAGCCTGACTTCGAAATTTTAAAATTCCAGGACAGGATCATCTTTATTTCCTTGTGTTCTGCCTGAAGCTCCCAAAGTTGGAGCCAGCCTGGTTCCCTCACGTTGCCTCCACAGGGGTGGAGAGCTCATGAAGGCACCACGGCTGGATCCCCAGGAGGGTAGAGTGGCTGCCTGTCAGGGACTCGTTTGACTGTTTCTTCCTGGAAATCCAATTTTTGCTTCAAAATCCAGGCCCACCCTTGCAGGAAAGAGCTTGCGGATAGACTCTGTGGCCTCTGTGGTTTGTAGCAAAGCACTCTTCGCCTATCTGGGGGGCGAATGGATGTCCTGATCTTACTGGCAGGCAGGCCCCAGAGGGGAGCTGACGGCCTGAGCCGTCATTATTATAAATAGTCAGTCCTGCTCTCCACATAGAGGCCTGTTCGGCTATCTCACGTCGCATGTTAGCAGACTTCTGGAGAGAGCACAGTTTCCAGTTGCCTTTTTGATAAACACATTCTTGGAAAGGGCAGCCTGCTACCTAATGAGGGACCCTGGGGAAGATATTTTGAGCAACTCTGAGGCTGTCTGTCTGTACTCCTTGTGCCCACTGTTTGAAGGACGCTAGTTCAGTCCTCAAAAGCGATGAGTTAGAGTCCAACCGGCAGATTTTATCAACATCTGCACAGCCATCTAGTTTGGGGTCAGGTGGGGAGCTGGACCCCGGTGTAACCGGAAGTGGGGTCCGGCTGCTTACTGCTCAAAAGCCAGTAAAGGGGCCAGGTTGGTGGAAAGGAAAGTTTGCTTTTTTGGAGGCCCCTCTGACAATCAGGGGGCAAGAGCTTTTATAGGCAGAGGGAGGGGGCTCCGTGCAGAAACAGCACAGGCGGCTCTGACAGGCATCCCGAACTTGGTCCTCGGTGGTCTGACCTGCATCCTCTTGATTGTTTCAGGTTCCGTTCATCTTCAGTTCCAGGGTCGGTTTTTTCCCATTTCTTTGGGGCCAGTTCTCAGAATTGTGGCAGCTTATGTCACGGCTACAGTCTGGTCATCACGTAGTTCACTTCTTCCACCGGCTGGAGGTTTCAGTATCTACAAGACAGCTCACAGGACATGGCTCAGAATATTATCTAGAGCCCTTGAGGAGGAACTAAAGGTCCTTGGCTTTGCTTAATGACTACACTGTTATTATTTTGTCCTGTTTGACGGTTTCCTTTTGCTTCTGCGTTTTCTCACTTCTCTGATTAAACTTATGCTTTGGTGAAGGTTTTTCCACAGATAAAAGACAGGCGGAGAACTTGGGAAGGGCGAGGACCATAGGGTCCTGCTTTGTTTCACTGGGGCGTGGGACTTTCCATGGCCTTTTCTCAGCCTGGTTGTTACCGGCTACCATCACCCTACAGCTACAGGGATGTGAGGAGAGGGGTAAGGGGATCTCTTTCAAAGCCCACAGCCTGATTTCTGCTGTCACCTTTCAGTTGTCCGTTTATCTGAACTATCTTATTTGTTGACACCCAGCACACACACGGTCAGGCCTTTCACCGGGGGACGTGTGAGAATCGGTTATGTGATGGGTCCCAGTTACATGCTCTCTGGGGCATTTCAGGGCTGTGTGTGTGAGTGTGTGTGTGTGGTCTCAGAGACACTGTTAACCCCCATCATCCACCTGACCCTCTGAGGCTGCTTTTCCTCCCTCATCACAGCCCCACCCTTGAGGTTCAGGTATTTCTCTCAGCTCCAAATCACTGGATTCACAGGGAAATTTTCCACCTGAGCCTTAAATCCACCCTTCAATTTCAGGAGTAAATGAGTCTCCTGGAACTTTCTTTTTTTATAAATTTATTTATTCTTGGCTGCGTAGGGTCTTCGTTGCTGCGCACGGGCTTTCTCTAGTTGCGGCGGGCGGGGGCTACTCTGTTGTGGTGTGCGGGCTTCTCATTGCGGTGGCGTCTCTTGCTGCAGAGTACGGGCTCTAGGTGCAGGGGCTTCACTAGCTGTGGCTCTTGGGCTTCAGTAGTTGTGGCTCGCGGGCTTAGTTGTTCCATGGCATGTGGGATCTTCCTGGACCAGGGCTCGAACCCATGTCCCCTGCATTGGCAGGCGGATTCTTAACCACTGTACCATGAGGGAAGCCCTCCTGGAACTTTCTTATATTGGGAATTTCCTCAATAAGTCCCCAGAAAATTTCTGGACTGACTTGACCATTATTGTAAGTAGATAATCCCTTGTCCAGGCCAAGAGCTATCTGCAGGGGTGACCACCAATACTTTCCACTTTGTAACCCTGTCCTCCCTCACTCCAGGCCCCCTCCTCCCTCTGCCCACTTCCCACCTGTTTCACTTTTAATGCAATTATATTGAATCATATAAAATGGCCAGTTCTGAAGTTCAAAATTGTGTAATATTGGGAATTTCATGTAGTTCAACCCAGTATTTTTGTCAAATGGTAGAACAGTCTCTAGAATTCCTTCCCAATCTTCTGTTTTAGATCTTCCTTCTCTCTCTCTTTCTCTCTCTCTCTCTCTCTCTCTCTCTCACACACACACACACACACACACACAACAAACTCTCTTCCTGAGGAATGACATTTCTGAGAAGTTATCTCAAACAAACATCAGAATAATGCTAACATCATGGTAACTTAATTATGGTTGACTTCTGCCCACCCCTCCCCAGCTAAGTGATAAACGCCCTCAAATCCAAATAGGGTATTTTAATGCCCCGTTGTGATCTCAGAGATCGCAGTGTGAATGATTCAATTTCTCCATTTATAGATTTAGATACAAATGAAAGGGAAAAGCAGGCACGTTGGTAATAAATCAAGGTCAACAATGAGACGGTCAAACAAATGAAAGAATTCAACATCAGCTCTTACATTCTGAATATTTTTTAATAGAACATAGTTTTTCATAGAAAAATAATGTTTTATGTAGGAAAAAAGTTGAGAAAGCATCACGTGAAGAACACATAGGAAATAACTGATTTAAGGGGGTAATCGGGGACCCAAAAGGCAGCATCTCAGAGGCGGTGGTCTCCACTGTTGCAGCAGACAGGAAGCAAGGAGTGTGAACAGTCTTGCCAAAGTCTGCCTGGTCAAAAGAACAGCACTGAGAATAACTACTGGCTCCTGTCCTAGGGAGGCACTTTTCTTGTCAATTCTGTACTCTAGAGGGTTCTGATATGGAAACAGAAAGGGAGGACCTGATCCAGCAATCCCACTCCTGGGCATATATCCTGAGAAAACCATAATTTGAAAGGATGCACGCACCCTGGTGTTTACCGCAGCGCTGTTTACAATAGCCAAGACACGGAAGCAACCTAAATGTCCATCGACAGAGGAATGGATAAAGAAGATGTGGTACATATATACAATGGAATACTACTCAGCCATAAAACAGAACAAAATATTGCCATTTGCAGCAACATGGATGGACCTAGAGATTATCACATTAAGTGAAGTAAGTCAGACAGAGAAAGACAGATATCATATGATATGGCTTATATGTGGAATCTAGAAGAATGGTACAGATAAACTTATTTGCAAAGCAGAAACAGAGTCATGGATGTAGAAAACAAACTTAAGGTTACCAGGCAATGGGGGTGGGGAGGGATACATTGGAAGATTGGGACTGACATACACACACTACTATATATAAAATAGATACCTCATAAGGACCTGCTGTATAGCACAGGGAACTCTACTCAATCCTCTGTAATGGCCTATATGAAAAAAGGATCTAAAAAAGAGTGGGTATGTGTATATGTATAACCGATTCACTTTGCTGTACAGCAGAAACTAAAACAACATTGTAAAGCAACTATACTCCCATAAAAATTAAAAAAATAAAAAACAAATTGAACAATTTTTAAAAAGAAAGGGATGACCGGGTGTCTACGGACACAGGGAAAGTCTTTTCTGAATTGTCCAAGGAAGAGAATTTGGAGGCCTGGATGTGTGAGATGTCCACACTCTGGCTGGGTGACCCGGGGTTTGTCCATTTAGGGCTTCTGCGTTTAGCCTGTTGTGTTACGTTGCTTTGGCTAAAATGAGTGAAGAAAATCTAGGCTTCCACAGATATCCAGCTGGAAAAAGGAGGAGGATTTTTATCAGCCTTTTCAGATAATTGTAGGTAACACGCTTTGATCCCGCGTGGAAAATTGATGAGTGCCAGCTGCTTGAGGTTGCTGCGATGTCGAAGTGGAAACCACGTTAATGAACGTTTTGTATTCTATTACATTAAAATCCACAGGTCTATCTTGTACTTTGAATAAGTCTTTTAGCCATGCATAATTTCTAACTTCGTGTGCTGGCCGTTAGAAAAAAAAATGGTTCACAGATATTGCCAGTTTGGTTCCAGACCCCTGCAATAAAGCGAATATCACAATGAAGTGAGTCACATAAATTCTTTGTCCTCCCAGCGCACATAAAAGTTATGTCACCACTACACTGTAGTCTAGTAAGTGCACAATACCATTATGTCTAAAAATACAACGTACACACCTCAATTAACAAATACTTTTTTGCTAAAAAAATGTCCTCTGAGCCAATTTTAGCAACTCTCTCTTTGGCAATAATAACATTTTAGTGGTATCATAGAAATAGTTTTGACCTCGAGGACCCCTTGGAAGGGCCTTGGGGATCCTCAGGGGCCTGTGGATCACAGTTTGAGAGCTACGGTTCTAGAGCAAAAGAAGACCAGAGGGCTGGACGGGTATTAGAACACTGGCGTCTTCATCTGGGCTAGTTTTTCACACCTGAATCGATCGTTTGAAAAGCGTATAATGGCTGTCCGTGTGCCCAGTTGGGTGCCTACACCTTCACAGAACATCCCTGTCTAGCAGGGAGCCAAGGCAATAGAGAGAAGACCCTAGAGGCTCCTGCCCTCTCCTTTGAAACCATTTTACTCGTAGTCAGGAATGCCCGATGTACCAATCTACATTATTGCCTTATGTTCTTTGCTGATGCTACATGCGTCAACCTTGTCCTGTTAATGAGATCCTTTCTGATCTGGGCTCAGATTTCCAGCCCTGCTCAGAACCTCTTAACTGCAGCGCCCCAGTCTGAATCCCTTCGTACCTACTGACCTCAGTGGCAGGGTCAGCAAGCTCAAGTTCAGGCAGTGACAGCCTCGTCCGTGATCTGGAGTAAAACCTACCATGTCCCCGTGAGCGTCAGCAGCCTGAAATAGACACCAGAACTCTCAGGCATCAGCTTTATTTATTTATTTTTGTTTTATGTTTTTTGCGGTATGCGGGCCTCTCACTGCTGTGGCCTCTCCCGCTGCGGAGCACAGGCTCTGGACCCGCAGGCTCAGCGG
The DNA here is from genome assembly GCF_963924675.1 of Phocoena phocoena. Lineage (NCBI taxonomy): Eukaryota > Metazoa > Chordata > Mammalia > Artiodactyla > Phocoenidae > Phocoena > Phocoena phocoena. The sequence continues at coordinate 2,326,833 of NC_089232.1, read as the reverse complement.
CCATGGCTCACGGGCCCAGCCGCTCCGCGGCATGTGGGATCTTCCCGGACCAGGGCACGAACCCGCGTCCCCTGCATCGGCAGGCGGACTCTCAACCACTGCGCCACCAGGGAAGCCCTGCTTGATCATCTTTAATCTCAATACTTTGAAACAGTGAAAATGGAAATAGGTCCTCTTGCTCATGTCACTATCCACGTCCTGTTTCCTCTGTTAGAGGCACCATTTCCCAGCTCAAGTGTGGAGGGTCCACATGTTTCTAAAGGGGCTGCCCTTATCCTCCCCCAGCCAGCCTCACCCTCCTGGAGTGGAGCCCCGTGAGCCCCCTCCCATTATTCACAGCCGGAGCCTTGGGATGGACCACAGCGATGGGGGAGACCAGGGAGGTCATTGAGTGGGAGCATCTTAGGCAATAATTAAGGAAACATGTCTGAGAAGGTTACAAGCACAATGTCGGTCCTCCCATATCTGTGTGTGGAGGGGCGTTTCCAGATATTGTAGGACTTGGTGGACCTTTCAACCTTCCGTGGAAGAGGTGAGAAGGAAATTTTCTTTGCTTTGTAGTGTAGGTACGAGAAGTCAAATATCACTAGGTCTGTTTTAGTAATTTTGTCGTGTGTCATTTTATAAGAAGATGGCGACACTGCAAGCTCTCTGTATAATTAGAATACATTTGGTACAAGAAGAAACCACAGACTGAGATGCGGAGCACCAGGACAAAACGAGTGACGTGGGAGGGAGAAGGCAACTGAGAGGAAGACGCGAATGGTCGCTGAGACCCACCTTCTTCCAGGACCCTATCCCCCAAGTCACTCTCTTCTGGTTGAGAGCCTCCAAGGTTACTTACTGGTTTCTGCATCTTTAAATTCTTGTTTCCTGACACACGCACTCCTTTATTTATCTTCGTCCTGTGATACATACTACCTCCCTCCTTTTCATACAACCCTGGTCATGGGGCACTTTCCAAGAGGCGTATTTTCTGGGATGCAAAGACATACAATACCTTGTCCCGAGAGATCTTCCCCGCAGGGCAAACAAGGCTGTGGTTTCCTGGACATGTTTCAGCATCTCAGTGATGTGATCTCTGCTCCAGAGCCACAGCTGGTCCTGCTAGGTCATTGTCTGTTGAATCGCTGTGGCTTGGGCTATGACACATGAGAATGACATGCGGAATTTGACCTAAACACTAGAGAATCTGGATCTGGAGGGACTGTGTCTGAACCAAATGAAAACCTTTCCAACTTTCCCTCATTTCCTTACTTTTAACACACAGCTCACGTTATCAAATGTGAATACACAATTTACTTCTTTTGTCAGGTAGTCTTTGTGGGCGATAGTCAGATAAAGATGAATCTCTCTTCCTTTGGGCCTTCTCAAAAGCAGGCCCAGTAGGAACGGTCATTTCATACAGTCCAGACTGTAAGGAGCTTTAATGCTTGGCACACTTCCCACCGTGCTGAGAATACAGGGAAGACTGGGTGTTGACCTTCTTTAGAGTATACTTGCCCAGCTAACGGGAGTCCCTTAATGGGACTCAAATGGCTTAACGCCATCAAAATACAAAAACTGGAAATCCATTTTCACACTTTCATTCGGATAATCCCAGCCACCCGCATCTCACAAGAGCATGGCAGGACTTCTTCAAGGCTGGTCCCCTCTCCCCCGCGCCGGAGATGATGGTTGGATCTTCCAAAGACGCGATTTGTAAGTCAACCCTCCTCCTGCCGCCCTTGAGGGTGGGGCAGGCCTCGTGCACAGGGCACAGCGCCCCGAAATGAAATCCAGCTGACTTTTACGGGCTTCCCTTTACAAAGTCGGCTTCCGGCCTGCATCCGGCCTCAGGATGAAGCCGCTCTGGGTCCTCCTCACACCAGTAAATCCAGGATCAAATCTTCTCCAGCTGCGTCTGTCCTGCCTGCTCCCGAGGGGCTGGCCGTTGTCAGGTACACGATATACAAACAAATCCCACAGCAGGGGATCTTGTTTCCAAGGATTATTTTTAGTTGAAATCAGCACCTTCCCCACTCTTCCAGGTTTCTAAAGCATCCATTTATCTTCATCCGTTTCTGGACTCGCTGCCAAAGCCGTTTCAGGTGCTCCATCTCACACCTGTCTCAAGTGCACGTGGAGTAAAGCACTAAGTTTTGTCTGGTCCCAAAGGAGGCCACAGGGAGGGGTGGCTCAGACCAGTGTCTCCTGTCCCTTGTTTTTTTTGTTGTTGTTGTCCTTTTTTTTTTTTTTTGGCAGCACCGTGTGCCTTGTGTAATCTCAGTTCCCCGACCAGGGATGGAACCTGGGCCCCCAGCAGAGGAAGCGCGGCGTTCTAATCACTGGACCGCTAGGGAAGTTCCTGCATCTCCTGTCCCTCGAAAGGACCTGACAGCGGCAGAAGCCGTGTGGGTCGGTTTTCCCAGCACGTCATTTCCGGGCTCCAGGTCAGTCCACGGGCCTTTCCTTGGTGCTACTTGCCCGGCACGTGCCCCGTTACGAAGCCCAGCATGGCCACGTCTCTCTCCATCTCCAGTAACATCAAAGGAGCAACGCCTTTTCCCTCGTTCCACCCGTATCCCTGCCGGCACCTGGGTCCTCCCAGACACAAGTGCTTGACTCACGGGATGTGTTGCTATTCTCTTTGCTTCAGGTGCCTTGGGGACAGAGTAGCTCGCGTTTGGGAATGATTTAGAGTTTTTGCATATATTACTTCATTCGAGTCTCACAAATTCTGGGAATTAACAGAAGCGTTTTCTAGACGTGGAAACTGAGCCTCAGATTCAGCGGTCCATTCGTAACCAGGGACACTGGGTTTGAATCTAAGGATTTCAGGTTCTTTCCCTCAGTTCCTTTCTAACCGTGTATTTTCGCAGCACGTCTTGTGCTTTTGTAGTTTAGTCGCCCAGATGCTCCGGAGCCCCCTGTGGTGCTCGGCCAGCCTGGCTGCCGAGAGCTGCGTGTGTTCATACAGGCAGAGCCAGGGTGACGCTGGCCACAAGGCCGGCCGGTCCCCGACTCTCTGCTCTGTCCCTGGCAGCAGGTCGCAGTTTTCACTGTGCCTCCTCACCGTCCTGTGTGCCCCGGGGCAGGACAGCAGCTGCGAGGCGGGAGCCCGGGCCAGGCCAGTCCAGGCCCCACAGGTGGCTCCACTCCCTCAGGGTGACAGCCATGCTCCTTAGCCAGGAGGCCAAGCCCCTCACCTGTCAGTCCAGCCTCCTCTTCCACCTCCCTACCGGCCGTCCCCTGTCCCCATAGCCCTGCTCCCAACACGACTCTCAGCACCTGCCAAGCCTCTTTGCCCCTCTCCCTCCGTCCTCGCTCGCCGACAAGGGCCCGTGTCCATTGCTCTGTGGGCCGGTAGGGAGTGAGGAGAAAGGATCAGCAAGGAAACTTGGCACCTGTGAGAGAAAGGGCACTATCACCGGGCCCTGGCTGTACGATTGCTGCGGGGCCGCGGTAACAGCCGCCGCTGCGTCCTCACACACCACCCAGGGCACCTCTTCTGCCGTGTCAGCCTGGGCTCCCCTAACTTTGATTCCCCGACAGTAACGCAGCAAGGCAGCTCCAAGTAGAGCAAGGCCACCGGCTCCAAGCAGGCGGGTCGGGGGAAGGGGAATCCCTCCCGCAGCCACGGGCTCTCGGGAAGCAGACACGTGCTTGCGTAGAGAGTGCAAGCGTGAAGTTCGCATTAGCCAGATGGACCTGGGTTGGAACCTGGCCGCCCCGGACGACATCGTGTGACCTGGTGACTCCCCCGGTGACCGGGAGCTGGGGGCTGACGGAGAGAAGGCCGGCAAGGCGCCGGCTGGTCTGCGCCTTCAGTGGTGCCTGACCTCGTTAGGTTATTATTACTGCCCGGTGGTGCGGAGGGCCTGGAGGGGGAGGGGTACGGGTCTGTACCAGGGGGGACAGGATCTGACATGATGAATTCTTCATATGTGGCCCCGAACGAGCACTGTTCTCGTTCAGTCCTCCCAACCAACTTAGGCTCGTCCCCAGGGCAAGCCTGAGGGAGCAAAGCCTCCGAGGCCACCCCGCCAGGGGACAGACCCCTGCCCATCTGCTTCCCCGAGATCCCAAAGCCCCTGGGTCCCCCACCTTTGCTCATTTTCCACTTAGCTATGCTTTGTCCTCTGCATCCACAGACTGAGTTATTTCTGCTCGAGACCACCATTTGCTCTGCAAGATTAATTCCGAGTCCTCAGTCCGGCCCGGGAGAGGGACCCCCAGCCCCGCTCAGCGCCTGGCCTCCCCAGCGCCCTGGTCCTGTGGCTGCACCTGAAGCTGCTGGGCCTGAGGGACCCTCCGCCTCCCCCTGTAACGCCTGGGTTAAGGGTCAGCTCCACGGGGAAGCTCCGCCCCCTCACCAGGCGGAGGCTGGTACTTCTCCACGGTCACTCGTCCCACCACGGGGTAGTTGATGGGTGTGCACGGTACCCCATGAGCTAATCAAGAAAACCAGCCTTTATTGTCCTCCTTTGCACAATGGGACTAAAAGGAGTATTTTTTTTTAACGTCTTTATTGGAGTATAATTGCTTTACAATGGTGTGTTAGTTTCTGCTTTATAACAAAGTGAATCAGCTTTACGTATACATATGTCCCCATATCTCCTCCCTCTTGCGTCTCCCTCCCTGCCACCCTCCCTATCCCACCCCTCTAGGTGGACACAAAGCACGGAGCTGACCTCCCTGTGCTATGCGGCTGCTTCCCACTAGCTGTCTATTTTACGTTTGGTAGTGTATATGTGTCCATGCCACTCTCTCACTTTGTCCCAGCTTACCCTTCCCCCTCCCCGTGTCCTCAAGTCCATTCTCTACGTCTGTGTCTTTATTCCTGTCCTGCCCCTAGGTTCTTCAGAACCTATTTTTTTTAAATTTTAGATTCCATATACATGTGTTAGCATACGGTATTTGTTTTTCTCTTTCTGACTTACTTCACTCTGTATGACAGACTCTAGGTCCATCTATCTCACTACAAATAACTCAATTTCGTTTCTTTTTATGGCTGAGTAATATTCCATTCTATACATCTGCCACATCTTCTAAAAGGAGTATTTTATAAGGTTTTTATTTTATAAAGATTAAATGAGTTAACACAGGTAAAGTACTTAGAATAATGCTTGGTTCACAGTAAGAGCTAATAAGGTTGGCTCTTACTAATATTACACTCTTGTGGATGTTAAAGTAATACATGAGAACGGAATGAGAAGATGTCCGATTTAAACTTTGCCTGTCATAGACTTTTGGTTTCCTTTCTTTCATATCTATTAAAAAACCTGCAGCCCAATGTGGCTTTCAAAGTTTATAAGATGTGAAGAATGAGTTAGTTTAAATGTCACAGAAAAAATTAGTGCGCTCAGTCCCCACCATATTACTTCTTGGAAGACGTCCAGCATTCAAACCATATACCACCACTGTCCTTTAGTTTGTCTTTAAATAAAAATCTTCATTTCTCGACTGACAGTAAAGAACTTGGCATTGGAAAACTTAGCAAGTTTGATGCTGGTGCGGAGTCAGAGAAAGCTGTCCCTTGAGTATATTTGGGGCTTGTTTTAGCCAAATTAACTTTAGTTTTTGGTGAGATCAGATTTTCAGCTGTTTTTCAGTAATGCAGAGACGCACAGCACTATAGCGTTTATTTCATATAAAATAAACCCAGGGTTTCAGTGCTCCCAAGGGCTCTCGTCATAGACCGAGGAAAACTAGAGACCAGAAAGACATTAATATTATTAGTTCTGATCGCGGGCCAAGCACAGAGCTCTGGGTTTAGATGATCTCATCCAGGATGTGGGATAAATAGGAACGGAACTGTTGAATATTTGGGATGAAATGTAAGCATTTTGGGAATCTATATGCAGCAGATGTGGCCCCCTCCTCTCACCGTGTGTCTGTGCGTCCATCCACGCCGCAGCGCCATTGGGCGTCTACGTGGTGATACAGTGCAGCACTCCAGGGAGAGTGAGATGGCAAATTAACCTCCGTGCTCGTAGCACAGAGCAGTGCTAAGACGGTATATATATAAACAGTATAAATGCCAACATACGACAAATAAACGAAGACATTTCATAGTCCCAAAGTTTGGTTATAATTACGCTCTTAAAATCTAGGGCTAAATTCTGAAATGTGTATGGTAGTACAGCCTGCATGGGTATTCGTGTCTGATAATAGTCATTTGTTGCTGGAAGTAGAGAGTTCTGTTTTATGATCGCAGGCATGTTGAATGTTTATTACACTAGTGGTTAAAAAGAATTTCTTCATATTTTAGTTTTTGCTCTTCAAGTTTAATAGGGAAAAAAATAAAATGAAGATGATAAATAACACACAAAAGGAGGAGCAATAATGCAAATGAGTTCCTTATAATTGTTAAGAGTAGCAGACATATTTCTTTTTTTCTTTTCTTTTTTTTTTTTTTTTTTTTGCGGTACGTGCGCCTCTCACCACTGTAGCCTCTCCCGCTGAGGAGCACAAGCTCCGGACGCGCAGGCTCAGCGGCCATGGCTCACGGGCCCAGCCGCTCCGCGGCGTGTGGGATCTTCCCGGACCGGGGCACGAACCCACGTCCCTGCACCGGCAGGCGGACTCTCAACCACTGCGCCACCAGGGAAGCCCAGACATATTTCTTAAAAATGCATTTGGGACACTGTGTAGTCGAGGTTCTATAAACTATTGGAATGATCGGCCAATAGGTTGTATAATTGCATATACAAATTTTAAAAACCACATGCAAAACTGCATCAATTTGAAAGTAACCATGGGAATCGTTCAAACACACATTCCTTTGACAAAATAGGTATGAAGTAACCAAAATCACATTCTTTAGATTGCCTGGAATTCTACTTCTCCAAGAAAGGGTTTAGGGTAAAGGAATTCTAGTGTGCTGTGTCCTTGCATGGAAAGGTGTAACCCAAACTATATCAACTTGATATGGACCAATTCGTTATTTTGCAAAGTGTTTTTAAAAAGCCAAAGGAAAATCAACTCTGCCATCTGGTGTAAAAACAGGTCATTGCAACTTCTTCTTTCTTAAAAAAAATAACACCTAACCCAGCTATTCTTCATTTATGAAGAATCATCATGACCCAGCGATATACCGGCCTCGTGGTCTTTCCTGGGTGACTGAAGCCTGTTACAGATTTTAAAAAATTATTGATGGCGGGACTTCTCTGGTGGAGCAGTGGTTAAGAACCCGCCTGCCAATGCAGGGGACACGGGTTCTAGCCCTGGTCCGGGAAGATCCCACATGCCGCGGAGCAACTAAGCCCGTGCGCCACAACTGCTGAGCTCACGTGCCACAGCTTCTGAAGCCCACGTGCCTAGAGCCCGTGCTCCGCAACGAGAGAAGCCACCGCAATGAGAAGCCCGCGCACTACGACGAATAGTAGCCCCCGCTCGCCGCAACTAGAGAAAGACTGCGCGCGGCGACAAAGACCCAACACAACCAAAATAAATAAATAAATAAATTAATATAAAAAATTGTTGATGGGAATGTTTCTGAGACAAGGACTCATTCTCTGTCTATGGTGAACCCAATGGCACCTTCCTTTGGTGACTCAGATGCTCATATGAGCATCAGTTGCCGCACTGCCCCTACGGCTCAGAGATAACCCCAGACTTCAGTGACATTTGGCCTTTGCCCTCAGTGGCCCCATGGGCTGCAGTTGTCTGAAGTGCAACCCAGCTGGGAGCTGGCCCGGCCGCTGGAGCTGGGAAACCAGAAACCTGAAGCCCTGAGGCAGGAAACAGGTGACCTCCAGATGGAGAGACCAACCCGAAAAGGAGGTTAGAAAGTCAACAGGTCAGCTCAGCATGGGATCCTCAGGTCAGGAGCAGAGGAGACACCAAAAAGATGACGACGGAGGGAAGACGTGAAGGAACACGTAAGAACCCTCAGTACTGAGCCCCGTAGCCCAGAAGGGGCATTGCCTCGTCCTGCCGTGGCCCCCGCTCTCCTCCACCGTGCTCAACCCAACCCTGCGCCTGCTTCATCCTCAGCCCGCGAAGGGCAAGAGGATGGGGCTGTGGGTTCAAGGGTGTCCCTCCCGCCAAATTCAGAGCTTAAAGACCTAACCACCAGCTCCTCAAAATGCTACCCTATTCGGAACTAGGGGAGTTACAATGTAATTAGTTCTGATGGCATCATACTGGAGTAAGGTGGGGCTCTAATTAATATGACTGGTTTCCTTATAAAAAGGAGAAGCACACAGGGAGAACACCAGGTGAGCCTGAAGGCCGAGATCGGGGGGATGTATTACAAGCCGAGGCAAGTCAGTTGTCAGCAAACCAGCAGACGCCGGGGGAGAGGCCTGGAACAGAGTCCCAATCAGAGCCCGCTGGAGGAACCAAGTCTGTGACACCCCAGACGTCTGGCCTCCAGGACCAGAGACAATACACCTGTGTCGTGTGTCACCTGGCTGAAGTCCTAGGAAAGGAATACAGACGGGGAGGGTAATGACAGAGGAAATGGCTCCTTCTCCGCGCCCTCCTCTGCTTGAACGCATTTCAAACACGAGCCGTGTCGGGGCAGGCGGAGGCAGCAAGGAGAGTGTGTCTGGGCCGCGAGCAGTAGTGCGGCCCGGGACCTAGCCATGGGCTTCTTCCCTGTTTTTTTTGCCCACACGTGGGTCTCCAGATCTCCCAACCTCCGGAAACGGGCTGCCTGGCGCCATAACTGAGAGGTTTAGGCTTGACAACTGCAAACTCAGGTTAAAGAGAAGGGCCTGCTCTTAGGGCCGCTGCGGCCCACTGGTGGAAACTGGGCGTCCAGGGGCGTCACCCCCGTCATCTCCCTCAGCCTCCAAACATCCCGCGTGCTAGTGGTCGTGATGTGCCTCGCAGCTCCCGGCTCCCCGTTAGCGCCTGCCCTGCGGCGGGGGCAGAGCTCCCAGAGAGCAGCACGCTCAGCTCTCCTGGTCGGGGCTCTGGGGGGCCAGACACGAGGAAGGGGCCTGCCGATTGCCCCCCTGCAGCCCCTCGACACGAGCTCCAGGCCTCCTACCTGTAGCAGCTCCTCCCACCTGCAGGTCTGCACACCTGCATGCCGGCAGTGGCACACCTGCACCCCGGGTATTCCCTGCTTGCCCGGGTCCTGTGGACCGGCTTCCACCTGGGCATCCTGCCACCTGCTCCTCCATCCAGAGGCTGCAACCACACTTCCCCATGGAGGTCTGCACCCGGCCTTGGGATGGGGCCCCCTCCCGAGCTTGTGCTCCCTTGGACGTTCTCCCTCGGCCCTGGGAACCGCAGAGAGATCTCTTTACATCAGGGGTCCCCAAACCCCGGGCCACGTCCTGGTACCCGTCCACGGCCTGTTAAGAGCCACGCTGCACGGCAGGAGGTGAGCGGCAGGTTAGCGAACAAAGCTTCATCTGCCGCTCCCCATCGCTCCCCACCGCCCCACACCACTCCCCACCGCCCCCCATCTCTCCTCACCGCCCCCCACCGCTCCCCACCGCTCCCCATCACTGGCATCACTGCCTGAACCATTGCCCATCCCACCCCAGTCCGTGGAAAAATTGTCTTCCACGAAGCCAGTGCCTGGGGGCAAAAAGGTTGAGGACCGCTCGTAGCTGAATAATTCTTTCAATTAAACATCCCCTGTTTAGATCACTGTGTGGTCCTGTCTCCTGGCTGGACCCAGACTGATTCACCCAGGAAAGCAGGTATGGCTTACGCACGTTTTCAGGTGAGAAAACTGAGACCCAGAAACCAGCAGATGCGGTAAAAGCCACCCAGCTCTGGTTGTTTCTGGACCCAAGCTTTCCCCCACGGTGGCTCATAGGGTGCTGGACTGAGCCCGGCAGAGCCTGGCCAAACACTAATCTAGCTTTTTGCAGGCGTGGTCAGCATCCCAGGTCAGGGGACTGTGAGTCAGGGAGGCGACCCTCGATAACGTGGGGGCAGCTCTCATGCAGCCGAAGGCCTGAGAGCGAAACCTGAGGTTTCCTGGAGAAGAAGGCGTTCTGCGTCCAGACCAGCAAAGCAGTCCTGCCTGAGGGTCCAGCCTGCAGCCAGACTTGCCAACCCACCATTGCCTGAGCCAGTTCCCTAAAATGAGTCTCTTTCTGTGTGTCTCCTACAGGTTCTGTCTCTCTGGAGACCCCCGCCTGACACAGCAGGCAATGACCATCCAAGAGACGATCAGGAGCCCTGGGGGAGGGACCGAGACCTGCCATTTCTAGGAACGGGAGTGGCTCCATCCCTGAAACCCTGGGGTGGCCCAGATGTGGAGGAAGATTCCAGGTCGCTTACTAGAATCACCTAGAGAGTCTGGGGGGTGGATGGGTGAGGAGGCATGTGTGTCCAGGGGCAGAGAGTGGCTCAGTAGTCTAGCACACCCAGAGCAGCCCATCCTGGGGGGCTCTGCAGACCCCAGGCTGGAGAGACTTCAGGGCTCTGAGGGGAAGGGGATCCTCTGTGAACCCAGGGGCCACAGTGTCATCTTTGTCTCTGGATAGAGGGATGCGAGGGGCCAGTGAATAAAAATACATCCCTGGGTTCCCGAGCGGGGCTTTGAGCCACGACAAGTGTGACTGAGCCCTGCGTCCCGGCACAGGCTGAGAAGCGTTTGCCTCAGCAACTTTAAAACTTTGGAGAAATTATGGTTATCAGCTTGTGCCCAAACTTGAAACCAGAGGTCAGCAAACTATGACCCGCGGGCCACATCTGACATCCCCTTGTTTTTGTAGGTCCTGCAAGAAGCATTTTTACGTTTTTTTTTAAAATTTTTTTTTTTTTGGACGTGACCATTTCTAAAGTCTTTATTGAATTTGTAACAGTATTGCTTCTGTTTTATGTTTTGGTCTTTTTGACCACAAGGCATGTGGGATCTTATTTCGCCGACTAGGGATTGAACCCACACCCCCTGCGATGGAAGGTGAAGTGTTAACCACTGGCCCGCCCGGGAAGTTCCTACATTTTTAAGGAGTTGGAAAAAAAAGATCAAAGGAGGAAACTTTGCGACCCATGATCAATCTACAAAGTTTACATTTCAGTTCATAAATAAAAGTTATTGGGACACGGCCACGCCCTGTCTGTGTATTGTGTGTGGTTCCTCTTGGGCTGCAGGACAAAGCCGATGACTGTGACAGAGACCACCCAGCACACAAGGCGTAAATATTTAGTATCTGGTCCCTTGTAGACAAAAGCTTGCCGACTGCTGCTTTAAAACCACCACAAAGCACTTAGTCTTTCTGGTAGGATTATAATCAGCATGCCACGTCATAGATCCACAGTGCGATGACACAGACAAACAATAAGCAAACAACCCACATATACACACATATATAGAAAGTCTTAGACGTTTTCATTTCGGCACATGAAAATTCAAAGGAAAAATCAAGTAAACAATAAAACATTTTAATTAAAAAATAATGGATCCTTGACTCAAAGGGGACCGTGCAAGGATTGGTGAAAGCTCTAAACTTTGTGGAAGGGTTGCTGGTTGCTGTCAGCTTATCCACGCTGGACACAGCAGCCGGGAAGGGGCAGGTGATGGTGGAGGGCTGGCTTTCTAGGGGGCAGAGCCAAGGCCAGACGAAGGCACACCCTCACCTGCCAGGGCTCAGAGCCTGGGACTGGCAGGGTCCCTGTGGCTCTGATATGCCACCTTGGCCTCTCCGGTGAGATTGTAAAATCATTTCACCAAGGAGAGATCACACACAACGTGCTCGTCTTGGCAGTTTCAAATGCAGCTCTCTCCAGAGCAGTTCCAAAACTCAGGGGCTGCGGAAGAGGAATTTCTGCCCGTGGAGGAAGAGAACGGGGATGACCAGCGCAGGTGGGCTCCTTCAGGCTCCGGCCCCTCCTCTCCTGTCTCTGCACAGGGAGGCTTGAGCCCAGATTCAGCAATGAGCTTATAGCTGGTGGGGTAGATTCATGTGTCCTTGACGTAGGCGGGGGGTATAAACCCAGGGTGTAGGGGAGCCTTAAAAATCCCTAATACTTCCCTGCAAAAACTCTAGCTGAGAGAACGAGGTCTCAGGGTATGTGATAAAAGATGCCGAACACAAACACTTGGGCTCCTGGGTTCTGTGTTGCCTGTGCCTTAATCTCCAGACCCGGGCACGTCTAGCCTCTGCCTGGTATGGCTTCTGTACACAGGATCTAAGCACAGTGCATGACGGGAGAATTGAATCCACTTTCTAGTGATGCTTCCGTTTGATACATGACTCTCTTTCATAAAGTGTCTAGAAAAGTAAGAGAAAATATTACCTTAGAATATTCCATTTATTTCTCTGGTTATATAATTTTTCCTTTCTGGGCATAGATATAATGATTTCAAACGACAATAACAACAGCGTCATCATAGGAAATGAGCCCGTGCAGAACTTGGCCTAATGGCCCAATGACCAGGTGACGGCCCACAGCTTTCTACGGATTCTCCATCTTCTGCTGACCAGGGAGCCCTAGGAAGTGCTGGGCCTTCCAGCATCATAATTCTTCATGACACAGGCTGAGTGAGTGGAATAACTCCTAAGCTTTTCCTGTTTCCACCTTAAGTGTTAACAATTCAATTTCGCTTTCCTGCAATGATTAAGCCTACTTTTTTTTTTTTTTTTTTTTTTGTGGTACACAGGCCTCTCACTGTTGTGGCCTCTCCCGTTGCAGAGCACAGGCTCCGGACATGCAGGCTCAGTGGCCATGGCTCACGGGCCTAGCTGCTCCGTGGCACGTGAGATCTTCCCGGACCGAGGCACTTACCCGTGTCCCCTGCATCGGCAGGCGGACTCTCAACCACTACGCCACCAGGGAAGCCCCAAGTCTACTTTTGATGACATTTTCTCCTTGTAAAGAGCCTTTTACAATAGCCAGGACATGGAAGCAACCTAAGTGTCCATCGACAGATGAATGGATAAAGAAGATGTGGCCCATATATACAACGGAATATTACTCAGCCATGAAAACAAACGAAATTGAGTTATTTGTACTGAGGTGGATGGACCTAGAGTCTGTCATACAGAGTGAAGTAAGTCAGAAAGAGAAAAACAAATACCGTATGCTAACACATATATATGGAATCTAAAAAAAAAAATGGTTCTGAAGAACCTAGGGGCAGGACAGGAATAAAGACACAGACGTAGAGAATGGACTTGAGGATATGGGGAGGGGGAAGGGTAAGCTGTGACAAAGTAAGAGATTGGCATGGACATATATACACTACCAAACGTAAAATAGATAGCTAGTGGGAAGCAGCCGCATAGCACAGGGAGGTCAGCTCAGTGCTTTGTGTCCACCTAGAGGGGTGGGATAGGGAGGGCGGATGGGAGATGCAAGAGGGAGAAGATATGGGGACATATGTATACGTATAGCTGATTCACTTTGTTATAAAGCAGAAACTAACACACCACTGTAAAGCAATTATACTCCAATAAAGATGTTAAAAAAAAAAAGGAACCTCCATTAAAAAAAAAAAAAGAGCCTTTGTCTGGCACCTTACTGCAGGGTCCACTGTATCCTGGCTCGAGTGGCCCCAGTTAATATTTGATTAGTAATGAAGGAGTAAGTGGGTCAATAACCAACCCAGATACCAGGGCCCTGACGGTAGCCAGAGGAGAGCAGAAGGGGCCGCCTTTGGCGCTGCTGGTGCCTCGGCCGCCTGGCAGGGGTCCAGGTGACTGTCCTGGCTCGGCCTCACTGAGACTGTGCCGCTGACACATTTCCCACAGTGCAGTGAGCACGGGGGTGGGGGAGAAGGCGTGTCTGAATTCCCACCTGGGAAACCTGGGGCTGGGAGGAGCCCGCGTAGCAGGGAGCACGTCCTTTCGCTCCCGGAGCCTTGCTCTGTCCTGGGCCCACCACTGCTGTTTTTTCTATTATCTTTTCTTTTCTTTTTTCCACACATCGTCTTGAAGCTGCATCTCTGCCATCACGGTCAGGGAAGACATCTGTCAGGGCGTGTTGAGGGATGCCATTTCGGTCAGGAAACTTCTCACCCCACGTTGCAGAAAGCAGGTAAGAAGCATCCTTTGGAAATGAGAATCACCTGTAGCACATCTTACAAGACCCAGAGGATGTTGCACAGCGAGTGTGTCTGTGGCTGAAGCTTTGAAGCAAGAAGCGCTGCGTACTGACAGCTATCCTGGACCCGGGGTTCGCCTCCACTTGTGTCGTTGATCTCCCGCCTCGCCATCCACGCAGGAGTGCAGGCTGGAGAGCGCCCCTCTTCCCTCACCCTTCACATCCCATCTGACACCAACTCCTGTCTGTCTAACTCCAAGGGGTTTCTGCCTACCCCCCCATCCACCCTCAGAGATCAGAGCCTCGATGTCCGGGCCCGGCACTAGCCCGTGACTCAAATTCCACGACTCGGAAGCAGGGATGACAAGACGCTTCAAAAAGCATGACCGGAAACGAGGGCACAATTGCACGCCACACTGCACGGCCCGGGAGGAAGTTTTCTTTTACAATGAAAGGGCTCGCTTCCAGGTTACTAACCTTCCCGGGAAGTTACAGACCTGAAAGTTTTGCCCTTGAAATCTCAACACCTTCAGTCATCAGCACCCGCGAGTGAGACACATACCAGTCGCGGTTGACAGATGAGAAGGCAGCTCGCTGGAGCTGGAGGCTGGGAATCGGGCAGCTGGGGTGACCCAGAGCCTCGGCCCTTTCTCCACCTGTGCTGTCGCAGAAGCAGGAGAATGAAGGAACCGACTCTTCTCTGTCATCTGCTAGGACGTGGGCTTACGGCGCTGAGGGTGGGATCTGCAAACAGCAGCAGCCTCGAGGTCTGGTCTCTCCCGAAGGCCTGCGGCAGCACCGAAGGACCCTGGGAGCTGCTCCCTGCCGCAGACGGGGACTCTCTGAGCCCTGCTGCCCCTCCCGTTCCCAAAGCACCCAGCCATATGCTCTGAGGAGCCCCAGCTTGGGCCCTTCCGTCCGGGCAGGGCGGTTACAAGGCATCGAGGGGCCTGCCTTGGGAAATTGAGGTGCCACTACCTGCTGTGTGACCTTTGGCAAACACCTCTCTGCATAAGCCTTGGGGTGCTCCACCCCCTGGGAGCACTAGGCCCACCTCTCTGGGCTGGGGGTGTGCAGAGCGCACAGCAAATCCCCAAACTGCAGCCACATACCGTCTCTGCACGGGCTGCCTGATGTGCGCCTACCCTCGCCCCGTCCTGCGTCTCCTCTCATGTACGTTGAGCCCAGACAGTCTGTACAGTCATCGCAGGTCACACCTGGTGCGTGGCAGGCTGGCAGATCATTCTGGAGAACACGGCAAGAAGCCCTGAGTCGTTGCGTTGAAAATCAGTGCTAGGCATCGTCCTCCTCATGATAAATGGATGGCTTCGTCGCCTATCTCTGCAGAGCAGTTCTAGGGAGCATCGAGTTGGTAATCTGCGATGGACGATTCATCTTAGTTTCCCCGCCGGATAGCTCCGCCCTTA
Source organism: Phocoena phocoena (assembly GCF_963924675.1). Lineage (NCBI taxonomy): Eukaryota > Metazoa > Chordata > Mammalia > Artiodactyla > Phocoenidae > Phocoena > Phocoena phocoena. The sequence goes on along the minus strand of NC_089232.1, from coordinate 2,311,462 downwards.
TGTTGAGAAATTTGAGATGAAATGAAGCCAACTGTGAGAAGAGGACCCAGCGGGAGAAACTGGGATGGGGGCTGACACAGCTGCACGTGACTCACGGGTGCACCGTGGTGACAGCACCACAAGGGCTTATCTGAGTTCTGGACAGCTCCTGGTCTGCAGGGCTGGGGCTGTTTCCTGAGGCCATTAGCTCAGAAACACAGAGCGTAACTCAAAGCGCAGAGATCCAGGGAAATCCCAGCTCCTCTGCCCACCAGCTCTGAGACTTTTAGGCTCAGGAATGACTTTTCTGGATGTTGGTGGACTCACCTATCAAGTGAGGAGAATTCCTGCCTCGGGGGTGGTTGCCTGCAGTGGGATAAGAACTTGGGTGCCTAGGCTGGCACCTGGCACACCGTGGCCGCCCAGGCCTTGTGGCTCTGCACTGTGACCCCTGCTTGGTCCACGCAGCCCGTTCTGATGTGCAGATGCTCTTCCCCCATCCCTTGTGTCTGCCCCTTTATTCGGCCTGCCTGACAGTCAACACCCCCGCTGGGGACAGGCACAGCATCTGAGGGTGCTCTGGGATGATACAAATGGAACTGGAATTCAGTCCACCAATTTCTAGCGCATCTGGGCTGGGAATTGCCTTGAAATGGCTTTTTGATGCAATCCCTGTGGCCCCCAGCCAACAGCTGTTACCCGGCTACACTGAGACCAAGCCCGGCAGGAAAGGCTCCTTTCTCCCCTCCCCAAACCCCAGGTCAACACCTATTCTTGGTCGTGAACCAGCCGACTTCAGGGAAGCAGTCTTTGTCTCAGGGAGGAAGGCTTCCTTCACGTGGCACCTTCTGAGCACCCCTCTTGCCTGGGCGGGTTTGGACTCCCTGGGAGGCTCAGGCCGTGAGTACGAGACAAGGGCTGTTGCCCGTGGACACGGTAGCACCTGGCATGCTGGCTGGACCTCAGGAAAGGGCGTCTGTGCACCACATTGCCCACCGCACACTCTGTCTGAGGTTAGCCGTGCACATCGGGCTGCTGCCGTTACAAAGTTGCCGACAGCCCTGCCTTTGAGTCTCTGCCTGGAGAACTAATTTGCTGGAGGCGTCTCATTCTCTTTAGCGGCTCCTAAGAAGTTACCTCTGTTGTAGTGAGCAAAACGGAAAATGGAGCACAGGGTGATCACTTGGCGCCTGGGGGGGCCCAGCCCTGAGATTCTGATTTAACCCGTTGAGACTGGCTTCAGGTCTGAGAACTTGACCCAGCATTTCTAACGTGAAGACCAAGGTGAGACCAGTGCGTTAGATGGACCTGAGCTGAAATCCCCGGTTATTGGCAAGTCGTGGAACCTTGGTGAAATCACTGCACTTCTCTGAACCTCAATTTCCTCATCTGTAAAAGGATGGATGTAATATTGACCCCAGAGCCTTGTCTTGAGGATAGAATAAGATAGGGTATATGAAGTGCCTGTGGTGCCTAAGAGGGCAGGTGTGGCTGCGAAGTTAGGGCCTCCCCCGGGCCACCTGCACGGGTGGGTGACAGGTCCTCTGGGGGATGTGTGACCTGAGGAGAGCCCTCACCGTACTTGGATTGGAGCCCACAGGTGGGCTGTGTCCTGTGCCACGCCCCCGTCTTCACTGCTCTTCCCCCAGCTCAGGTTGAGCCGTGCGTTCTGCACCACCCGCCCCACAGGCTGGAGGAAGATAGAATATTTTGAAAAATTGAGTTTGCTGTTTCCAAACACCTCAGGTCCCTAGATCTCCGGTTCTTCATCTCTTCGGGATCGTGGACCTTCAGTAATCTGATGATCTTCCCAAGAAAATGCACATCAAAAGCATTGGAATACAGACTCAAGGGTGTATTGAGCCACTGAGCACGTCGCTAACCCCACACTGAAAGCGCCAGCTCTGAAGGAACCCAATGCAGTTCTTAAGTCAAGAAGACATATTCCTGATCAGACGCAAGGCGGTGGTGGAGCCAGGAAGAAGATTCAGGTTCCCTATCCTGCTCCACTGGTACCGAGGACTCATCTTACCTCGCCCTTCGAAAAGGACAAAAAGGAAGGAAATAAAAAAAAAAAGAGAGAGAGAGTTTAGAGCGCATTGTACTTAATGCGGTAAATCATGAACTAGAGGTACAGGAAAAATGCTCATTGGGAAGACCCCCAAATCTGGCTAGTTGCCCTGTCCAGATGTTCCCAGAGGGCGCTGCCTTCCCTGCAGGAGTAGCTCACTTCCCTGGGGCATTTGCTGGTTGCTTGTCTGTCTCCAAACCTAGGAAGCCCCCTGAGGACCAGTCACATCAGTCCCGTTCACCATGGTGTCCCCAGTACCTGGCCCAGGTTAGGCAGTGAACGAATGAATAAATGTAAACCAAGCCAACAAGGGCAGTTAAAATCCATAAGCAGGATTAATTTAACCAAACACTCAGCACAGCATCCATGCAAATTCTGGATTTTTATTGGAAATATTTAAACAATTAGATATAAGTCGGCCTCATGGGTGCCTCTCTTTTCCCACTTCCCCCGGAGTCTTTTTTTTTTTTTTTTTTTTTTACATGGTTTTGTCCAGTTGTTTAATTGATAATGGTAAACACATATACACACACACACACACACACATAGTATCCTCGGACTTCTGACTCCTTTGGTGATCTCATCTAGTCCCATGCCTTTTTTTTTTTTTTGCAGTACGCGGGCCTCACTGTTGTGGCCTCTCCCGTTGCCGAGCACAGGCTCCAGACGCACAGGCTCAGCGGCCATGGCTCACGGGCCCAGCCGCTCCGCGGCATGTGGGATCTTCCCGGACCGGGGCACGAACCCGCGTCCCCTGCATCGGCAGGCGGACTCTCAACCACTGCGCCACCAGGGAAGCCCCCGGAGTCTTTTTTTAATAAAATTATTTATTTATTGATTTTTGGCCGCGTTGGGTCTTCGTTGCTGCACGCCAGCTTTCTCTAGTTGTGGCGAGCGGGGGCTACTCTTTGTTGCGGTGCGCGGGCTTCTCTTTGCAGTGGCTTCTCTTAGTTGCGGAGCACAGGCCGTAGAGCGTGCGGGCTTCAGTAGTTGTGGCGCGTGGGCTCAGTAGTTGTGGCTCACGGACTTAGCTGCATGTGGGATCTTCCCGGACCAGGGCTTGAACCCGTGTCCCCTGCATTGGCAGGTGGATTCTTAACCACTGCGCCACCAGGGAAGTTCCCCCACCCCAGTGTCTTTTGTTTCTCTGTATGAAGTGGGGGTCAGAGAGTTCAATGTCGACAAGAACCTGCCAGTTCTGACCCGAGGGACTCAAGCAACAGTATCAGGGGTGGTCCGGAATATTTTAAAAACACAGCCTTCCTCCCAGGGAGTGTGAAACGCTATCGCAGCCTGGCCTTGGCTACAGGAGAGTGTGCATTTCTGCTCTCTTCGATGAGCTGCGCTCCTGAATATTAATTCTCCAGCCTTAGAATAAATGACACCCCTGTGGTCTGTGTCCCCAAACCACGGAGACTGCAGCGCATACGCAGGGCCCGTGGGTGTGGTGCAGAGCGGGGAAGAAACGCCAGGGTTTGAGAGGTGTTTCTGCAGTTTGGAGATGAGAAAAGTGGCAGGGGAATCTACACACCTAAAAGCAAATCGGAGCAACCATTCTTGAAGGAGCCCTTGAGCCCTGGACACCTCGCTGCCACCTACGACTCTCCCGGAGTTGATTCCCGCCCCTTGGAGATACTGCTTGTGTTGACTGACCTACTTTTGCACTTGAAAGATATGCTCGCTGAAGTGTTCTCACCCCTTAGCTAAATGTTATTTTAAAGCCTTCTTTTTCTAGCTCTGACACAGGGAGAGAGAGCTCCGCCAGGGCTGGGCTGTAGAACGTTCTGTGACAATGGGGTGAGTACACCGGGCGGCCCAGGACCTTGGCCGCAAGCCCATGTACTTGCTGAACATTTGGACACATGTGGCTGCTCACATGACGGGGGAAGCAAACTTTTAAATTTAATTTTAATTAATTTAAGCTTAGCCTAGGGGCAACAGACCAGACCAGCACACACCGTAACAAAAGAGTTCCCGGTCATATTGTCAAAATGAAAAGAAAGAAAAGAAACTGCAGTGTTGTGCACTCAGTGCAAATCCCTTTATGAAAACACCCTCACCCCAAACAAACCAATACACTTACTTTCGTGCGTTTAAGTGCTTTCAAATGCATAGGAGAATTGGCTGAAATTATACCCAACAGACCAATAGAATAATTACCTCCCGGGAGAAGGAAAGGGAGATCAAGTAGGTCTGTTGTTTTATTAGCTTTGTTTGAATTTTTTTAAATGAAAATTTATTTGTGTGTTATGAATATATAATGCACTATAGAAAGAACATTTTTAAAATGTTCTCTTGCCTAATATATTTGGAGTTATTTTTTCTTTCTGTCTGGTAACCACAGTAAACCTACCTGAGTCTAGTACCTGAGACCAGAGAAGCCCGAGGACAGGTCGATGGGCTGCAAGATGCTCTTTCTGGTGAGTCCAGGGCCTTGGTCACAGGCAGGGTGACAAGTGAAAACGCACAAATGCACACACACATCCGTGTGCACGAAGGAACACGGAATATCTATTCTTGACCTCGACTGTGGGTCAGAATCGTCTTAAAAACATTCAGATGCCAGAGTTCCACCCCAAAGATTAGATTTCAGTTGGTCTGGGATGGGCCCAGGCCAGTGGTGTTTTCTAAAGCTGCCTGGGTGATTTATTGAGCAGCCGGGGTCGGGGCCATCTGGGCTGGAGGTGGCCAGTAGAGGAACGCCCAGCACAGGGGCGGCAAAGCTGGGTGGCGGCCACACGGGAAGGCCCGTCGGCCCCTCAACTGGCAGAGCGAGCAGAGGACATGGGAGCAGCGCTGCTCAGCTTGGTGCCTTATGGAGGGGACCGTGGGGTCTGAACCCCGAGAGCCCGGGGCTGGGTTTCGGGCTCTAGTGGGGAGTTTCTCCCGTCTCTGGCTTCACGTCACTCATGTTGCCTCTAGCCGGTGCCTGGGAACCTTCAGCCTCCATCCCTGACTCCAGACCTGTCCTCCCTACCCGGTGTCTAATCGACCTCAATGGAAGCACGTCCATTGTTGAGCCCCCATCTTCCCTGCAGGCTCCCAGTTTCAGGAAATCGCTCCACAGTCACCAGCTGCCCAGCCAGGAGCCGGTCGGGGTGCAGCTGATGCTTCCCTCTCCTCACGCTGTACGTCCGCTCCATCCTCAGGTCCTGCCGCGCTCCCTGTACGAGGTGTCTCTGGTCCAAGCCTCTGCCTCCCTCTCTGAACACCGTTCCAGCCTCCAGATGGGTCCCCTGCTCTCACACCTCCTCCCGCTGTGGAGGCTCCAGACAGCAGCAGGGAGAGACGCATCCACACAGCCCTGTTTCCGTAACTCCAGCCCAAAGCCCTCCAGCGGCTTCCATGTCCCCAGGACGACATCCACCAATGGACAGTGGCCACGGTCCTCCCGCCGCCCTCCAGACCCGTCCCCTGGTACCAGCACCGCCTTCCTCGTGGGACCCCTCACGCGGTCTTCTTTCTGTTCTGGAATGGTGCAACCCCCGCGAGCCTTTGCCCCAAATCACACTCACCTCACTGAGGGCATCCAGGTTTCTGCTCAAATGGCACCCCCTCTTGGACATCGTTGGGCCATCGATCGCACTGGGGCAGGCAGTACACTTCGGATCTCCACACCTCACATTTTGCGAGCACTCTTGAAGCAAAATTCCATTAAAAAGTTGAATGAGCACAACCCACGCGTCCATCACCCGACAAATGGAGAGACGAAATGGGGGGTATACGTGCAGTGGAGTACGATCCAGCCTTAGAAAGGAGGAACGTTCTGAAACCTGCTGCAATCCGGAGGTACCTTGAAGGTCTTACACTAAGCGTCATGAGTCGGGCACAAAAGGACAAATCCTGTGTGATTCCACTCCCATGGTGTCCCCGGAGGAGTCACATCCATAGAGACAGCAAGTAGATGGTGGGGAGTGAGTGTTTAATGAGGACAGAGTTCCGGGCGGGAAGATGAGAAAGTTCTGGAGACGGAAGGTGGGGATGGTTGCACAGCGGTGAGAAGGTACTTGATGTCAGCGCTGGTCAATTTTAGTTTATGTACGTTTCACAATTTTTAGAAAGCTGAGCAAGTACACAGTGGTGTGACGTCAGCCGCCGGTAATGAAGACTCGCCCACCAGCGAAGTCTGTCCTCCAGGCCCTTCCTTCCCGGGAGAGGACACAGAGGGGGGAAACAAACAAAAGTAAGCATCATTTCGGGCAGTTATCGTGGCTATGAGGCTAGAGGGGAACACTGGTGAGGGCGGAGGAGGCCCCTTGATTGAGACGGGGGGCCAGGGAAGCGGGATGCTGGGACCCCCGAGCAGCCCTTGGGGCAGCAGCAGTGGCCGCTCTGAGTGGCCTGGATGCACAGAGCACTTTCCTGCGGCAACAGCATCGCATTTAGCGGTTGCTAACCCCTCGCCTCTTCTAATGACCACCGCAGAACGCCGAGAAGAGGCGGACTTGATGTGAAAGGGCAACGCCCGGCCTCCGGGAGCTGGGCTGACGGCTCCTGGCGGCTCTGAGCACCGTCCTGGCTGTTCCCCTGCGGCTAGTGCCCCTGGCTTCCCCTCCCCAGCCCTGCCCTCCCACCAGAGGAAGGAGGTTCCCTCCTCACATCTCACCCTCCCTGGTCCTGCACATAAGGATCCAAGCACGGATGGGAAGGAACCAGCAAGCTGGCTGTGCTCTTATTTCCCTAAAACTCAAGGCCCCCGCAAGCAGACAGCAAAGCTGGGTCACATTTGGTTGGGATGCAGACAGATAAATGCACGGTCGTGCCTGCAAGGGTGAGTCAAGCGTGCAGGAGGGATGGTGGGAAGGCGGGTACCAGGGTGGAAACACTTGCTAGGGACTTGGGGAAGAGGAGGTTGGATAAAGAAAAGTTAGAATAACCACACGGAGGGACGTAGGTTTTCCTAGTGAGTGTCAGGCAAGGGTTTGCAGTAGGAAAGGTGAGCGCTTCTCCAGCCCAGATCCCTTGGAACGCCCTACATCATCCCAAGAGGACGCTCTGCCCCTCAGAGTGGGTCTTCGGGCCTGACGCAGCTCAGGTGCAGTTGGGGACACAGGACGCCTTCCCACTGTGGACTCAGCGTGGGGTGGGAGGACACGTCCTGTGAGCCATGCTGGGGCCCCAGGCTGTCTGAGGAAGCAGAAAATCTCAACTCCAAGTTCCCTCTCTCTCAAGGTCGTCTGCTCTTTGAGTGGAAGAGCCCCTATTACTTGGTTCCTATCATTTACATAAGTTGTCCTCTCTCTCAGCACACAGAGTTGAGATTGCACAAGTTAAATGCATGTAGGATTCGACACCAGGGTAGAAAGTATCATAAAAGCAAGAACTGTGTGTCCGCCGAGCACCAGGCCCTGGGGTCCTAACTTGCGATGGATTTTCTCTCCTCACGGGTTCCTCACATTGATTGAGGAAGAAGATGCTGTTATTATACCAATTTCACACTTGGAAAAATTGGCAAGAGTTGTTTTAGCTCCCCCCACCCCGCCATTATAAGTTGAGGTGTTCCCCAAACACCCTGTCCCCCGCAAACACACACACAAATGCCATGCTGAGGTCCTAACCCTCAGTATCTCCAACTGTGGCCTTATCTGGAAATAGGGCCATTGCAGATGTAATCGAGTTGCGAGGACGTCGTTAGGGCAGCCTTATCCAATATGACGGTGTCATTACAGGAAGGGGAAATGTGGACACAGACAGGCAGGGGAGGCTGTGTGAAGAAACACAGGGAGAAGGCCACGTGGAGACGTAGGACTGACTGATGCATCTGTAAACCATGTCACGCCCACGGTGGTGGCAACCACCCTCCAGAAGCTGGAAAGAGGCAGGGAGGGTTCTCCCTATGGGTTTCAGGGAGCGTGGCCCTGCCAACACCTTGATTCCAGACTTCCAGCCTCCGGACTGTGAGACCATACGCTTCTGTTCTTTGAAGCCACCTTCAAGGTTTTTGGTCCTTGGTTGCAGCGTAAGACCAAAAGAACACCCCCCGTGACGACCAGGGACAACCAAGTGACTCAGGCCCCACCAACAGAGCTCCCAACCACCCTCTGCCCACCATGATCACAGCCAAGGGAGGGCAAGGTACCCACGCCAGGCCGATGAGGGGCACCAGAGCACTTGCCAAAACTACAGAGAAGGAGAAGTGTTTTTTCTGACAAGTTCCTCAGCTGCCAGTGTTGGCTTGGAGCATCTGGATCCAGCCATGCCTGAACCCATCACCTTTTTAGCCACACAAGCCAAAAGTTCCTCTTTTCTTTTTCTTGAGTTGGGCTTCCCCTCTTGTAACCAGAGAGTGATCGTGTCAGATGGTCCCCACTGTCGACCGCAGCCTGACCTGCCAGCCCTCTTCCCTCAGCCCCACAGGTGGGGCACTTCAGCGCTGGGAGGGCTACAGGAGGCTCGTGAGGCTGAGTCACCAGCGAAATAACTGTCTGGTAAGGTTGCCAAAATCATAGCCTCTTGGAAGAGCTCCTGTCTTTTTCTTCATGTGGTTTCCAAGCAGGGATCGAGGTTGGCATGTCTGTGCTGGTGACTTACTCAGCGGGACCAGGGAAGGAAGAGGGAAGGGGAGAGCGGCTGGGGCCCTGCAAGAGCCCTCCAGGTCTCAACCTGCCTCCCAGAGAGTTTCATACTCTTTCCCTGGGCTAGGGTTTCACCACCATGAGTGCAGAAAACTGGGCATGGCGCTCACGGGTGAGGGGACAGAGCCCTGTTTGCAAATTAGTCTGGAAAGACTTTGCTCGTGGGCAGGGAGGGATTAGTCCTGCTGAGAGAAGGAAACACGTGATCCTATTAGATGTGTAACCCTTGATCCTGCTGGAGAAAATCAGATCATTGGGGAATGGTGTATTTTACATCCCAATATTGGCGCTTTGATAAAGTGAGTATAATTTTAATATTTTTATTCTGAGCCCTCAATGCAACTTAAATATGACACGCTGAGCGTACACTCAGTTTTGTTCTTAAAAGAAAGAAGCAATCTTGTGCCTGACTAGGATTCAGCATTTCCTTGAACCACCAATGTTAATAGGCAGGATTTTTGAAATATATATATATGTAAATCCAAACTTGCAACACCGAGAAGCTTATTTAACTTCAACAAATTAGTCCTGGGTGTCTTCTAGTACAGGGACTGGAAAACCAAATCCTCCTCGGCCCTTGCCCTTGAAAGCTGTCAGTCAATGACAAGGCACGATAAGGACTGGAATTTGGGAAAAGCATTTGGAATTCTTTTGGTGGCGAAGAAAACAAACACACACAAATCCGACTCAATTAACCTAAACGATACAGGAAATGTAAAAGCTCCCAGGAATTAAAGCCTGGCGGTACATTGCCTTCGGGTGAGGCCTGATCTAGGGCCTCCTACACTCTGACCAGATTCAGTTTCTTTCTGTCTTTCCTCTGTCTCCTTACGTCCTCCCCGTTCTTGGCAGTGTCCTCCCCACTCTCCCAACCCAGCCTGTGCTTTCGATCCCTCCACTGTCCTGCACCCAGGGAATCAGGAAGAGGTGCTCGGAGAAGGTAGAGCTACGAATTCTAAAGGCAGAATATGTGTTGGATTGACGATAGGGGAAGCACATGGCGGCATGGAGGCGTGGTGGACAGCTTGGGGAACTTTGAAAGGCTCCGTGTTGTTGGACGAGAGGGCACGTTTTCAGGAAGACAGTGAGTTTGGAGGGGTGGGCAGGTCTCTCCCCGCACCCCCCAGCTGAGCTGAGGAGGCAGCACGGTGTCCTGAAGGTGACGGAGGACGTTCTACGCTGGGTCGGCAGCGATGAGATCTGTGCTTTAAAAGGAAAACTCGTCTGAACAAACTGGTCTGAACAATAAGGAAGTTTATCCTTTCTCAGGAGGCAGGTTCAGAGGGAGAGCGGGCCCAGGTTTGTCAAGATCAGCAGCCCAAAGATGTCCCCACGGATGGACCTGACTCTGCTTCCTGCTCCTCTGCTCCGCCAGCCCCAGCGTGCGTGTCAACCAAACTCTGGCTCTCCTCGTGGTCACAGAAGGGCTGCACGTGGCAAGCAGGCCCCACACCGTTCCCCCGCACACTAGGCGGTGGGCGTCAGGAGAAGGAGGGGAGACGGGCGTCAGGAGAGAGAGGAGGCAAGGTGGGGGGGGGGCAGCCAGAGAGAGAAAGAGAAGCTGGGGAGGGAGGGGGAGGGGTAGAGAGAGAAATTCTCTTCCAGGTGCAGACTTGACCTTCTTCCCAAGGAGCATGAGATGGGAAACCAACAGTGTCCCGACCGCAGGCCCCATCCCTTAACTACCACCCAGGGCAGTGGGGGGAGCCCAGAGGGCGCGGTAGGTAGTATTTTGCAATTGAGAACTTTAGGTTTCAGAAAGGTAACAGAGAGCCCGTGGCTCATAACACCGTCCACCCCTCCGCGGGCTCTGGGCCGTACCCCACGCTCGGCCACGTCCTCAGTTCTGCAGAAGCGCCTGGATCCTCTCCGCCCAGGGAGGAGGATGGTAGACAGCCCCCATCGCGCCGAGGCAGGTCCGCAGCCAGCCGGGTCGGGAGCAGCTGCGGCTTCCTCTCTGGTGTGGGAGCCGAGGGCGGGGCGTGCTCTGCGGGTGGAGGAGATCGGGAGCCTGGAGGGTCGTCGGGAGGCTACTGCGAGGTGTCGGGGGGCGTAGGGGAGGCCTGGGCGGCGACAGTGGCTGTGAGACTGGAGAGCCGGCGGACACAAGAGAGCCTCAGGTAAAAATGAGGCGGATGTGAAGCCAGAGAACCTGGAGAGACAGCCGGTCGTTCTCTTGCCGCTAGAGGTCGTGAAGCATCGAGACTCAGCCAGTTCACGACTGCTGGGGCGTCTGCAGGGCGTCCACGCTGGACGCTGTCCGGGACACAGAGCCGGGGCTTCTCTTTGGTGATTTGTCTCAGATACAGAACTGTGAGCTCTCCAGACCTCCCCGAACATACGTGCATTTACCTGTGGGTCTCCTCAGTTCATACGTGTCTGAATGTACACGCGAGGGAACATACTTGTGAGTCTCTGGGCTCAGGTCCCCTCCAGGCCAGCATCCCACACCCTGGGGCACCTCATCAGGTGGAGAGGCCCCTGGGGCCCCTGTAAGGCCACAGTCTGTCAGTTCCGGGGGGCTTCTTGTCCCCAGCATCAGCCCTGCAGGAAAGAAAAGAGTGAGGAGAAAGACAGGTCGGGAGACTCTAGACAGGGCCAGGGGGCGGGCATTCCCTCATTCCCGTTTTTAGTCACATGAGTAATTCCTCACCTGCCAGCCCAGCATGGGGAGGGGAGAGCGGCCGGGCCTTGTGGTCCAGGGCCAAGGTTTCCTGCAGAGGAGAGAGGGAGCCCCGTGAGAGGTGAGGCAACAGAGCAGTCAGGATTGGGGGCTTAGTCTCGGGCGCTGTGGACCACTCAGGCACAGTCCCTGCCAGAGTGTTCCGGAAATACTTGAGCTGGGGTGAGGCTGTGTCTGCTGGACCACGGTTCTGACAGGGATGAGGGACGGCCACCAAGGAGAGAGATGAGAGCCAGAGGGGCCCAGGCAGCCAGCGAGCCCAGGGTGCGGACTTTCCAGGTGGGGACACAGAGGCCAGTGAGGTGAGGTGGCCGTCCAGGGCCACAGAGCACAAGAGGCAGAGCTGGCACGAGATCTGGTCCCCTGGCTGGAAGGACAGACCAGAAGCCAGGGCTGCTCCCATGGCCAGCTTGTCCGGACCCCTTCCGGACCCCTGGTTCTCCTGCCGGATTTTAAACTCCTTTTCCCAGGGTTTCAGCAGACGCCAACTTACACCCTTCTCCTTATGGCCTCGGGCCACTTTCTCGCTGACGGGCAGGTCTGAAGCCTGGCTTTGCACCGGACACTGCACCCCAACTGCAAATACGGATAAGAGCTGCCTCTCTCCTCCAAGGGCTGCCTGGTCTTTCCTGGTTCGAACCTCCTGCTGCCCCTTCCAGCAGCCCTTACGGACCACATTTCTGGATCCATCATGGGTGATGCCGACGGACGGAGGCCACGCTCCTCTCTGCCCCAGCTCAGGGGCCAGGTCCCCACTCTGAGACGACTGGGCTGCATCCATGTGACCCCGTATGGCGGCTGCATGCAGGGGCAACAATGTGGGTTCCCTTAAGGTGGTGGCTAATGCATTGGCCTGGATGGGCCTAGACTGTCCCTTTCAAAGTGAAAAAAATCTCAGCCCACAAGAGTAGGCAGTTTTAAGGGTGGACATGTGGGTAGGGGATGCCTCAAATCTAGTCAAGAGAACTCACCCGGAAGAAGCATGTTGGCAGCAAGGAGCATCCCTAGGTGCCTCGGTAATTCACTAGTGAATGTACCACGCATCCTCCACGAGCAGGCCCCACTGGGCATCTTCAGCCACCTGTGGTCGCTCACAGAAAGCTCAGGTATTAATGAATTGAATGCAGGATCCCATAAATCCCAGGATCCATTCCCAGGGCGGGAGGTGCCAACGGAAAGGCCGAAGGACGACGTGCACGGAGACGGCCGCTCACCCCCCAGGGTGGCCAGCCCATTCCAAGCAAGATCTGTTCCTTGTAAACCCTTTATTATGATTTAACAAAAGGGTCTGGATAAATTAAGCTTTGGTATCAAATTTTTTTCTGCAGCCGCTCTGAGCATTTTATTAACTAGTAAATAAAGCTCTTCGTGTGTAGTGAATGGAATATTTTTTTAACGTCTTTATTGGAGTATAATTGCTTTACAATGGTGTGCTAGTTTCTGCTTTATAACAAAGTGAATCAGCTCTACATGTACATATATCCCCACATCTCCTAAAAATAGGGAGCGCTTCACGAATTTGCGTGTCATCCTTGCGCAGGGGCCGTGCTAATCTAGTCCGTATCGTTCCAACTTTAGTGTACGTGCTGCCGAAGCGAGCACCGAATGGGATCTTTTTGATGCTGTGATTTATCTGGCAGTGGGAGAGGACAGAACCGTGGTTAGGAAAACACTCCCCTAAGATCCCTGTCAGGGTTGGTTTTCTTCCCTCTACACTATTTCTTTGTGGTAAGAATATCGTTCCTCCTAATTTACTCTGTTCAGAAGCTCCAGGACCGAGGAGGCTTTTCAAGGTAATTATCATCTGAGGGAAGAAAAATAAACACGTTGTGAGTCACTTGGAGATCCACACGGGCACTCCCCCTGTGCACTGTGGAATCTGCTTTGTGTCCCTGGTCCCCTGAAAGCCTTTAGAGGATTCCTGCAGCCTTTGTGTTCTGCTCTGGCCTGGAGGTCACATGGATGCACACGGAACGCCTCCCTCTCTTTCCTAAGACTTCGTTCATGTCCTTTCTTCTCTTGCAGCCTCCCTGCCTCCATCGGAGAGAACTGAGGCCCCCTCCCAGCCAGGTGAGGCCCCCTCCACGTGCAAGGAGCCCGCCAGGCACGTCTGCAGGGTCCCCCTCAGGTTACTTCTCACTGTGGGCAAAAGCTTCCCTCCTAGAGACCCAGAAATCCCCTTCCCAGCCCCCATCCCTCTTTTTATGACCCTTCTTTCCGGGGCGAGGGAGAGCCGGGGGGGCGGTGGGAAGCAGTCAAGCGGGTGGGTCCAGGTTGCGTCTCTGAGAATGGGTGGCCAAATTTCACCGCGTGTTTCAGCGTGTACTTTTAGAGAAAGGCCTGATCTCCTTTAGGGGTGAGGGCCGAGAGGGCAGTTTACGGAAAGTGCAGAAACTCCAACCCGTCCACAGAAGCAGAGGCAGGGGAGCCCCAGAGAGCCGACAGGGGAAGTCTGTCTCCTGGCCTCACTCCCACCCGGGCCTCAGTGGCCCCGAAAGCTCTCCCTGTGCCCACGCCAGGCTCTTGCAGCCACAGTGCTGACCACAGGGCGGGCCAGTGTTTCCCAGGGGGGCACATCTGCGTCCCCCGGAGGCTCGTCAGAGAATCTGGGATGTGGCCCAGGAATCTGCATGGCTAACAGGATCCCAAGTGACACTGATGCTGCAGGCCCAGGGGCCTCATTTGGAGAACCACTGGGATAGACAAGTGATGCCTAAAGCAGGTGAGCTAAAGGGCGGGGACGTTTGACCCGAATGTTGAATCGCTCAGTTGGTGGCAACGCTCCACTGGGGCTCTCCCGCTCTCCAGCCTTTCTACCTGCATCTTCCTTTGTCAATAACCGAGCGATCTGAGATTTGTCTTACTTGCAAGCTAACCCGTTAGCCCTCAGATTCACAGATTCTGGCAGAAGTGAGATGCCGGGTCAGAAACATGGGATTGGTTCACACGTCACAGCCAGAGCAGCAGCTGAGCATCCGTATTGGTGCCAGGTCCCCAAGCGCCACTGGCCTGTCCTCATCGCTCCAGTCCCTGCCTGCATCTCCACCTGGTGCTCTCCCCGGTGTCTGTGTGTTCACACGGACATCTTCTTATAAGTATGCCAGTCACATGGGATCAGGATCCCAGTCTACTCTGCTACAACTTCATCTCAGCTCGTTACATCTGCCCAGACCCTGTTTCCAAGTAAGGTCACATTCTGAGGTCCTGGGGATTAGAACTTCAATGTACCATTTTCTTTGGGGGGGGAGACACAATTCACCTGATAACACATGACAAAAAGGACTTAAAGGGGCTAACCAACTGACCATAAAACAGGCAGGTGATCCTGGGTCATCTGAGCGGGCCCAGTGTGATCGCAGGGCTCCTTAGAAGCGGAGGAGGGAAGGAACGAGTAGGTCAGAGAAGGTCTGACCATGTGAGAAGGTCTCAACCCGCCATCGCCGGCTTTGAAGAGGAAGACGGGGCCGCGAGCCGGGGCGTGTGGATGCTTCCTAGATGCTGGAAAAGACATGGACGTGGACGCCCCTTTAGACCTCCAGAGAGGAACACAGACCCGTTGACGCCTTGATTTTAGTCCGGTGAGACCCAGGTTGGACTGCTAGCCTACAGAAATGTGAGGTAATAAATCCGTGTTGTTTCAGGCCACGATGTGCGTGGTGATGTGTCCAAGCAGCGAGAGGCAGGAACAGAGCCATCAAGCCCGGTAGCTGGGACACAGCACGACTTCCTTGCCGGGGCTATTTCCTTCATTGTCTTGTTAAGGTATTTCCCATGGTCACTGTTTGCCGTTTTAAATCCCATGACTGCCTGTGTACGATTGTTTCTGAATCCCGGAAAGAAGGGCTTTTGCTCAGAGAACCAGTTTCTCTTTGCAACCTTCTTTCTGCCCCACTTAGACTTCTGCATTTCCCCAGCACCCCTGCCAGGGGACTGACTTCACAATGTCACTTTGTATTAGGCTTTGCTTTGTTATTCAATTAAAATCTTGTGTTGGTGGAAGATAGAAGTCTCGCTTGTTCGTTGAACATCTATCTATCTGGCTTGAAGGCACCGTGTTTGTATAACAGGAGCTCAGGAGATGAATTGATATCTCTGATGAAGAACGCGCTGCTCTTCTGTGTGCAGAATGACGAAGAAAGTTTGAGCTGTTTGCAGATGACCGCTGCTCTGGCCACTTATTTTCTGTATCAGAAGTGCTCTTATTCGCCCCGCTTTCTCTAAAGTGTGGAGTCTTATACCTGTTAGACTCTTGCTAAAATAATGGTAAATTCTCCTTATGGGGACAGTTGCTTTCTTTTTTTTGGCCGCATTGGGTCTTCACTGCTGCGTGCGGGCTTTCTCTAGTTGCGGCGAGCGGGGGCTGCTCTTCCTTGCGGTGCGCGGGCTTCTCATTGCGGTGGCTTCTCTTGTTGCAGAGCACGGGCTCTAGGCACGCGGGCTTCAGTACTTGTGGCGCACGGACTCAGTAGTTGTGGCTCATGAGCTTAGTTGCTCCACGGCCTGTGGGATCTTCCCCGACCAGGGCTCGAACTCGTGTCCCCCGCGTTGGCAGGAGGATCCTTAACCACTGTGACACCAGGGAAGTCCGATAGCTGCTTTCTTGAGATGTCTTTTCATGTTCTGGCAGGTTTAATTTCCTGAATCTCTGGATTGTTTTCTGTTCTCCTGGCATCTCTTCAGTCCTCACCTCATCCTTCTGTAACTAAGCTCCCTGAACCAGATCAGAGTCCTCCAGGTGTAGTCTCCTCGGAATCTCTGAGCGATGAGGTCATGCTTCTCTTCATAATGATACCTTGTTCTTACCTGGCACGCACACTCTCTTCCAAAAGCTGAGCCAAAGTAGGTTACCAGCTTCTTCAGAAAACAGAGAACTGCCAGCCAAGTGGCCCCATACTTTTTCAAGAAACTCACTTCATAGCGCAATGTGTTTCTGAAAGAAGCCAATAATATGACCTTGGAAGTTTAGAGTTCCTTTACTCTTGGGTCTCAAAATACAGGGGGAAACTTGAGTTTACAATACCCCCAGGGAAACAGCACCCCTGCTTTTGAATGTGACCTATTTAGTTTAAGTGTAAGGTAGGATGCTCTGAGGAAAAGTCCCCCCCACAGGGCGGGGCTTTTGAAAGGGTATCCGTAGTGACATTAGCCAAAGCGCGCTTGGGAATATGGCCATTAGAATGTCATTTTTTCCCCTATAAGATTCAAGTAATTCCTGGCAGATATCAGATAGTGAGAGTTTCCTGAGCTCAGCACTTAACAAGACTCAGAAATGTGCAGACGAACGGCCTCAAGGGCACCTGAAGTCAGAGGACTCGGGTTTGCACAGATGTTACCAGCAAATGCTGAGGTGTCTGAGCTCAGCCTGGAGTGGATTGCACTGAACCGCTAAGGCTGGGACGTTGTGGGAAAATTCCTGCCGTCAGCTCTCGCGGAAAACCTGAAGGCGGGCTGTCTCTCATCTGGGTGTGGAGGCCACCTGGCCGTTGACTAATGCCTCCAACACAATTCAGACAGCTCCAGAGATCTAAAAACACCAGTTTCGGGGCTCCCTTCTTTGTCCTGAAGACACACGCATGTGCCTTTTAACTCACCAAAGTCTTTCAAAGAGGCGCTTAGTGTGATGAAGGAAATCCCACTTGTTGGGCACTTGGGAATGCCTATCCATGCTGGCCCAGTCCACCTGCCACACGCTAGGGTGATATTTCGTCTGAAAATGGCTCAGGCGAGACTAGATTTAGCCCTTATTTCTTGGATATTCAGGTACCTTTGCGTGACAAACTGGTGAGAATATAATTTGCAGGCTCCTTTACAGCCTGATATGGCCGTGGAGAAGGCCGAGGCCATCAGGAGTGGTCAAAGGTGGCAGGTTGCACCCACGCCGTGCCTCAGAGGTTCAGTGCCATCCACCCCAGGCTGAGCTCAGACTGGAGCTGCAGCTCATTCTTACATGCTGAACACCAGCCAGCACCGGGCAGGACTCTTGGGGGAAAAGGTATCCTCCATGCCCCCATGATGGAGAGCAGAGCGTCAGTAAAAGAGCACCTCACCGAAGCAGAGACCACTCAGACAGAAGAAGAGTACAAGAACAGCCTCCGAAAGACAGGAGAAGATGCTGCATCTGTCTGACAAGCGGCTCTCATGTGAAAGAAATATTGGAGGGGCCAAAAAAATCTGAGGGGATGGAAAACCCAGTGAGAAAGTTGCAAGATAATGCTGAAGAAATCTGCCAGAAAGTAGAGTAAAACGACTAAGAAACTGGAGAGAGGAAAAAAAATAAGAAAATTAGAGAATTGATCTAGGTACCAGCAAATTACGGGAGTGAAAACAGGAAGCTGTGAGGAGGAAATTATTTAAGAAATAACAGAGGAGGGTTTCCTAGAACCGAAGGACAATTTTTTCTAGGTTAAAAGGGCCCACCCTGCCCGAAGTCTGAAAATGAGCCACACCAAGGACATCGCTGCGGAATTTTAAGACACCGGGAAGGAGAAGACCCAAGGCACCCGCAGGGATGAGCGAGCTGTTCACGGTCTGTCCTAGAGACTCAAGGACAGAATGGCGCTAATTACGTGTCTTTGTATCAATCCCAGAACCTGGGAGACAATGAAGCAGAGGTTTCCAAATTCCGAGAAGAAATTATTTCGATCCTGGAATTCTGTCTCCAGGCAGGAAATCTGCTAAGTGTGCAATTGGAACAAAGACTTGTTAGGACGAGCAAGATTCCAGAAATTTAACTCCAGAAGAAACCGTGCAGGAAGGTGCTGCAGGCTGTGGTCTCTAAAACAGGGGAGGGAACCACAGAAGAAGAGCTGGGATTCAGAAAACAAGGGCAGGACAGGGTGTTTCTTCAGGAGGAACGAACAGACAGATGCCCTGACACGTCTGGCTATGGAAAGGGGAGATTTACACTAATAGGGTAGAGTTTGAATGTACAGAGGTAATAAATAGAGAGTTAAGTGCATACACGCACGCACACCCCCTCCCTCCCCCCCCACTGTGGTACAAGGATAAGCTCCAGAGAAAATAAAATGTCGTGCAAAAAAGAAAAAGCAGGGACTTCCCTGGTGGTGCAGTGGTTAGGAATCCGCCTGCCAATACAGGGGACATGGGTTCGAGCCCTGGTCTGGGAAGATCTCACGTGCTGCAGGGCAACTAACCCTGTGCACCACAACTACCGAGCCCGGGAGCCACAACTACTGAAGCCCTCACGCCTAGAGCCCGTGCTCCGCAGCAAGAGAAGCCACCACAACGAGAAGCCTGCGCACAGCAACGAAGAGTAGCCCCCGCTCGCCACAACTAGAGAAAGCCCGCGCGCAGCGACAAAGACCCAACACAGCCAAAAATAAATAACATTAAAAAAAAAAGGAAAAAAAGAAAAAGCAATCATCTTACACTGTGACTCAGCTGTGAACCACATTTATGCTCATCATTCTGTAAACACTGGAGCGCTATAGCCAAACTATGTGGAAACCTTATTGATGCTGAGAGGACGGAAAGGCGGGAAGTGTGTGTGAATGAAGTGGGGCACAACGGGGGGTTGCTGTAGGAGGACAGACTCTACTTCTCGGGCAGGGAAGCCTGGAGGCAGCGGCTGAAATGGGAGACTCCGGAAAGAGGAGCAGAAACGTGTTGTCCGGAGACGGGAAAGGAGATACCAAAGAATGTGCTCGACCGCTGCAGGTGGGCTGCCTTCCGGAGCAGAAAACGCTCAGGAGTCTCTGCTGCTTTTCATAAAAAGCCTGTAGAACGATGTGACTTTAAAATATGTGCGTGTGTAACTGGGATGGAAAAACCCCACGGGGCTAAATTAGGAAAGAAGACACTGCTCTCCAAGCCCAGTCAGGAGCCAGGGTGAGGACTGAGACAGGGCAGGTGACGCAGGTGACGCAGGTGTGGGCGCCCCGGCTACAGGGCTGGGGGGGGAGCGAATCTTCCAGGGCGCCTCCCTCCTCCCAAGATGAGTAGACCTCACTTTGCGGAACTTGACATTCCCTTGGGAAACAACTGCTCTCTAATCACACGACTGCTCTATCGTTGCCAAAACAATAAATACATAAATAGAAGCGTAGGAGCGTGTTCCTAGGGTAGGGCATATGGATAATAATTTGAGTTAATGAATAAAGATTCCAGTGTTAGCCTGGGCAGCATGAGAATTAATCACAGATTTAAAAAAAATTATTTATTTATTTATTAGTATTTTATTTTATTTTATTTTTGGCTGCACTGGGTCGTCGTTGTTGCACGCGGGCTTTCTCTAGTTGCGGCGAGCGGGGGCTGCTCTTCGTTGCGGTGCGCGGTCTTCTCATTGCGGTGGCTTCTCTTGTTGTGGAGCACGGGCTCTGGTCATGCAGGCTTCCGTAGTTGTGGCTCGCGGGTTCAGTAGTTGTGGCGCACAGGCTTAGTTGCTCCACGGCATGTGGGATCTTCCTGTACCAGGGCTCGAACCCGTGTCCCCTTCATTGGCAGGCGGATTCTTAACCGCTGTGCCACGAGGGAAGTCCCAATCACAAATCTGATTAAAGAGATTCGAGTTCATTAAAAGTTAAATGTTCTCATTCCCCAGGATGTTGATCTCTGTGAGTGAAATCAGGGTCTCCCGTCCTGCCTGGGATCCCTGGGCTGAAGCTAAAGCAGATTCAATGCCATCTCGTTTCCCTGTGCTCCTGGCCACCCTAAGAGTCAAGCTCAGTTTCCAGGATGAAATCTCTTTAATCCTCACCATTCCCCCTCAGGCTGGCTGCGTGCTCTGAATGCTGTGAATTTTTAATTAAGCTGGAGTTGATGATGTGTACGGAGCTCCATATTCCCTAAGACCCACATGGTTTTTCTGCGCCTCTTTGGATGGCCTTTTCCAACAAGGCCTGCGGTAAAGCTGTCTGAGAGACGGAAGCACAAAGAGCGCTCTGGGTAGGAGAATGGAAATAGGTGACCATCATAGTCAATGTTGACAGAAGCAAGCGCTCTGGAGAAAGGCAGGATCTCGTATTTGCTGGTTATTTCCACGCGCCCCACTGCGGCCTCATTTTTCTGCTTCCCCTGCCCTTCGTATCCCAGGACCTAAGCTTTCTGGGCTCCTTCGTTTGGCCCCCCGGCCCCTTGAGCTATGATTAGGCGCTGGGGTCAGCAGGGGAGGACGGGTGGGCCGCGGGTCTCTGGTGGGAGCCCTTGCTCTGGTCCCAAGCTCTCTCTGGTTCCCACTCCACGCTCCGTCCTCCGACCCTTCAGTTCCTGCTGACGTCAGTCCCCACGGCTGTTGTTTCCATGAACCCCTTCCACGCCCACCGAAGAGCTGCTTAATTAAACTCACTTCAGTTAGACATTCTGACTGTGTCAGCTGCTTTCCGCCGAGATGCTGACTGGTAAGAGTCTGGTTTTTAGCGCTGTCATCTGTCTCCCGGTCTTTCCACCAACTTAGGAGTCCCCGAGAGCAATGGCTCTGACTCTCTCTTCTATGTGTCCCAGAATCTAGAACTTGGCCTGGTATCCAGGGGCATTCAATGTATGCTTGACGAATGAAACATGCACCCATTAGGCGGTGCCTGTATGTGGTGCTGAATTTCAGAGAAAAACTGACGTTATTTAACACATGCAGACAAGGAGACAAGAGTGGAAGAAACATATTCCACTGTCGCTGTTTCACAGTCACTAATTGTTTAGGTCAAGCCCCCTCCCACACCCGATGCAAATGTCAAGACTATAGGCCTCCAGGGGACTCCCCTGGAGGTCCAGTGGTAAAGAAGTCGCCTTCCAATGCAGGGGACGTGGGTTCCCTCCCTGGTCGGGGAGCTAAGATCCCACATGCTGCGGGGTAACTAAGCGCGCCGGGGTAACAGCCCACGCGCCACAAAGAAGACCCAGCGCAGCCAAAAAAAAAAACGACTATGGGCCTCCAAACCTGACTCTTTCATCTGAAGATATTGGATAAAGGTGTGAAACAGAAGCCGAGACACACAGAACCTGGGGTGGGTCTGGACAGCAAGTCCACATTCTGGAAACTTCCGGTCATTAACACGAGGTTCCATTTCTAGGGGCTTAAACAATAAAGCTCATTATTATCTCATATAAAACTTTTGGAGGCTCAGGGTCCTCCTCTGACACCTCATGAGGTTGGCGTTTGTCCTTGCCACCCTCCTGCCCCCTTCTGAGGCCACAACATGGCAGCAGTCTTCTCAGGGAGGCCTTCAGCTGATGGGCCCTCCTGTCCATTGGTCTTGACTGTCTCTCAGTCCCATGACCTGGCTGCAGGAGAGGATGGGGAGTGAATGTCTGGGGCCTCCACGATGGGAAGCGACCTCCACCAGCAAGAAGAAGGGGCCCAGGAAAGGCAGTTGGATAAACAACCAAGAGTGTCAGTAACGCAAACGAAAGTGGCAGAAGAGAACAGAGGCCAGGTTCTCTGAGGGGTCCACACACACTTCACTGAGAAGATTCTTTTATAGACATACCTACGTCCGTTCTTCACGTGGGTTGATGTCTTTGAACAGAGGAGCTCTGGGGGCAGAAACCAGGCTGACTTCAGTCTGTCCCTCCGTGAGATGCTGCTTCTCAGAGAAGCACAGGTGACAAGTAGATGTTTCTGAGGGCTTTGCGAGATGCACAGATGGAAGCCGTCACGAGCACTGAACACACACGCACACCTTGGTACCTGACGCGCGTCTCACTCTGTTCCCAGTCGTATCTCATGGTTTGTTAAACTTACTTGCATTTTATAATAAAGGCATCTGACACACCAAAAGAGTTAATATTTGTCAGCAATTCTGCTGTAGGCCCTTTTTTGCCAAAGAGCTGCTTAAGCCATAAAAGCTGTCTCTGGGTTAAAGCTTAGGGTAAAATCTCATAAAAAGTGAGGCTCTAGTTTCTCTTTCAATTGATGGAAAGATACAAACTTTAAAAAATGTTTGAAAGAGGAGAGGACAAACATTTATCAAGTTCCTTCTGTAGGCTACCTATTTTGCATGTAACATCGTGACCCCCGTGTGTGGGGTGTGTGGGGTGTGTATGTGTGTAGCGTGTGGGGGGGGTGTGGGGAGTGTGTACATGGGGGTGTGCGGTAGGGGGTGTGTGTATGTGGGAGGATCGTGGGCCCCTTTGCACAGTGAGGGAGCCGACAGTCAGGACAGCTTACACAGGTCATTGGTGGTAGCGCCCAGATTCAAAACCAAGTTGCTGCCCGGTTTTTGACCACTCCCATCCCTCTTCTCCCTAGTGTGGACAGTTCAATGACCGTGTGGCATTCATCAAAGAAATTTTCTTTTTTTTAAAAATAAATTTATTTTACTTTTGGCTGTGCTGGGTCTTCGTTGCTTCTCGTGGGCTTTCTCTAGCTGCAGCGAGCAACTACTCTTTGTTGCGGTGTGCGGGCTTCTCATTGCGGTGGCTTCTCTTGTTGTGGAGCACGGGCTCTAGGCACGCAGGCTTCAATATTTGTGGCACGCGGGCTCAGCAGTTGTGGCTCGTGGGCTCTACAGCGCAAGCTCATTAGTTGTGGTGCACGGGCTTAGTTGCTCCACACCATGTGGCATCTTCCCGGACCAGGGCTCGAACCTGTGTCCCCTGCATTGGCAGGCAGATTCTTAACCACTGTGCCACCAGGGAAGCCCCATCAGAGAAATTTTGAGTCCCTTGTAAAACTGAGTTGAAGGGTAGAAGGTGAATGTGTAAGTTGGCTACGGCTGCTGTAACAAAGTACCGTAAAGTCGGTATT
This sequence comes from Phocoena phocoena, assembly GCF_963924675.1. Lineage (NCBI taxonomy): Eukaryota > Metazoa > Chordata > Mammalia > Artiodactyla > Phocoenidae > Phocoena > Phocoena phocoena. Next base: position 2,288,453 of record NC_089232.1, on the reverse strand, counting down.
GTAAACAGCAGAAATGTGTTCTCTCTTAGTTCTGGAGACCAGATGTCTGGGATCCAGGTTTGGGCAGGGTTGGTTCCCGGGGAAGGATCTGTTCCAGGCCTTTTCCCAGCATCGGGTGACTGCCAGCATCCTTGGTGTCCCTTGGCTTGCGGACACATCACTGCAATCTGGTCTCCACCTTCATAGGGCCTTCTCCTCTCTGAGCACCCTCACCTCTTTGAAGGACACGAGTCACCAGACTTAGGGCTCACCCGAATCTAGTGTGACCCATCTTAGCTACACTAGTTACATCTACAAAGGCCCCGTTTCTGAATAAAAGCACATTCTAAGGTTCTGGGTGTACATGAATGTGGGGGACACAGTTCAACCCGGTGTGGTGAGGCTGAGCCCCTGACAGGTGGAAGAGTCCGACTTCACGCCCGGAGCTGCCCCCTGGCGCGCGAGCAGCTGGCAAAGGACGGGGGTCTATGCTTCCCGTTCTTCCAACAGATACTGGTGAGCACCTGCAAGGTGCTCTGAGCCCTGGGACACAGAGTGAACCACACAGAAGGGGGCCCGTCTCCCACTTCCTTACCTGTTCTGTGCTTTGTTCCCCGCTCCGGGGCTCCCAGGGCAGGCGGCTGGTGCAGGCAGGAGCTGACGTCCCCGAAGGACCCTCGCCCCTCGCGCGGGCTCACGGGGAGCCAATCGTCAGCCTTGTGAGCAGCCACGCCCCCTCACCTGTCACAGCACACTCTTCGCGCATCACCCCGTGGAGTTCTCTCTAAAACACCTGGATGTGGTGTCACCATGTGTGTCCTACTGATGGAAAGAAAGAGTCATGAATGGAACACAGATCCTCTCATTCCCAAAACTTTAGGTTTTTTTCCTCAACGTCTTTGCAGCCAGACAGGTAACGAAAAGGTATAAAATAACCCTCGGACAACGGGGCACCGCGGGGACTGTGGTGAACTGGGCACTGCAGATATTAAATACAGACTCAAGTCTGACTTTTAAAAACTGCTCTGTGGACGTAGCTAAGATGATAAATGCTTGTGTCCTCTGACTCAGCAATGCCACTTGTAGGAATTTATCCTGCGATGTGCTCGCACGTGGGGGAAACCACCCAGTGGTCATCAATCAGAGGCTGGTTGAAGAAATGTTCGCGTATGTGTATAAAGGCTTAGCATGCAGCTATTTAAAATGAATCAGTGTTGGGCTTCCCTGGTGGCGCAGTGGTTGAGAGTCCGCCTGCCGATGCAGGGGACGCGGGTTTGTGCCCCGGTCCGGGAAGATCCCACGTGCCGCGGAGCGGCTGGGCCCGTGAGCCATGGCCGCTGAGCCTGCGCGTCCGGAGCCTGTGCTCCGCAACGGGAGAGGCCACAACAGTGAGAGCCCCGTGTACCGCAAAAAAACAAACAAAAAACAGACACAGTGTTGATTTTCTTTTTAAAATAAAAGCAACCTGATTAAAATATGGGCAGAAGAACCAAACAGACATTTCTCCAAAGAAAACATACAGACGGCCAACAGGCACATGGAGAGATGCTCAACATCACTAACTATTAGAGAAATGCACATTAAAACCACAATGAGGTATCGCCTCGTACCTGTCAGAATAGACATTATCAAAAAGAACACAAATAACAAATGTTAGCGAGGATGTGGAGAAAACAGTCCTCACACACTGTTGGTGGGAATGTAAATTGATACAGTCACTATGGAGAACAGTGGAGGTTCCTCAACAAACTAAAAAGAGAGCCACCATGTGACCCAGCAATCCCACTCCTGGGCCTATATCCAGAGAAAACATCTGAAAAGATACATGCACCCCTATGTTCATAGCAGCACTATTTACAATAGCTAAGACAAGGAGGCAACCTTAGTGTCCATTGCCAGAGGAGTGGATAAAGAAGATGTGGTACATATACACAATGGAATATTACTCAGCCATAAAAAAGAATGAAACGTTGCCATTTGCAGCAACATGGACGGACTTGGAAGGTATCACGCTTAGTGAAATAAGCCAGAGAAATACAAATACTGTATGATATCACTTATACGTGGAATCTAAAAAATAAAACAAACTAGTGAATACAACAAAAAAGAAACAGGCTCAAGGACATAGAGAACAAACTAGTGTTTACCAGTTGGGAAAGGGAAGGGGGAAGGGCAAGATAGGAATAGGAGATTAAGAGATACAAACTATTAGGCATAAAATAACTAAGCTATAAGAATATATTGTACAGCACTGGGAATATAGCCAATGTTTTATGATATCTGTAAATGGAATATGATGTTTATAGATTGTGAATCACTATGTTGTACACCTGTAACTTTATAATATTATGAAACAATAAAATTAAATTAAAATGACAGTTTTAAAATGTACTAATACGACTCTAGCTCCACGATAGACAACAAAGTGAAGGAAGCATTTGTGCAGAGCAGTACATACTTGCCTGCATGTTCGTGGGATACGCAAGGAACTGGTCATTGATTGCCTCCCGGGAGAGATTCTTCTTGACAAATACCCTTTTGTTATGTTTTGGTTTTTGAACCACGTGAATGCATTTCCTATTTTCAATAATTAACTAACATACTGTGCAGGTCAAGTGAAACCCAGGGAGGGTCCGTTCTGGGAGCCTTTCCCGGGGATCCGGGCTGTGTCAGAGCCACCCATCAATCTTCTACTGTGTGCTTCATCCTCGCCTGGCATGGAACTGGGCTCATTAGATATGTAGTTTGTTGACCCAAATCATTTCATTGTTTTTGCTTTGCGGGTCAGTGCTTGAGGTTGTTCTGGCCCGAGACAGGATTCGTTATCTGCTGAGCTGATGCCCTCCTGGACTCCTCGTGAATGCCCTCCCCCTGACCCCAGCCGTCCAGTTTCCTCTCTCTGCTCTGGTTCCCCACCCCAGCCCTGCACGCCCATACACGTTCCTTCTCTGTCGCTGAGACTGACCAGCCCACTTTCTAACGCCTCTGGCACCCTTCCTCCACCCTAGACGAGGGTCTTCTTAACCTGGAATTGATGCTGCTGGATTTCTACCCCCTTCCACCAGGGTTATCCAAAGACACAAATCGTATCCTGTCATTTCCTTGTTTAAAAAACCCTTTGGTTCCCAACAAGCGTTCAGCCTCCTGACATGGCACACGGGACCTCTCACCTCTGGCCCTCCCGGCCCTCCTTCCACGCCTCCATCCTAAATGGTCTCCTCCACCTTTGGGGTCCATCTGGCAGGGGCAGATCCAGCTTTTATGGGGCTGGAAACTTACACAACTGGGGCAGGGGAGGGCTTCTTTAAGAAAATAAATACAAAACTTCTAATGGAAAAAATCCCACATGAACATGAATGTTTATTTACAGCAATTAAGAATTAAAACAAGTTACACATTTAAAAAGCCTTGGAAATAAAGAAGAAAAAAAAAGAAAAAAAAAGAGAAAAAATAAAAAGCCTTGGAATATCTGGAAAACAAGATGATGCTTTTGTTAATTAACTGTGTGACAAACTTGTGCCTTACGCTTTGAGAGCCTTGTGATACGGCGCCGGCTCTATTGCATTTTCTATAAAGGGGACGGAAGAGAATGCATCTTTCCTCCAGCGCGGTGGATTGAAAATTCCTTTCACTGTTGATAATCAAGGGAAGTTCCATTTTCACAACTCACAATCAGCCCGGCCGTGCTAAGAAGCAATCGTTGCATTGAAATGCCTCAAGCCTGTGACCTCACACCCAGACGTTCTTGCTGCAGCAGGTTTGGGCTCGACAGACACAGGGATTCTGGTCTATTCAATTTGGGGCGATTTCCATGAAAAACGGAAAGGATGGTAGGATGCTGTGTGACAGCAGAGGCTGCTTTAGTTCCAGGTGGTCAGTATCACACCATCCTTGACGTGGCCAGTTATGGGCTGAGGGGAAGGGCAGACTCCCCGGAGGCATCAGCTGGGAGGCCGAGGGCAGACGCAGGCCAGGTCCAGCCCCGCTGCAGATCCCACGTCCCCAGAGGGACACAGCAGACAGCAGACAAGCAGCTGGTGGAGGCCCCTGGACTGGAGAAGGCGGCCTCATGGGAAAGTAGCGTGACTCCAGGCAAGTGTGTCAATTGCTGGAGCCTCTGATTTCTGACCTTGTGTAGAAAGGAGAGGGGACCACTCGCCTGCCTGTATTCAAGGACAGAGCAGACGCGCAGACCTGGCGCTTCTCCTCCCCCATCCCCCATAGCTGGGGAATACAGGGACAAGTGATCCCGTGGGCTGTGCTCACCACGGTACCAGGAATATCACTCCAGGTCAAGCTCCTCTGCACCCTTCCCGGGGTTTGGGTACATCCCAAAGGAGAGAAGCCCTCCAGCCTGACTGACTGGTGGGATCCTGAAGACCCTCCCCGAACGGAAGAGTTGGCAGGGCCTTCCTTGTACGGTTTCATAAATCTGGTACCACAAATGGGGACCCTCAGGGCTCTTCCCTTTAAACTCTCCACTACATCCCTCTCTCGACTCCAAAATCATATATCTGTTGTTAAAAGTCATCTTGAGAGATTAGTCCAGCTCCTCTGTGTTTCAGGTGAAAAAACTAATCTGTACCCACAAGCAAAAATTAACTGCTGAATCTCATCTCTGTGGGGCATTGTGCTTGCTTAGGGATAAGTATGATTTACTACGCAAACCAATGAGTTTTAAGTTTTCCCCATAATATGCAGTTAATGGGAAACTTCTAGAGAAATGTCCAAGCCCAGCAGACAGCTTGAGTCCATCAGGACCTCAAGCAGGTCATCAAGGGGCTCCTTGGCTTTGTGGGGGCAGCAGCAGCCCCCACACTTTGGGGATCGCCCAGGTTCCCCCAGCAGAGCGGTCGCACTGTCCACCTGCTGTGACGCACCCCGGAAAGGAGCCGGAGCCTAGGATCTGAACAAAGTCATCAATTCCAGGAAAGATAATAAGAAAAGAGAAATGATTGTGGTGAGGGACCAGAATCCCCTGGTGCCCCTGTGCAGGGGGTGTCCTGGCTGGGCCTTGGTGGCATCACTGCCGAGGGCTCTGTCTGACGCCCTTGTGAGAGGATGGGCAAGGAGACCTCAGAAGGGTCCCCATGGGGTCTCCTGCTCTCCGAGCAGTGCCCGGAGCTGGGGGCACCGGGGAGCTGGCTACACAAAGGCCGCTTGTGGGAACCTTGGGTGAAACACAACCCCCGATTCTTTAGGGCCCGAGGCCTTGGGCCACTTTCCTGGGCAGGCCGGCCCAGCGGGAGGAGTCGGAGGTCAGGCGCCTGGTCCCCGGAGGTGATGGCTCTGGCCCTGGTGTGTGGAGACGGTAGAGCGATGCCAGGCTAGTGCTGGCTGGTGTGACCGGCCGTCTGCCAGGACAGAGTCCTCCCGGGAAGGCAGGTCTGGGAGGAGGTGACAGCCAGCCTCTCCCCTTGGCCGTGCCCACCTGCCTGCCCTGCCCTGCCCCCTGGGAGTAAGCCGACACCTTTCGAAGGCAGAGGGCTGTGCTCTCACTGCTTCCTGCCCACCTTTGCTTCTGAAGCAGGTAAAACAGAGGTTGGACCAGCATCCCTCTCCACCCGCCCAGCTGCACCCCGTGCAAGGCCTGGCAGAAGGGACCGGAACTGTGAAATGGGGCAGCAGGGGGTCTAGTGGGATGTGAAATACTGAACACCCTCCCCGTTCTCTCTTGGGGACCTTACAGGGGTCACAGATGTAACAATAGCAGCTCGAGGCAGCAAGGCGGAGGGTCGCCTGAGTGATGGAATGAACCTCCCCCCTCGTCTCCAGAGCCTCTCTGCCCTAAGAACTCCCGGATGTGCCAGGGCAGCTTGGCCTCCTGCACAGCACCGTTCGAGGGGGCCGTCACCCGCACACGAGAAAGGCCGGTGGGACTGGCCGTATGGTCTTGGGCGAGTCTCGGCTTAGTTATTTCTTCTGCAATAGGCAGGTGGGGTGACTCCACAGGGAGCCCCCGATAGGTGCACTACTCTTCCGGTGGACAAGCGAGCACAGATCCTTCTCACCCTGACAACCACGGGGCACCCTGTGTGCTCAGCCCCATGACACCTCAGCTTCCTCATCCATAAAACCACAGCGTGACGCGCTAAGGCTTTCCGGCTCCGAGATTCTAGGAAGTTGTAATGAGATGATGTGCACGAAAGCTATAAAACCTTACGCGTCTGCAAGGCGTCATGATGTAATTACTACCTCTGGCCACAAGGATTTCATAGAGGAAGTGGAATTTGGACTTGGCCTCGAAGGAAGGGCAGGGCTTGGATGGACCACAAAGTCTGCCCAGGGCCTGACAGATAAGCTGGAGAAACAGCAGGAAGCAGAGGTGAAGCCAAGGCTCTCTCTAGGGGATGAGCTGATGGCCTGTAGGTGGTCGTGCCGTGGAGATTCTCGGAACGCCTCTGGAACTGCCTCCGGGGCCCTGGCTGAAGCCACAGGGGCCACAGTCCCCCTTGGCCACGTGCTGGAGCGTAGCAGCTTGTTGTCGTGAAGGGAACTAGAAGGCAGACTGAGGTCCAGCACCAACGGCCTCCAGAAGGGAGCCTGTAAAGAGATCGTGATGTGTTGGTTGGACGTGCTGGAAACGCTTAACCTCACGTCTCACGCTCACCGCGCGCGCCCGAAGCTCCCTCTTCCTGGGCGCTGGAGACCACTTCCCTGAGCCGTGAGCAGCCCTGGCAGAAATGACCACTTAGAGGAAAGTCCGTTAAGTGCGCGGCATGAGGCTCTGAGAAGTTCCCAGGCCTGGCTGGCATTGAGGAAGGCATCCGTGGCGTCGCTGACGCTGCCGTTTGAGTCGTCGCTGCCGGGGGAGGCTGTCTCGGTGCGGAGGCGCCCATGCTTAGTGACCGTCCTCAGACTCTCCTCCAGACAATCCCTGGGTGCCTCAGCTATGACGCTGCTGCTTCTAAAATGAAGTGTTGTGACGATTTTGTGTGTGTGGGCGTGTGGGGATGGCCTACAAGGATGTCGAACTTGTTCTTGCGGAGCTGGTTTACCTAAGGAAGGTGACAGAGCTCCACAGAAGCCAAGCACTCTGTGCACTTGCTCTTTGGGGAGGAGGGGTAGTGGCCGTGCTCGCGAGAGCCTGCTGGTCTCAGACGGTTAGCACGCGTTGCACACCAGCCCCCGGGGGCATGGGCTCCAGGTCATCATCCCGGGAGTGGAGAGAGTGCCCCAGCCCTGGGACGTGGGTGCCATGTCTCCCGGCATCACTGCTGTGCTTCCCGGGCCGTCTTATGCCCCTCGGTCATGGTCATCAGCCCCCCGAGCTGCGGCTGGTGTTGTCCTGAGGGGACACACGCTGGTTCAGCCAATGGGGAGGGGAAAGGCAGGACGTAATGACCCATCCTATTCAGGTCACTTCTCCCCGATGTCAGCTGACAGGTGGAGCTGGTCACGGGCAGAGGGGCCACTGGTCCCAGGGGGTAACGCCCTTGGATGCAGCGGGGCAGCTGGGAGAGGGTGGGTGATTCAAGTCAGCAGGTACTTAGGAGTGGAAATTGGAAGGAACACATTTCCAGGGCCTCTGGGCTGTGCCAGGATGCAAATGACTGTACGGTGATGCTTCAAGGGCTGTCAGAGCAGGGACACGGGCAGACAGGGGACACCGGCAGCAAGGTCCCTCCTTCGCAGGATGTTAATTAAAAAGCATTTCCCATGATGTCATGCTCATGTTAAACCACAGTGTAGAAACACAGTGAAGATTGTTTGAACTGAACATGCAACGTGATGGTACAAAAAAGAGTTCTGAGTCTCTGCAAGTCTGCCCCAGGATGAGAAGGAAGTGTGAGAAGGGGGGCGTTAAGGAGAGTGTCTAATTCCTAACCTGGGTGCCCCAGAGTCGGGACCACCCCAAAGCACCCGGGGCCTGTAAGAATGACCCCTTGAAAGAGCGCGTGTGCTGTACACACCTTGTTATAAAATGGCCAGGTCATCGCCAGGCTTTACTTTGTGATTTGGGGAATGTCAAAAAAGCAGATCTGTGTGGAGTGTTTCCTAGAACGCGGTGCCAGGGAAAAGCCTCCAGGATGCCACGTCGTCTGTCCCTTTTTGGGTCCCTCAGCAGGCAACGCCCTCCCCCCTCCCCCTCTCTACTCCCCCACTTTGTGATGTGCTGTCACCCTGAAGATCTCTGAATAATCCGATTACGTTGTCCCCAGCCAGCCATCATTACAGTGAAAGCACTTACCTGGGAAGAAGGGGAAGAATCAATCCATCTGCGGTCCCCGGTGCCTGCCACCAGGCTGTGTGGCAGGCTCGCCAGGCGTGGCAGGGAGGACAGGGCTTCCCAGGGCGACAGGGCTGCGATGGAAACCGCTGGTGATGGGCGGAGGACAGGCCTGGAGCCACAGCTGCCCTGGGGGACAGCCCAAGAGGGAAGCAGGCTCACCGACTTTACAAGATGTCTGGACCAGCCCCGCGTCTCGCTTTCCCTGAAATGATCCTGCTGGCCAAGCAGGCAGGCTGGTTGTCATTTGCTGGGGTTTTTGCCAACACCGGTGTGCTTGAGGCTTGACCTCTGGCCCTAGAGTCCCCTCCCTCCCAGGTGCGACATGCTTCGGGCTCAGGTGGGAGCCACCATCAGGGCGCTGAGAGCCTCTGACTCAAGGTAAGAAAGGCCCATTTCTGCCCAGTTCCATCATCTGGACCATCTGAGCAATTCAGCACTTTCCTGAAAACATGGAGGCGGCTGTAGTTTCCACCTCTCGGGACTCGCTTAGGTTCAGAGAGCCCTTTACTGATTAGAATTCTACCAGTTGCTCGCCTTACGTTCTTATTTAATTTTTTCTTAAAGGGGGAATAGGAGAAAGCATCCTGTCAGTACCTCAGGCTGCAAACAAGAGGCCAGATTGCTCTCCCCGCAGGCCCTCTCAGCTTCCCAGCCAGAGCCCAGCTCCATCCGGGCTGGGACTGCCTGGGCCGGTTCTGTGCTGTGTGGCCTCCTCCCAGCGGGCCGAGCCTCTCTGGGTATCAGTTTTCTCATTTGTAAAATGAAAGGGCTCACTCAGATGTACTCCAAACTTGTCTCGGGCTTTGGACATTTTGATTCTAAGATTTGGGGAATACAATAGAGTTTCAGATCACTGATCGCTTCCAGATCACAACTAGACCTGTCTCCAAATGAACTGAAAGGAACTTTTGGAACAGTATCGCTCCTTCCGTTCTCATCGCACCATCTGTGAGATGACATCTGATATCTCTTCTTCCACTGAATACCATTTGTGTAATCTTTACACTTCTTTGAATCAGTCCAATATGGAATCTAAGAATACAGCAGTTATCAAGCCGTTGCCAGGGGCAGACCCGGCAGCAACCCCTCCATGAGAACAAATGAAGGAAGAGAACAAAATTAAACAAGGAAATTTGTTAACCTCTCTAACAAGGTCGCCTGCCAAGGGGGAAAAAAAAAAGTACATGAGAGAATTTTCCTCTAACTTACCTCTAAAACAGACCTGAATTAGTGGGTTCTTCCCCCACGAGGCAGAGCTGTAAAAAGTTTTCCCACATCTCCTATGCCTCTGTCCTGAGAACAGAGAGGTTGGCAGGCGGTGTGATCATAACCAGCAGACAGGGTACCAAGGATGCCTTACAAATCCATTTCCCCCATTCTCCATCTTCCAGAGTGGACTTATGATACACAGCACTTACCAATTAATTATATATAAAAGGTAAATACAGGGCTTCCCTGGTGGCGCAGTGGTTGAGAGTCCGCCTGCCGATGCGGGGGACATGGGTTCGTGCCCCAGTCCGGGAAGATCCCACGTGCCGCGGAGCGGCTGGGCCCGTGAGCCATGGCCGCTGAGCCTGCGTGTCCGGAGCCTGTGCTCCGCAACGGGAGAGGCCACAGCAGTGAGAGGCCCGCGAACCGCAAAAAAAAAAAAAAGGTAAATACATGATGCCTGGGGTCAGTGTGATAAACCTCTTTACACAGTAGTAAAAACACCTCTGCGCTGAAAAACACGAACTCAGGGCGTCTCGCCTAATGTGTTTGGCAAATATTTCTGCCAAGCCTTTGATTCTTCAAAACCCTGATAACCAAAGCTGTACCTTAATGGGTCTTCCCTCCACGAAGAAACGGTTGAGTCAAAGAGGAAAACAAAAATTGAACAGACTTATTTCTCTTCACAACTTTACAGTGTTAACTGGTCGCCCCAGGGATGAATCGCAAATAGCTCCACACCTAAGTGTAACTATTTAATAAATGGTTCTCTGTTTGGCACCATCGCCATGGAGATGGACATCTTGGACCACAGTGCCAGAGGCATCTCCTCTCCAAATACATTCTGATCCTCAGAGCAATTCTCATTGAGCCGGAAGGCAAGCCCGGTTTGAACAGCATGGTTGACCAGTCAGGGACTAGTGGTGTGGGTGCATACAATTCCTTCAGTAACATCGTGAAGGCCAAGGCAGGGACTTGAAAACGTTTTCAGTCAGCAAAATTCTTCAAACACCATCTGATGCAGAAAGCTTGTTCATCAAATAGAAAAGTGGAGAAGCTCTGGTTGAAGGAGCCTTGGGGAGAACAGCCAGGTGTGGGAGAGGGTTCGTGCCCTGGTCCCCTGGGGATACTTCTGCAGGCCCTGGGATGCTGGCATCAGAGGAGCTTAACACATTCCGCCCATGCTGCTTTGGGGGGAAACAAAAGAGAAGGCAACCAACCTTGATTCGCTTTTTAGCTGGAAAGCCGAGACCGAACCAGTCTATTTTTGATGCAAGAAACCCACTAGAACATACATACACAGAAACAAAAGCAACATTTTAAAGACGGCGAAAGGGACTTCATTCAGAGGCACTGGAGAGCTCAAGTCTGAATTTTTATAAGTACAACTTGGAGGAAGGGTGGGGATTCGATGCCGGGGCAGCACCGTGCCAAGGCTGCCCTACACTGGCTAACGGAAGCTGCTAAACCTCCGGGAACTTTCCAAGACAATAAGTCAGAAAGAGAAAAACAAATACCGTATGCTAACACATATATATGGAATCTAAAAACAAATGGTTCTGATGAACTTAGGGGCAGGACAGGAATAAAGACGCAGATGTAGAGAATGGACTTGAGGATATGGAGAGGGGGAAGGGTAAGCTGGGACGAAGTGAGAGAGTGGCATGGACATATATACACTACCAAATGTAAAACAGATAGCTAGTGGGAAGCAGCCGCACAGCACAGGGAGATCAGCTCGGTGCTCTGTGACCACGTAGAGGGGTGGGATAGGGAGGGTGGGAGGGAGGGAGATGCAAGAGGGAGGAGATATGGGGATGTATGTATGCATATAGCCGATTCACTTTGTTATACAGCAGAAACTAACCAATATTGTAAAGCAATTATACTCCAATAAAGATGTTAAAAAAAATTACCTACGTATCCAGCAATCACACCCCTTGGTATTTCTCGGAATGAGTTGAAAACCTGCACACAGATGTTTATAGCAGCTTTATTTATAATCACCAAAACTTGGAAGCCACGAAGACGTCCTTCAGTAGGTGGTGAATAAATCACCTGTGGTGCATCCAGACAGAGATGAGTATCAAACCATGAAAAGACATGGAGGGACCTAAATGCATTTTATTAAATGAAAGAAGACAATCTGAAAAGTCCGCACACTATGATCCCAACTCTGTGACCTTCTGGAAAAGGCAAAACTATGGAGACAATAAAAAGGTCAGGGATTGCCAGGGACTGGGGGGAGGGAGGGAAGAAGAGGCGGAGCCGAGGATTTTTAGGGCAGTGAAACCGCTCTGTGTGATACTATAGCGGTGGATACATGTCGTCACATATTTGCCCAAACCTATAGATTACACAGCACCGAGAGTGAACCCAAATGTAAACAATGGGCCCTGGGTGATGACGTGTCCGTGCAGGTACCATCCGGTAGAGGATGCTGCTAATGGGGGTGCTGTGTGAGTGGGGTCAGGGGAGAGGGTATATGGGAAAATCCCTGTACCTTCCTCTCGATTTTGCTGTGAACCTAAAAGGGCTCTAAAAAGTAAAATCTATTAAAAATGAAACCGTATCCATTTTAATTCATAAAGCACATTAAAATCAGAGGTAATAAACACCCCAAATTCACCACGTTCTCCTTATTTATTATATTTTGCTATTATCTATGTTCTCAAGTTTGACTCTTGAGATACATACATCTATCGACACATCTACCGTATCTGTACAGTAGAATTATTATGTGATGGAGGCCACTCTTCCCAACTCTGTGATAAGTGGCCTCGGTTCGGTAGCTTGAAATTAAATCGGCTAGTGGGAGTACGTACACAACAGAAATCACTATGTACCGGGACTCTTTCCCCAGGAGAACTGGTTATTAAACGTCTCCAGCACACCACTAATAACGTGTACAGTGTGGGCTCAGGTATTGGGATCAGTAACACATATACATCTGAGGATGTCCATCAAAGTATGGCTTTTGGAAAAAGATTATGGAAACACAGATCTTTGTACGAATATGATTAAACTAAGTAATTCACTTTAAATTCATCCAAAGAACTCTATAAAACGTTTCCAAGGATACTCCCTCCTGGAAGCCAGGAGCTCTAACCAATCTAAACAATTAAATCACTCAAATTTGAAGAAGGAAAATAGGCCTCAGGAGCAGCTGCTCTCTTGCCATCGGAAGTACTCAGATCTTGTTCTGAGAGAATTTAATTGCCAAACTGTTTACCGTAATTAAGTCTTTCAGCATGGTTTTCTCCCAATGAAAATAAAGATTGGCATATGACTCCTTTTGTGAAAGGAGTCTTTTATCTCCCTTAAATTATAAGTCTATTATTCAATATGAGTTCTCTTCAAAACATGATTTTTTCCCCCTCAAGTATATGAAGGACAACAAAAATTAACATTGCCCTCGAGAGAGAAGCCGGTTGCGGGCACCGTTATTTCACTACAAACACTATCGTAGCCTGGTACATCTCATCAGGATTATTTAAGTGTGTCTGAAGCGTGTGTCTTTCACCAGCCTTTGCTTCCACTGATAGACTATGCAGTGACGAAAGAGTCGAGTTACCAATGCCTCTTTTCAACTAGTGTGATGGGGCTCCTGGGCGGGTCAAAGATGGAGGTGCTCTCACCTGGAATTGGCTGTTAGCACAGCTGCATCCTCCCAGCCCGGGCTACCTGTCAGCATCACTGGATTGAAGGGGGCGGCATTGAAAGAAGTCCCGAAGTCGAGGCCACATCCCCAGAGATTCTGATTTAATTGGTCTGTGGAGAGCTGTGGAGATGAATACGTTTTTAAAGCTTCCCAGGTGATTCTAATACACATCGAGGCTTAAGAACCCCTGTTTGAACCAGTATAAAAATCATTTCACCCGGTTGACGTGAATTCGCTATTTGTCTATACCTGATATATAGGGGAACAAGACAAATGTGTTTGTCCTTTTCGATGACATGATTTCAGGGTCTTTTTGTCTATTGGCTGATGGAAATTGGAGTCTTTCGATATCAAATAAAATCACCCTGTTTTAGGGCAACCTGCTGTGTGTAAAAGGCCGGTCCTATGAGGTCAACTCAGTTATACCCACCGAGGGTCCATTTCCCAGCCGCTGAGCAGGGAGGTGGCACCTCCACCAGCCTCCAGGCCACTCTGGGTCCCTGCTTCCTCCTGCTTGGTCTCCTGGGACTGTCTTGCATCTGACAAGACATCTTGCATCTAAGCTGGGTCTTAGTTTCCTTCCTACCAATTCTGTGAGACCCATATCTTTCCAAAAGAATCTTTTTCCTGCTTCTTTTTGCTTAAAATAGAGGCACCTTTTGTACCACAGAATAGAAAGATTCCTAACTGATGCTTTGCCATAGCCCTAAAGGAAACAGAAAAATGTGACCAGATTTTGCAAACATTTCTAAACCTAAGAACATAAAAATTCAAGATAAAAAAGTTGGGAGACTTGCCCTACAAAAGAAATAAATATTACAAAGTATACGATCAATGGAATAGAACAGAGAATCCAGGACTCAAGCATATGGAAACTTGGAGGTATGACAGAGACAGCATTACACACTGGATAAAGGATGGACTATTCTTTTTTTAAAAAAATTAATTTATTCAACTTTATTTTTGGCTGTGCTGGGTCTTCACTGCTGTGCATGGACTTTAGCTGCGGCGAGCAGGGGCTACTCTTCGTTGCAGTGTGCAGGCTTCTCATTGCGGTGGCTTCTCTTGTTGCAGAGCATGGGCTCTAGGTGCGCGGGCTTCAGTAGTTGTGGCTCATGGGCTCAGTAGTTGTGGCTCGCGGGCTCTAGAGCGCAGGCTCAGTACTTGTGGTGCACAGGCTTAGTTGCTCCACGGCATGTGGGATCTTCCCGGACCAGGGCTCGAACCCACGTCCCACAGCACTGGCAGGCGGATTCTTAGCCACTGCGCCACCAGGGAAGCCCAGGAAAGGATATTTTAAAATGTGACCAAATATACCCAAAACTGAAAGGGAGAGACTGATGTACTTCACTACAGGTAGGTGAAAAATTTTACGCGAAAAGATATAAACTAAGTGAAAAGACAAGCCACAAGTTAGAAAGAGACTTGCGATTCATATAAACAGAAGAAAACTAGAATCTACTATAGAAGCAAAATTTCTACAAATCAGTAAGATATCAACAGACCAAGAGAGAAACAGGCAAAGGATATGAATGGGGAAAACACAGACAAGGGAAGCTGAGTAGTTAATAAGTATATATGGTTATTCACTAGTAAGCAGTATCAGGAAAATAATTAAATTAGAGTGAACGAGTTTATAGTCAACAAGTATTGATGACCATGCAGAGAAATGCGAATTCTTGAGCTCCTGGCAGAAGAATAATATGAATCAGCTCAGCAATTTTGGTGAGCAGCTGGGCGATATTCGGTCCAGGTGAAGATGTACGAATATTCTCCCAACCAGTAGCATTACTGTTACAGTTTCTAACCTGGAGAAAATCTCATGCGTGCGTGATGGAAGGTATGTAAAGATGGTCATTGTATGGTGTCTGTATCAGCAAAAGAAAGGAAAAATCTAAACTTCTGTCAACAGGAAATGGGTAGACTGTAGTATATTTATATAGCGGAATACGATGTGCTCTCTACAGGAGGGAGAGTTAATGGAACATATTTCGTCATGAGCGAGTGCCAGAAATATAATGCCAAGCTCATGGGAAAAAGGCAAGTTGCAAAATTACATCACTTAAATCAGTATCAATTATTCAAAATTACTCCAAACGGTAGTTTCTATAGGAAAAATATGAAAACATGGTCAGGAAAAGCAGTCCCTAAGTTGTTTACCTCCAGTGAGGGAAGGAGGGGAGGGAGAACAGGCAGCCTAAAGGCACTTCAATTATATCTGCAATTTCTGCCCTGGTCTGGGGGTGGTGTGGCGGTGTTACGTTATTTTCCACACTGGCCCATCATGTTTTAACTTTCTTTCCTTTCAACTAAAATGCTGCTTTGAAAGTTCTCACGCCCAAAGCTGTCACTGTTTCAGGGTCTTCACCCTCTGTTATCTCTTGTTTCAGGTATGAGTCCCCCCAGCCACAGCCCTGGCAATGCCCGGCCCGGCGGTCATGAGCGCAGAGGCCATCACATGACTCCTGGCCCCTTTCCTCGGATTCGCTCTGGTTCAGGGCAGAACGCCTATTTTGTTCAGTGCCATCCTATTTTCTAGGGTGGCCTGGTGGGAATGGGCAGATGCTGTCCTTTTTTTTTTTTTTGAATATTTATTTATTTTTTGGCTGCATTGGGTCTCAGTTGGGGCACGAGGGATCCTTCATTGCAGCATGCGGGCCTCTCTCTAGTTGTGGCACGTGGGCCTAGTTGCCCCACGGCACGTGGGAATCCTAGGTCCCCGACCCGGGACCAGACCGGTGTCCCCTGCATTGCAAGATGGATTCCCAACCACTGGACCACCAGGGAAGTCCCCAGATGCTGGTCTAATCATGCCTTTACTTGGCCTTATTACCACTGGCAGCTGTGTGACTCCTGCAAATCATCACGGTTGGGCCAGGTGACCCACGCCCTCCCAGATCCATCCCATGGGGCTGTGCTTCCTCGGAATAACCTCTTGGAAGGCAGGTGAGAAGCAGATGGATGATTCTTCTTGAAACCGGGGGCAGGAAGCCGACCCTAAAACGCCATGAATTTCCCAGGTCCCAACAGCAATATTGAAATATTAACAAACAAGTCATGTAGATGTTAAATCCCTGCAGTCCTTCACTTCGTGCCAGGTTACAGGTAACACTGTCACAGCGAGATCTGGCACAGGCCGCAGGGGACCTTGGGAGTTTGTCTTCAGTCGCATCTCCTCCTCCTTAGCCAAGGTTTCTTGACACCCAGCCCCTCATTCCTGGGCCACCCAAGATCTGCCCTTGCCTCTTCGTCTTTCTATCAAGTCGACGGATCCTGTCTCTGTGTGGCTAGGACTTGCATAAGGGCCTGGCCAACTAGTTCAACTAGGGAAGGAATCACGGCCGAGAGTTGAGGTGTAGCTTTTTTATCCTTAAGCTGTTGGCTGGCCACAGGCAGACCGGACCCCAGAGGGCGCTGTCTTCCTGAGCCACTCTCTAGTGAGTGCCCCTTTCCGTGGGTACTGTGAACATCCGAGCATAATTCTCTCAGTCCAGGGATATACTGTTTTTGCAGAGGTGGGAAGTGGGCTCAATTCCCTCAAAGGCTCTCTCCTCACCCACAGCAGAGTTTGTCTTTATTTAGAAAGGACACATGACTCTGCCTCTCCTCGTGACTCAGGGCCCGGCTCTGGGTGCTGGGAGATGCCTCCAGACGGGCAGCCTGGGATGGACGGGCCCCGGGATGCTTTTCTCAAGACACCCTGGAGCCCTCTGAGGGGGGCGCTGCCGAGCGGCCTTCTCTGTCCCGGGAGCAGCCTCCCCAGGCACACGGCTGCCCCAGGAGGGGGCCAGGCTGCCCTGCATCCCCGCATCACCGCCCGCTTCTCCCGTGCCCTCCCGGCAGGCAGCTCTTAGCAGCCAGCGGCTTCTCCAAGGGCCCGTGGCCGTGGTCCCCGAGGAGGGCTGGAAAGAGGATGTTGAAGGCATGGGAGGGCCCGTCTGGAGAGGCGAGGCCGTCTGGAGAGGCGAGGCCTGGGGAGCCGCCAGACTCTTGTGTGAGTGGACGCTCTTTGGTTGACTGGTCACTTGACCTTGGCCCGGGCCCCTGGGAAAGTGCACCCTCCTCTCTTTCATTTTATTTCTGGCTTCGAGCAAGCTTCCTATTTATGGTAACTTTCTGACAGAAGAGGGCTTTCTGGAGAATTCTAAACCCTCTGCGTGACCAGCTGCCCCTCTAGTGGGCCTGCCGCCATACCGGTATCTCAGCCGGTTTCAAGGTCTTTCCATTTGGGCTCTTACATTTTAAATATGCCGAGACATCTGGTGCACGAGACTTCCTGTGATGTGATTCTGGAACATTCAGAGTCACACCCATTCGGATCATTGCTAACTAGGAGGAGAGTATAGCTAAACCCACGTGACGAATATCTCGTCTCGTTCAGGGTGTGTCCACAGCCAGGAAAAGAGCAGATGTGTCAGGTGGGCTTTGTGACTTTCCAGAACCCAGAAAATCTGAAGCCAGGTCCCCCTGCGCACGCACTGGTTCGCTGTGGTTAGATTTCCAAGGACAGGTTTTTGACTGTAAATGGCAGAAACAGAGGGGGAGGGAGGGGAGTCGGGGGTGGGAGAGTCAGCGAGCAGGGCAGCATCTCCCGGGACAAATAAGGACAAAAAGAAACCAAATTCATACGGGATGATAAAGGCTTCAGTTAGAAAGCGTAAGACCTTGGTCTGACCTCTGTTCCAGCCCTGTGAGCAGAGGGGCCTCCAGAGGCACCCGGACCCTGTGGCACAGAGACACACGGACACAGAGGTGACCTCAGGACATTGTCCTCTGACAAAAAGGCCCAGAGACCAAACCAGAGGTTCCCACGTTTCATGTTCGAGGAGTAGCTGAGCATCGGGACTGGGGAGCCTTTGAGAAGGGCTGAAGCCACCCCGGGATGGATGCTCCAGCACTGGCCATGATCCTGGGAGACAGGGGTCCGCAGGCAGGGCCCCTCTCGGGCGGGCGGGCCTCCTCTCTGTGCCCACAGTGGGTGGACAGCTGTGGACAAGGGTGTTTGCCCTGCAGAGAGCATTTCGCTGACTTTGCACACTTGGTTGGGGGCGCCGGGTGCCGCGTGGGGTGATCACCGAGGATTCAGCTCCTTCTCTGGCCCTCGGGATGGGCACTCCCCGTGCTTCAGGGAGGGGTACCAGGTGAGGAGGAACCTGCCCAGATGTTAAAGCAGAGACACAAACCACCTGAGCAGAGAGGTCAGGGAAATGAAGGATGTCCTCATGCTGTGGGTCCCTGTGTTCGTAACTCCTTCCCTTCCCAGCCCGAGCATTCTGTTCCCTCCTCCACACTTGCAGGGCACATGGAAGTACAGAGCCTCAGGGATCAACCCTCGGAGCTCCAGAAAAGCATCGTGTCTACATCAACCTGTCAGACCCTGCTCATTCCATCACGTGAGGTCCCCAAGAAGAGGGTCAGAGGTAAAGAGAAATACAGGGTGTTGAGGTAAAGGGTGATGAGGTAAAGACGGGAAAATGTGTCTTCGGAGATGGCAACCAGGGAATGCAATCACACGCAGAACAGTCTGGTTACTGGGTCAAAGAAGCCCGCAGAGAAACGTGGAGAAGATAATGTGTCAAAAAATTACAGGAAAATCATATAACTGTAGCCAAGTGAATGACGCATTAGAGATATAATGCAAACAACTGCATAAGTCGAAACTTCGTGAATTATCTAAAATTTAAAACAACTTGAAATGTTTTAAAGCTATTTCCTTATCGTTTGGAAATATTTAGAGCTTTAAAAATATTTCCGAGCCCTACCAAGGAAGGACATAAACAAATTTCTAACCCAGATGACATTTTTGAAACACAGACCTGTGAAAGCAGTTCTTTTAAAAGGAAATAGAATGCCTTTCATGTCTGACATAAAGTTTCCATATGTTTTAGCAATAATGTAATACTACATCCCTTGAAATGTGCAGGGATTCAAGAGCTTTAAATAAATGTATGACTTTTTGGAAAACAATATTTTGATGGTTCGTCTTTAATCTTTAAGTTGACCTGTCGGTCGTAAAGATGGGCTCTTCCGCTCGACCGGGTTTGACATCTCTGTGAACTTACAGGGCTGAGTCCTGCTTTGGCCACTCGCTGATCTACAAACACTGGAGAGGAAGATGCTCAAACAGCCTTAACCGCTCCTGTAAATACACAGTGGCATTTGGACAAGAGATTTCAGATTTTAAACCCTAGAGCTGGGGTCCCCTGAGAACACAACTCTGAATTAGGCTTTGACGATATGGTTTTCGAATATGACACATCGCTGCCTCGTCTTTGTGGATTTGCTTCTCAGGCAAGTATGTTAAAGAAGGGAGAGTAGAGGAGCTTCCCTGGTGGTGCAGCGGTTGAGAGTCCGCCTGCTGATGCAGGGGACATGGGTTCGTGCCCCGGTCCGGGAAGATCCCACATGCCGCGGAGCGGCTGGGCCCGTGAGCCATGGCCACTGAGCCTGAGCGTCCGGAGCCTGTGCTCCGCAGCGGGAGAGGCCAGGACAGTGAGAGGCCCGTATGCCACACAAAAAAAGAAGGGAGAGTAGAAATCAAGATTGGACAAACAGTTTTTTTTTAAAATTTTTATTGGAGTATAGTTGATTTTAAATGTTGTGTTAGTTTCAGGTATACAGCAAAGTGAATCAGTTATACATATACATATAACCACCCTTTTTTAGATTCTTTTCCCATATAGGCCATTACAAACTATTGAGTAGGGTTCCCTGTGCTCTACAGCAGGTCCTTGTTGGTTATCTATTTTATATACAGTAGTGTGTATGTGTCAATCCCAATCTCCCAATTCATCCCTCCCCTCCCCCTTACCCTCTGGTCACCATAAGTTTGTTTTCTACATCTATGACTCTATTTCTGTTTTGTAGATAAGTTCATTTGTACTGTTTTTTAAGATTCGACATATAAGCGATATCATATATTTGTCTTTCTCTGTCTGATTTGCTTCACTCAGTATGACAGTCTCTAGTTTGGGTTTTTAATGCTGTACGTGGGGCGTTCAAAAGCTGTGCAGGAACCACAAAATTCTTTATGTAGGATGTCCTTTGGACGAACAGTTATTCTTAAGATGGTCAAATTCTCCTAATTCCGGGACCCCCAGGTACAGCTTGTATGGAAGACAACAGGGACGGGCTTACAGAGATGGAGGTGCCCTGAGAGAGCCCCCTGAGCTTTCCCACGTGGTGGACGCAGCCACGGGGGCTCCCACCTTCCCCTGCTGGCTTCGTCTTCTCCCCCCGATTGCTCAGCTCCCATAGATCTTTAGCCAACAACTACATCTAGAGACGCTGAGGACTGGAGATCCTGCCTGGTGAGAAGCAAATCCAGGCGCTACTGCAGCCCTCGGGCATGAGGGCTCCCTACTTGTGCTCAGGACCCTGCGGGGTTGTATAATCCAAACACTGAGATGTCACAAATCATGGTTTACATCTTCCCATATTATCTGCAAATATATAAACTTAACATAACTCTCCCCCAGGGGTGAGCCAGATTTCTAGGTCAACCTTCAGGCCGTGGCAGCCTCGCCCTTGGACGTGGGCAGGAAGGCTGGGCTGTGCTTTCTATGAAGAGCGTCTTCATTTTGCTGCTTTCGTTCTGGGGCCTGACAGCACAGCTGCCCCAGACTAGTGTTTAATGACGGCTCACGCTGCTGAACTGGGGGTCCCCGGCTGGTCTAAGCCTCTCAGCATCCTTTCCTACGTCACCACCGTTGTCAATCGTCCCGACATGTTGCAGACTCTCAATCTGGCCTCGGAAGCCCGAGCTCCAGGCCTGAGAACCCACTGTTCTCTCTGATACGCTCGGTCATTAATTCCACAGGCCTTTTCCAAGGGCCTCCTACGTACCTGCACCGGCACCTTCCGATAAGACGCAGCTCCCGCCCACGCCTGACGCCACAAACTGCGTGGAAAGGTCACACGGGGGAGTGGGAAGGGCGGAGGGCCGCTGGCCTGGGCCCCATGTCAGCTACCTCGGTGACCCCCTTTCTTTCACCCACGGACCGAACCCACTTTTTTTTTTCATATTTATTTGTTTGCACCAGGCCTTAGTTGAGGCAGGAGGGCTCCTTAGTGGCGGCACACACGGGGGATCTAGTTCCCTGACCCGGGATCGAACCCGGGCCCCTTGCGTCGGGAGTGCGGAGTCTTATCCACTGCACCACCAGGGAAGTCCCTGAACCCACATTCTTGTCTCAGTTCCTGGCCTTTCAAAGCCGTCAGGGCAACAGTGCTGCTTACAGATGGGAAAGAGCGTGCGGGTTAGTCATAATGTTGGGCAGACGCACTTCACAACCTAGGAAACCCACGCGAGGCTCCTCCGACAGGATCCTTAGCTGCCGGTATATATTCCCACATGGGGACGGCTGGGCTGAGAGCATTGGCCAAGGACGCGGGCCAAGGTCCAGGAAGGGCGGACAGCCTGTGTTTGGACCAGGTCTCCAATCTATGAATGTCAGGTTATCTACTCAACAAACCCCGAAGCCCATGTGGGATGCCTTACGGGAAGCCCCATATCTGCTAAACAGCCTGGGGAGACACCAGCCCAGGCCCTGCCCTGCCCCCCTTCACACTGCAGGAGAGGCCCGGGCCCAGTGGGGCTGAAGTTAGCTGGGGACAAAAGGGGCCAGAAGGAGCCCCAGGAGTGGCTGAGTGGCAAATGCCCTCCGAGGGCCGCTCCCGCCTCTGGTCTCCTGGTGGCTCCTCTCTGGCCCAGCCCTGCCCTAGGCCAAATCCTCAACAATGCCCTGGCGTTGCTCTCCATCACCTCCCTATCACACGATTGTGCCCAGAAGGAAAAACACGTCAAAAAGCAAAGCGTCGCCTGTGTGTGACCAGCACTAAGGTCTAGACGGGCGACTTCCTGGGGAGGCTGGTCAGAGGGAGGCAGACGCCCCTGCTGGCAGTGACTTACGTGTAAAGTTGGGTGGTGCACGCACAGGGGGCACCCTGTTATCCTCTATACTGGGTTCGTGTCTTAAACGTCCATCATCAATGCACTTTTTTTTACACTTGAAACTAACACAAGATTGTAAATCAACGATACTCCCATAAAAATTAAAAAGACTACAATCGACGTCCTTTGAAGAAGGTGCCGCTTCGCCTGCCTGACCCTCTAGACCGCAGTCCTGCCCTTGCTTCCTCTTTGCTGCAGGGAGCTCGCCCCTTCCTCCCGAGCTGAGCTGACTCAGCCCCTGCTGGGTGTGCCTCGCATTTTCTGCTTATGCTGTGTCTACCCTGGACCCACAAAATACTCTTTCAGAAAGAAGAAAGAGAACGAAGAAAACAACAGCTCATGTGTCTTCCACTCTGTTCTGAACTTGTCTGGAAAGATTGCCTTACAGCCAAGCCCTTCCACCGTTTACAGTCACAAAACCGCAGCAGCCCTTTTTTTTTGTTTTTACTTATTTATTTATGTATTTAATTTTTGACTGTGTTGGGTCTTCGTTGCTGTGCGTGGGCTTTCTCTAGTTGCGGCGAGTGGGGGCCACTGTTCATTGCAGTGCAAGGGCTTCCCATGGCGGTGGCTTCTCTTGTTGCGGAGCACGGGCTCTAGGCACACAGGCTTCAGTAGTTGTGGCACGTGGGCTCAGTAGTTGTGGTGCACAGGCTCAGTTGCTCCGTGGCATGTGGGATCTTCCTGGACCAGGGCTTGAACCCGTGTCCCCTGCACTGGCAGGCAGATTCTTAACCACGGTGCCACCAGGGAAGTCCCCAGCAGCCCATTTAAGAAAACTGCTGGGGGGTCAGGCTTCCCACTGTCCAGGCTGGAATCTGCCTTGGGGTGTGTCTGGGCTTGTTTGCTGTCTGGTTCACGTGGCAGATCTTTCGTTTCTTGATTAGCATCTAGATCATTTTCATGTCCATACTATTCCTGAGGGGCAGCAATACATCCGCATGGCATCCTCACTGATCACAGAGAAATATGCAAGGTAGGTGGGCTTTGCTGCTTCATCACCCTGAAGTTTCTGGGCTTTCGCTTCACATCATATCAGGCTGATATCTTCAGGGGCCATTCTACAACAGCGTAAAAGTTTACGTTCTCCTTGCTTTAACTGCTCCAAGCCCAACAGACACCAAGATACCATTTGGATTGCGTTTTCTTTAAGGCTTCTCTTAGCTCAGACTAGTGTAACAAAATACCGCAGACCAGATGGTTTAAACTACAGACGATTATTTCTCACAGTTCTGGAGGCTGAGTCCCAGATCAAGGTGCTGGCGGGTTTTGTTTCTGGTGAGAGCTCTCTTCCTGGTTTGCACAGGACTGTTGGCTGTGTCCTCATGTGGCAGAGAGAGGGAGACAGTGAGCTCTGTGCTGTCTCTTCCTGTAAGGGCACTAATCCCATCATGGGGGGCCACACCCCTGCAACTTCATCCAACTCCAGTTACCTCTCAGAGGCTCCATCTCCAACTATCACCCCACTGGGAATTAGGGTTGTAACACATGAATTTTGGGGAGACCCAATTCAACCCACAGCAAGACTCAGACCACCTTGGAGTTTTACAATTTCAGTTTGCAGGTCTTCACCTTTAACTCAGCCAGTCACAGCATCCACGTCGAGATGGTTTCTTTTGCCCCTTGGAGGAGGGATCCAGGCCTTTCCATATCTGGTGCTGTTCATGCAAGGAGATTACTGAGTGCAACCATGTCCAGATTCCACGTTGGCCTTTCCTCCTGCTGCCTGGTAGCCCTGCTGTGGGCATGCCTTCATGCTAGGACATGGTCACAGCAGTCCTCTGAGGCCCGTCTACCCCAGGTCCCGGGAGTGACAAGTGAAGCCGAGGCCCCCAGACCCACTGGGGGCTGCTGACTGCTCGCACCCTGGGACCCACCCTCAGTCACGGTCCTGAACCTTCCCAGCGAGAGTCCACACCTGAGATGCTCAGTGTGGGGTGCCAGGCAGTCCTGGTCCCTCACCTGGGTTTGGAAAGTCTCCAAAGTGCCTCCCCACCCCTGAGCTCCCTGAGGGGTGACTGAGGCCTCTGTTGCAGCATTCGCTCTGCCCTGTCCCACCCTCACTCCTCACGGACATTGTTCCCCATGGAGCTCCCCACGGAATCTGAGTCTCAGGGTCTGTCTCCAGGGATCTGGACCCGTGACAACCATTGTGTACAGCACGGCCTTCCCCTAAGCCCCTCGGTCACAAACACACCTTCCACAGCCAAAGACAAGAGATTAAAAGAACGAAACCAGACTTCTCTCTGGCCGACAAGGCCACGATATGAAACATAACTTGAACTAAATTTGAAGACGTTTGAGATGGAAAGAGCTATTTGGGCTGAGATGGCAGGTTGAGCCCACACTTTTTATCTCCTCTCCTTTCAGGGACACCGGTAGCATTATAGGAAAAGAATAAGCGATATATAAATGTAAAATTAATGAGGAGAATCACTAACAGATAGGATGCTTCAACAAAGCACTGGGAGAAGGGAAGCAGAGGTGGGTGGCAGGGGGCGGAAAGTGGGAAGAGCAGGCGGTCTGTACCCGGGGAGGTCTGGGGTAGGGAGGGCAGCAGGGGGCCCTGGGGACCAGGCCGCTCGGCCGTGAACCTGCCCAGGACACAGCCAAACAGCCGAGACAGTCTCCAGGCTGTGAGTGGGTCTGTTCACCCGCTGCCCCTTTTCATTACAAATTTCCAATGCTGCTTACTTTTTATTTTAAACCATATGCATGTTTTCTAGTTAAGTAACAATGAAACGGCGAGAGGAATGCTGTGAAGAGAATCTCTTTTCACTTCTTCCTACTCCCCTTGTGGTCAGAGGAGACCTCAATCAGGTGATAGAGAAGCAGGGCCCATGTTGTCTCCATTGCTGGACTCTCCCTCATGGCCTGCCTGACCCTTCAGACAGCTCTGCGGGACCCCAGGGCTCCAGGGACCAGAGTTTGAGAATCACAGCATAAACGAAGGCCTAGAGACTCTATCTGCCTTTAGGCGGTTGTGTTCCCTTTCAGGGGAACGTGGTTATTGCTTCTCACCCTGCCAGGTTCTGTGCTTGAGTCTCATCCCAGCAGCCATCTAATCAATTTCTCGTCTAAAACCAGAGGCGTTAGGGACCCAAGTTAAAAAGAAAAGCGCATCCTAAAACAGTTCACAGATGGCGAGGCTTGAGATACTCCCGTGGTTTATGAAGGTCGTGAGCATCCTTGAAAACTAGTGACACGCAGAAGCCCTGGCCATGCTCCAGGACCCTGCTGGCGGGATTCTCTGAACCAAGCATCCCACGCTCCGTGGGGAGCTGTCGTGGGGAAGGAGCTGGTAAGAAAACAGGACAAAGGTGTTTTAAGGAGGTTAAAATGGCGATAAGGAGGTGGGAGGGATTGGGTGTGAGCCAGTTTACCGATGACCTGGAACAGTCAGGGAAGTTGGGGGCTGAGAACAGCATGTCTGTCTGTCGTCCCGGAGTGGGTGTGGAGGACGCAGGCACAGTCCCTACTGAGTTTCCCAGGCAGTGACACGCAGAGAGCACGTGTAGGGACACCGAAGACAGCAGGGGGATGCCACGCGGTGTTCAGCGCGCAGAGAAATCCACTCCCTGGGTGCAACGAACGGCAGCTCAGGTCAGTGTAACCCGCGGCTTTTCACAGCATTATTCGAAAGAAACCATAAAGGTCTGATGAAGCAGGGGCCAGTGACCTTTTATGGACAGCAGGCCTCAGTGAACCAGGGCCTGAATCCGGTGACAACTCGGCTTCTGAAGCTGGGCAGCCTCCGGACCCCTGCGCCGGGCAGGGGGTAGCGTGGATTTCACTTGGGGCCCTGACTCCCAGGGAGGTCGGCCTGGCAGGTGGTCTCCTTGTCTCCGAGGGGGGAGGGGAAGCAGACTCCCAGGCCTGGGTGTCCTCGCTAGTAAGTGACAGCCACAGAAGTGGGGACCAGGACCCCTTCCTGCTGTAGGACCCTGTTCTCCAGGCGAAGCTGCTCCTGGCCTTGGGCAATCTGTGCTTTAGCAGCCCTTCAGGTGATTCTGACGCCCATCCAAGTGGAGAATCTACACGGCCCCCCCAGGACAACTAACTCAGGATTACAGGGCAGGTGAGGGAGGCGTGGCTGTGTTCAAGGTTCCCAAGGTGATTCCAGTTGAGGCGAGAAGCTCCTGACTGTGCCCTGAAACGAAGGTGCTGCCAGAAGGGGGATTAAGGGGAGTCACCAGGAGGAGGGGAAACAGGAAGTTGTTTGGTTTTTTTGCGGTACGTGGGCCTCTCACTGCTGTGGCCTCTCCCGTTGCGGAGCACAGGCTCCGGACGCGCAGGCTCAGCGGCCATGGCTCACGGGCCCAGCCGCTCCGCGGCACGTGGGATCTTCCCGGACCGGAGCACGAACCCGCGTCCTCTGCATCGGCAGGCGGACTCTCAACCCCTGCGGCACCAGAGAAGCCCCAGGAAGTTGTTTTAAAGGTACCCAGGGTTTTCTTCTAAGCAGGTGAGCTGAGAAAAGAGACAGGACATACCACCGGAAGAAGACCTATTACTCACAGTTTCCAAGGGGGTGGGGACCACACAGGGCCCAGGGGGAAGCACAGGCACGGGGAACTGGAGGTGGAGAGGCGGGGCGAGGGCATGGGCCAGAGCCCTTGTTGTGGTTTTCCTGGTAAGAATTGGGTGAGGCAGGGTAGGCAGGCTTCATAAACTCAGGATTGCAGAGTCTGAATAATGTCAGCGGGCTCTGGGCCGCAGGGGAGGTCCCTGGTTATCTGGGACCCTGGGGGGCTTCAAGGCAGGGGACGCATTGGCCTGGGGTGAGAGGAGGCAGTTGGATGGTGGCCTCCAGGCTGGTTGGTTGCACATCAAATGTTTGCTTCTCTAGGAAATAACTAAGCCTGGGAGGGGCAGCCCCTTCCCAGGTCCAAGAGGTCCTGAGATGTCAAAGCATTATCAAATATAAAAAATTAAAACCCTAATCCACACAGAAGACAAGCCAGACAGACCCAGGCTGGCTCTTTTTTTCCTAATAAATTTATTTATTTTATTTATTTATTTTTGGCTGCATTGTGTCTTCGTTCCTGCATGTTGGCTTTCTCTAGCTGCGGCGAGCGGGGGCTACTCTTCGTTGCAGTGCCTGGGCTTCTCATTGCAGTGTCTTCTCTTGTTGCAGAGCACGGGCTCTAGTCGCGTGGGCTTCAGTAGTTGTGGCACGCGGGCTCAGTAGTTGTGGCGCACGGGCTTAGTTGCTCCGCGGCATGTGGGATCTTCCCGGACCGGGGACCAAACCCGAGTCCCCTGTATTGGCAGGCAGACTCCTAACCACTGAGTGGCAGGTACATTCTTAACCACTGCACCACCAGGGAAGTCCCAGGCTGGCTCTTACCAGCCTGTGGACTTGAGTTCTCAGATTGAGCCTCTTCCTCTCCAAAGTGGAGATGATGCTCCCATTTCATAGGCTGTAGGAATTACAGGAGAGGAGGGACTGCTGTGTCTGGCCCAATGGGCAAGCACCTAAGAAGTAAGAGGAAAATGAAAATGAACAACAGAGCAGTGGACTTAGGATTGAACTGAGGTGACGAGCAGTGCTTCTAAGAGAACTCACAGGAAGTAACAGAGCCCCCGACAGGGACGGGGTGCGGGTGGTGTGTCCGTGTGGTCAAGAAGAGGCCAGGGCCAGGCTTAGACATCCAGGCAACCCAGGGGAGTCTCGGCCCAGAGCAGGAGGCTAGGGCTTGGCAGGGCTGGGAGGGTAGGCACGTCTGAGAGAGAAGAAATGGAACGATCAGTGAAGGTCACCCCCGAGGCGCACCCCGTTAGGGGCCAGGAGAAAGGGGACACCAGCAGAGGAGACGGTGAGTGTCTGAGGCCGAGAACAGAGCTTCAGGGAGGTGGGGACAGAGCCCTGGTCCCAGGAGGCTGGCCACCGTCCTCTTAGCACCTTCAGAACAGAACTAAGATAATCCTCTCCCCTCCTCTCCAACCACCTGGCTGACCTACTCAGGGCAGAGGTGATCTGGCCCATCTTTGTGCAATATTTACAGGGTCACATGACACCTCATTCGGTAAATGATTTTTAACTGCATTCGACCGCAACTCAGACCATTTAGACACTCTTCTGCTTAGGAAGGTGACTTAAATTGAGGGGCAACGTTAAAGAAAGCTTTTGTTCCCCTTCATTTTTAGGGTGTGCGTGTGTCTGTATGTGTGTCAGACGGTTACAGCAGAAACAGAGCAGATGCCACAGAAGCCATGGGACAAAATGCACCAAGAAGGCTGAGCCCACCTTTGCCCAGAAACACGGTCCCACGGACCCCCCAGGCCTAACTTCTGGGGCTGCCGTGGCGTCTAACAAACCGTGTGGCCTGGAGCACGTCCCCTACTTCACCTTTGTGTTGACGTCATCTTTAAAGGGATGTTCTGGGAATAGACAGGCTCCATTGGAGCTGCTTGGGCTTGGGGATTAAGACAAAAATTGTCTGAAGCCATAGCTATTTGAAAAAAAAAAATCTCCTTATTGAGTGGAAGTTATTAACTTCACTTTGGAGGGGTGTGTTGGTTTCTACTACAGCTGCTATATCAAGTGACCCCAAACTCGGAGGTTTGGAACAACACACCTCATTGCTCCCCTGCGGCCCACAGGTGAGCAGTCTGCGTGGGTCTCACGGGCTAAGAGCGGGGTGTGGGCACTTTCTCCCGGAGGCTCCAGGGGAGAACCCATCCCCTACCTTTTCCAGCTTTCAGAGGCCACATGCCTCCGTGGTTCACGGCCCCTCCTCCACCGGCATGGCCAGTGACAGGTGGCCAAGGCCGAGCTCTGGCTGCGTCCTTCCCTCGACACGTCCCCCTCTGACTCTGACTTCCACCTCCTTTCCCTTCTCAGGCCTCGTGTGATTATGTTGGGCTCAAGCAGGACTGTCCCCTCACCTCGGTGTCGTTAGGTGAATCATACCTGCAAGGCCCCTTACGCCACGGAAGGTACGAACTCACAGGGAATTAGGACGTGGGTATCTTGGGGGCGGGCAGGGTGTTATTCTGCCTTCTCAGAATAGACACACAAGCGCCCGCGTGCGCACGCACACACGCACAGGTTTATGGGAAGCCCACCTGCCCACAGATTCCTGGTGGGCACTCGGTCTGGAGTGGGCGGTGATTAGTGGGGAAAAAGCCCAGGGCGGTGGCTGAGGGTGATGAAAACGTGCTGACTCTGGTCCACAGACTCCTGTGCATGGGATGCCTGGGAGCAGAGACCTTCTTCTGAGTCTGGGCGGCCTTCCATTCATGGTACTCGCCCACGGGAGTCACGAAGGGGCTCAGGAACGCCCTCATGGAGCGCTCCATCCTTAGACACAACCTAAAGCCCACAGGTCGAAAAGCACTGGAGCCCTGGGGGATGGTGAGCCCAGCCTCACAGCCTGATTGGGAACACCAAGGCCGAGGGCCAGGAGAGGGCGGTTCTGAGAGTCTCGGTTGAAACGGAGGGCCTGCCAGAGGGTGGGCCGGTGGAGGGCTGCTGTGCACGGAGAAGCTGGAGGCGCATCTGACCAGAACAGGAAGGCATGAAAACGCATCTTCCCGTGGGTGGATTTTTGTTGCGTTGCCTCGTGCCCCGTATCCCAGTAGGATGCCCCGTTGGCTTCCGGCTGCAGCACCTGGCCTTGCTCTCCCCGAGGGGGACAGGCCCGTCCTTGTTCAGCCTGAAGGACGCCCCCACTCTGGGTGGTGCTGAGCCAGCCGCCCAGGACATCCTCTGGTCTCAGCCGCACGTCCCCATCCAGTGTCCCTGCCACCCCGTAGCTCTGCACTCAAACCGCCACCATTCGACCTGCTTTCCTTCAGGTTAGCGCTGCCTTCTCTGGGCGGCGCATTTAATGTCCAAGAGAAGAAAAGTCGGAACCAACCACACTGTCTGAATTTGAAGGCGACAGCTGGAGAAGGAGGTGGGCACTTGGCGCTTTGTCATCGGCCAGGTGCCTGCCCCGCGCACCCACCCATTCGGTCCCTTCCCCAGCCCTGTGCCCCCGTGTTGCTATTCCTAGTTCACAGACGAGAACTCATGCTCATGAGACCCCAGCACGCATGAGGCCTATTTTCCGGTACTGTCCCCGCCCCTCCGTGGGGATGAACCTACCCCACTGCTCTTCTCGGAGAGTGTAATTTGTGAGTCCAGAGAACTCCTCCGTCTCGCTCTGGACAGGCCAGGATGAGGCCCAGAAGAGGTTAACAGACTCAGGGCTCACCAGATCCCAGGACAGGCCGTCTTGCCTTGGAACCCGAAAAACTCCTGCAGAAAATGCAAACTGAACCCAGCGATTCGCATACACACCGCGTGTGGCGTCAGTAAGCGCTTTTTGCTATTTGAATGTTATTCAGATAAAGGATTAGGAACCATCCGGCAGCCTACATGACCATCTCCCCACGCAGAAACAAAAGAGATCCAGTGTTTAGGACAAGGGATTTGGTACTTGACCGTAAAGAAGCAAGGCCTCCTTCACGTTTAATGTAAAATCATGGAAACTCAGGTGTGAATAGCGCGGAAGAAGGTGTACTCTGAGTAGCTAAGGTCTACAGAATAAACACAAAAGGAGGGTACTTTACTGTCATTTGTTTATATGTAAACCGCTTCCACCAGAATGAGAGGTCCCAGAGGGGCAGCGCTCGTTCCCTGAAGGCTCAGCCAATGTTCCTGAACCACAGAATGGTTGTGTTCCGACAGCACAGCAGGTGTTCGTTAGATGCGTATTGAAGAGATGCACTCGCTAGGATTCTTAGAACAGCTGCCTTCAAAGTAGTTAGGTTAATTGTGTTGTCTCTTTTCAAATAAAAATATCTGGGAGTACCCTTGTATAACATGAACTCAACTTTCCATTTTAACAATAAGGCCAATTATTTAACTAAAGAAATTTCGGATCTGTTGAGCGTCTCATCATTCATTTGAATGAGAAGTAATAATAGAGGCCTTACTTTATTCACTGGAGTTCGGACATCGGGAAGGAAGAGGACAGTGGTTGCTGCTTTCCAGAACCTTCTATTCCCACCACCGATAGAGACCTGAGGTCAGGCTCCCTGAGGCTGTTGCAGTTTAACTGCCAACAAATAAAGCTGTAGGTGGCCAGACTGATGTGCTTTTTTTTTTCAAAATATTTATTTATCTTCTTTTTTTTTTTTTTTTTTTTTTTTTGCGGTACGCGAGCCTCTCACTGCTGTGGCCTCTCCCGTTGCGGAGCACAGGCTCCAGACGCACAGGCTCAGCGGCCATGGCTCACGGGCCCAGCCGCTCCGCGGCATGTGGGATCTTCCCGGACCGGGGCACGAACCCGTGTCCCCTGCATCGGCAGGCGGACCCTCAACCACTGCGCCACCAGGGAAGCCCCCTCCATATTTTTAGGATGAGTGTCAGTCAAGATCCTTTGGTTAGAACCAATAGAAACTCACTCTGGCTATTTCAAGCAGAAAAGAAGTCCAATGGAAAGACGGGAGGTAGCTGATATTCGGGGAAGAAGCTGAAAGGACATAACTCAGAGCAACATGGGGATCTAGAGCATGGGAACCAGAGGACCATCTCCTGCAGGTGCCACTGTCCAGGCAAATCAGCTTCAACCATTTCCATGAGTCACTCAACTCAAGAATCACATCCCCAAAGTGGAGATTCTTGTTGGTCTGGCTCAGGTGACATGTCCATCCCTTGGTCCTAAGAGAACAGGATCATTGATTGAAACACCGCCAAGAATGCTCACTGTGGAGGAAGGGGGAGTTTCTCAAGAAAAACTATGGGATGTTATCAGAAAAAAAGAAGGAACAAGGGTGAAACAACACAAGTCTACCACAGCGGGCAAAGCTTCGCTTCACCCCGTTGCCTAGAAAAAAGGCAACGCTGGAGTGGAGCATTTGAGACACACTGGGTCTCATTGTTCATGGATCCGGATTCAGGAATTCGTCTGTTCACTAGAACGTGTCTGCAACCACCAGACCAGAACTCCTGGTGCTTCCGTGTCCTTCACAGACGTGAACAGGGGACCAGTTTGTGTTGCCCAACGTACACGATTCCAGCCGGGGGGGCCCAAGGTGATGCTCTGTCTTCTTGGTTCGGCTCCAAGACCAGAAACAAGTGTCCTTTTTCCAGCCTACTTAGTACCACTAAACATCTTGCACTTTTGTGCTTTTTGTTGATAACTTCAGGTTTAAAATGGCCCTTGTGTGTTACGCTGAAGTCCCAGGAACAAGAAGGTTGTGATGTACCTGATGGAGAGAATGTGTGTGTTGAATGAGCTTTGTTTAGGCATGAGTTATGGTGCTGTTGGCTGTGAGTTCAATGTCAGTGGATCAACAATGTACGTTAAATAAGGTGTCTTTAAACAGAAACACACAAGAAACAAGGTTATGTATCGATCAGGTGACCAGACGCTCCCAGGAACTGAATCTTGTCTTTCTCCCGGGAGCAGTGTTTCAGCTCTCACTAACTCAGTGTTTGGGGCGACTTTCTAGATAGAAACTACTGTACATAACAAGACTAGGCTGTATACATGTTTAGGTGACTGGTCTTTGGACTTAATTTCTACGCTACACTTCTCTCAGGTCTATGGCGATTTCGTTTCACTTCCAACCAGCCATTTTCTCACAATTCTTGCATATTTATGCATTGAGTGCCATTTAACTGTGTGCCATACTAACATCTTGAGCATCTCATCCCAGTGTAGGGAGGGGAGAAAAGATTGGGAGACAGGCAATGCTGAAAGAGACATCAAGAGCCTTCCTAGCAGGTTCAAGAGACAACAGTCTTTTCCCATTTAAGGAAAGCAATCAGCTCAGCTCACACGAATGCTCCATTTCCCTTGCAAATGAGGCTCATCGCCAGCTTCTCTTACGATTTCCCTCTGAGCTGGAGTGAGCTTCTTTCTTACAGCTCTGTGTCCTCATAGAAAATTGTCTCAGCCCGGCGTTACGTTCTCATCTATGGCCACTTTTAATTATGAAGCTGGTCATGAGGTTGTGTGTAAGCATGTGCCCTGGAAGGAGCTGTCTGGTCCTGTGAGATTTCTCTCACCCAAACGTGTACCCTGGATTTATAGAAAATATTCTTTTAACATATTTTATTTATCTTCAATAGTAAACTTATTGACAGGCTTATCATTATTAAGAAACTTTATCAAGTGGCTTGGCTCAAACTAAAATCAAAACCTGAGTCCACGAGTAAAAATGTCTGAATCCATGTAATTATCTCCTGATGGTACCATGTGACTCGATCATTAATGCTGTGCTCTGGACAGACAGCATTTTACAGAAGACCTCGTTTGCTTACGGGAATTGTTTTTCTGCAACTGTATGGATAGAAAATTTGTTTTAAATTACAATATTTTCAAATTTCAAGCTGTCTCATTCCGTAGGCATTCAATACGAAAATACGTAGTGAGAACGTGTTAATAATCTACCAAATAAGAAGTAGTCAATAAACATATAAGATACGAGATCAAACTCACCAGTAAGAAAGTAACATGCAAATTTAAACAAGTTACAACTGTTCAGCCATTAAACTGATAAATATCATTTGTTAAATAGTATTTAGCTAGTGTTTATAGAGGGGCAAGCAAAGAGGCACGCTTAGAAGCTTCCACCTAGTAGTAAACAGGCGTGTTCTCCTGACGGGAAATTCGGCAACGTGTGTCAGCACTTTGAATCGTGTACATCTTCATAAATGTATCCTAAAGAACGTCAACAGCCATTTCAGTTAAAGAGTTATGCACGAGGTTATTCGATGAAGCATCGTTTACATAGTGAAAAATTGGGAACACACTGTATGTCCAATAATAAGGGAAAAGTGAATCAATTCTGGCCTCTCCTTAGGATGAAATC
This sequence comes from Phocoena phocoena, assembly GCF_963924675.1. Classification (NCBI taxonomy): domain Eukaryota; kingdom Metazoa; phylum Chordata; class Mammalia; order Artiodactyla; family Phocoenidae; genus Phocoena; species Phocoena phocoena. The sequence goes on along the minus strand of NC_089232.1, from coordinate 2,254,604 downwards.
GTATGACGCATCTATTAAAACTCGTGTTTTGGAAGAATGGGCCAGATAGTGAAACCACAGTGATATATTATGTTGCACTCATCAGACTGGTAAAAATCTAAATGTCTGGCAGCTCCAGTGTGAAACTATGTGAATTCTATGCACTGCTTGTAGAAATAAAGCTGTGACAATCACTTTGGAGATGAATTTGGCAAGACGTCATTCCCACTTATCCCTGGGGGTGGATGTGGTCCAAGGCCCCTGATGGAGGCCTGGTAGTACCAAACCCTACATACACTATGTTTTCTCCTATACATACCTCTGATAAAATTTAATTTACAAATTAGGTACAGTAAGAGATCAACAGCAGTGACTAATAAAATAGAGCAATGATAACAATATACTGTAATAAAGGTTATGTGGACGTACTCGCTCTTTCTCAAAATATCTTACTGTACAAAGTTAACGCCTTTTCCATCTTAACTGAGTACTTATCACGCACTGTGGCTGTAACTTTTTCAGTTTCAGGTACGACAGCAAAACCAACACACATTTCTAATCCTTCTTCACTGGTTCACGAATCGGAGATTCATTCTTACTCGATGTTAATAGTAAATCTTAGCAAGCTTAGGATGCGATTTTCCCCTTCCTTATTAAGTTGAGAACTTTCAGCTTTGCACCTGACGCACTTTGCTGCTTCTCTCTGGTGTATCCGAATTGCCAGCCTCACTACTCTTGCCCTTTGGGGTCATTATTAAGGAAAATAAGGGTTACCTGAACACAAGCCTCGCAATTGTGCCCGCTGATCAGCTAACTGAGATGTCTCCTAGGTGACCAATAGGCGGGACAAAGGGATGATTTGTGTCCCATCAGGACAGAGCGGGATGGCCCAAGATGTCGTCACACTACTCACTTTACAAATTGCTTATTTCTGGAATTTTCCACGTAAACATTTCAGATGGTGGTTGACCACGGCTAACTGAAACCTCGGAGAGTGAAACTGGAGATAAAGGGGAACGAGGGGCACATCTGTCCATCAGCAGGACGGCGGGTGTGGTGGCGCCTTTGGGCGGTGGGTACCACGTAGCAGGGGACAGGTGGCCTAGGGTGACATGAGTCCATAAGCGGGAAGGTCCAGACAAAACGTCACCTCCCAGGAGTAATGGGAACAAAAAGCAAAATAAAGAAAAATGTGTAAAAACAAGACATCATTTATGTCAGTAACTAATCACCAAAATTTATTTGTAATCAGCAAATACATGTGATTACTTACATTCCTTAAGTAATCACCAAACTCTGAAAGAAGGTTTCCTCTTAGTGGGAGGAAATGAGTGAGCACTGAGAGGCGGGGGTACGTGCTTCAGCTTTGCTAGAATATCTCACTTCATTTTTACATTGACTAGAAAAGTAAAGTTTATTATAAACAATTTGACAAATACAGAAAAGCACACCCCCCCCAAATCACTTATTCCATCACCTGGTAGTATCCTTCTATTTTTTTTCTATACACGTAAAAAATTATTTTTCCAAGATTGGAATCATACTATATAAACTGTTTGCAATTTGCTGTTTTCAAATAACATGTCGTTATGTTTCCACGTCATTTAAACATTTATATTATAGAATATTTCCTTTCCTTGCCTGGGAGTCGGTTGCACTTCCTATCTTTTTGTGAATTTTAAGTAATGCATAATTTTAAAGACTATGTGACAGTATGAAAAGATACAATATAATATCAGTTGAAAAAGGCAAAATACGGAATTACGTTCAATAGAATTTTATGTGTGTACACACACACACACACAAAATGTCTGTAGTCGTTACCTCTAAGTATTGGGATTATGAATGATGTCCATTTATTTCTTCTTACATTTATGCCTCTCTAAATTAAATATCCTCTATCACCAGAAAATACAATTTTTATTGAAATATTTTGAATTGAAAACATGTAACCTATCGGGCCTTTGACTGGTGTGTGATTTAATTCACATTTTTGGGTTAAATTGCAAGCTTTCTGGGTACTCTTGGTAAAGTGCTCTGTTAAAGTAGCGCTGGAAGGCTGCAAAAGCACATTGGAAGCCTCTTAATGACAAGGTCATAACCCTTGGAGACAGAAATCATCATCGAGGTCAGAATCAGGGCTAGTCTCCTATTAGTAAATATCAGTCTGGGAAAAGCCATTCATTGAGCAGAGGGACAAGAGTATCAGCGGAGAGCAAAGAATGCTGGTTCCACGCACTTAACCCCCTGCACGTGTCCCGGGAATAGAAGGGCGCAGCTTCTGAAACAGCCTTGCACGGTTCATGGTTCTGACTCTACCAACTGAAGGAAACATTCAAAGTGCTTTTGACCTGGTTCTTCGTCTTTCTTTAGCATCTCTTCTCCAAAAAGCTTTCGCACACGAGAGAATTTTAGAACGGGAAGGAATTACAGTTACATGCTACGTAGGGTGAGAAGAGGCCTGGAACCCCATCTCCGGAGAATCATTTAAGTCAGACTTGGGGAGTTTGGCGGAGTTCTACTCACGGAGGCCGGGGTGCAGAAAGGTACAGTGACCTCCTGCGTCTGCTTATTCAACACCAGAACCTTCCTCCAGAATTCTATCTCAGACCGTGTGGGTCACGCGAACAGTTATAGGGTTCAGCTAGCTCTGCTTATAACCACAAAATATTCCTGGCGAGCTAGAAATGTGCCATAAATAATTGAGTGTCTGGTACTTTGTTTTCAGACTCAAGCTAGTGATGCCTGAGATTCATATTCTTCTAAAACTGACAGTACTTTCCTTTCACTCCTCTGGGTTTGTCCCCTTTCTCTGTGACCTCATCTATGCTCCCCATGGGGTTTACTCGGGATTCACCCAGTGCCTTGGCTACCGGGCAAACCAGGGGCTGGGGTCTGAACTTGGGGCAGGTGAAGGGCAGCCACCTGTGTGCCTGTTGACACAGGGGTTCCAGCTAAAGTGCAAGACGGGAACAAACAAGATTTTCATGGATGCTCGTGACGCTGTGAAGGTAAAATGGGACATTCTGTTGATTTTTTCAGCATTTTATTGAAGTATAACAAATACAGACAACTGCACGTCGTGACTGTATAGCTTGATACACCTTCGCAAGGCAGCACAAAGGTTTAAATGAGGGCGTATGGAGACGTAGCTCATCTTCCCTTTTTTCTCTTCATGTAAAAACACAGACTCTTTAACATCATACCCGGGGAGTATAAGCCAGAGCGGAGAACAAAGCAAAGCGGAGTCCTGTGTCTGCAGCCTGGGAGGTTCAGCACAGCTCAGGTGCAAATACAGCCACAAAACTGTTCTCGGCGATCTTAGCACCAAACGCCGAGCCAGGCACAGCTCCTGTGGGTTTTCAGATGGCCAGTCCTGGCTTGGAGCGGACAGCTGGAGAGATCAGCGTGGGGCATGGCGCGACCTGACTGCACGGCAGCTGCCCAGGGATGGTGGGTGTGGAGGTGGAGGGGCTGTGGGGTGGGTGGCACCGGCCGGTCCTCCTCTCGGGGGGCAGCGCAGCAAGGCCCCTGGGGCTGTCCCCACGCGCTTTCCTCCCCCTTCCTTGCTGGCCTGGGTGGGAAGAAGCAAGTGATAGCGTGGTCTCTGAGTCTGTGATGACAGTCGTGCAAGGAGATGTTGAAGGTGACAAATATTTCTCTTTTTTATTCCCCAACTTCGGCTCTGGGTGAGTAGAAGTGACGGCAAGCAGGGAAGGTGGTGGGATGGTAGAGCCATCAGGAATGAATGAATGAATGAATGGGTAAGTGAAGGCATCATATCATAAGCCAGGCCTGGAATGTCTGGAGAGCACTGAGTCGTGATTCTGCCTTTCCTTAAACTGTCGTCTGTAGGAGACACTGATCGCTCCACCCTTGTCCCCTCGACTGGCTCCCCAAAGCCTCCCAAAGCCCCTGCTGGGACGGCTGCCCCGTGGCGCCCACTCTTAACCAATGACTGACAATGCGAGGGCGTTGACATGGGGGCTCTCAGAGAGGTTTGAGCTGATGCTGCTGGTCCGTGGACCACACTTGGGGCAGCAAGACCCTCGGGTGGGTCTTCCCCCATCTCTGCAGAGGGATGGTGCAGCCCTGTGTTCAGCGAGGCAGTGCAGGGGCACATCTCTTGCTGAGATGGCTGCCATGTGTGCAGAGGCTAAAAGCTTCTGAGAAGGGAGGATGCTCGAGTATTAAAGTGACACCGGCCACTGTAACAGGTCAGCCCTGAATCTCGGTGACTAAACCCGACACAAGCCTGTCTCCTCACAGCATAAGGTCCAGTGTGGAGGCTGGGTCCATGTGGTCCTTCAGACAGTCAGGCTGATGGAGACCCTGCCATCTTCAGCATGAAGCTTCCAGCAGCACTGGGCCTTGATGGTCACGGGAAGATGGAGGAAAGAGCGAGGGAGAGACCTCCCCAAGTTGACCTAGAGGTGACACACCTCTCTTCTGCTCATTCCGTTGGCAGGAACCGGTCTGGTGTCTGTCTGATGCCTCCACCTATAAGTGACATCATTTTTTTACATTAGCAGGAAACTAGAGGGAAGCAGCAAGTGCAGGGAAGCAAGATTCCAGAGGCCAAGAAAATGTGCTTGGGTAAAAGCAAAGAACACTCACTGTCACGATTCCATGCTTGGAACCTTTCTGTTGCACTTTTACACGTAGGTTTTGAGAGGTGCCTGCCTTTAGCAAATTCCCCATCAACATTTTTCTTCGCATGGCAGGTGCCACAGCCCTGATTTCTGCTGAAAGAGGGATTTTCACGGAGCAAACCATTTTGGTAGGTGTCATGGGGGGTGGTGTAAGGCTGCGTGCAGACACCCACACTCCCTACTTGGAGCTGCCTGTCCCACCTGGTCACCCAGGGGGCCAGGAGTGCTTGGGAAGGACTTGTTTTGCATCCTGCTTTCAAAATATGTCCCCAGTTTACAATGCGAAAAGTATTTCCTTCAGTACTTCCAAATGATTATTTTTTCCCTATTCTCTTCACCCAACGTAGTTTTCCACTTTTTTCTCCTTTTAATTCTGTTCATGAATCGATATCTGCATCACCAAGTCTTCATTTCAAAAATGCACGAACTTACTAACCTTACAGCCAAAATATAGACACCCACTCACCTCTTCCAGCCCCCAAATGCCTTGGTGTCGGGGCCACAGCTTTATGGCCTCTTTCTGGAGGAAATTTCCTCAGCTGTCAGTCCACAGACGGTCAAGTGGTCTCTGAGAAAAATGCCCATCTTCTAGAAGGATAATTCTGCCCTAGTTAGAGCCTGAGCATCAGTCTGTGAATAGTCATTGTTGTGATTTTTATGATTAACATTTGACAGCTCATCCATTTGCTTACTTATTTATCCCAGATGTTAGAGTTTTTGCATGGCATTATGAGACTTCACCAATACCTGTCAAAATTGCAAGCTGTCTTGCGGGAGGAGAGCATCAAAGAGCTGCTAGAAAAATAAAGAGAGCGTGAGTGAATCACCTTCCTAGCACCAAGGGGTGAACCAGAGAGTTAAAGGGAGGAAAGAAGAAACGAAGAGAAACCTGGGGTAAAATTCCTCTTCAAATGTGAGATGCGGGAGACCCCCAGCCCTGCTCTACTCTCCAGGCTGGCTGGCTGGACCAGACCTCACCCTCCATCCCCTGTAAAACACACAGGCTGGACCCAGGTGCGCCAGCTTGTGCCGAAGGCTCCAAGGTCCCCCTGATGTACACGGTGTGTCTGACCCCACCGGTGGAATAAAAAGCCACAAGCAAGGTGGCTTTGGTCCCAATCTCGTTTATATCCTTTCTTAAAATTGTTCGTATCTGTTAAGAACTTGTTATCAACGTTGTATAATTTCCTTGAACATTATCTAAACCAGCGAAATAGCACAAAAGGAAAGAAAGTGATTGCTTGAGCAAAAAGGAAGTTGAATGCTTTGGCAAGAATCACCAGCCTGAACCCTCCATAACCCACAATTAACTTATAATTTACAAGAACAATACATTACAAGCAGGCACAGTCCAGAGTCTGTTATTAAAAGGGCAACCATTAAGATCTTTTAAAAGGGGGTAAAGGTTAATAAAATTCATAACGTTTGCAAATGACAAGAAGGGCCAGTTCATAAAAGGAGCCTGTATACAGAGCACGTAGAAACGTTCATTGTAAGTAATTATCACAGATGTGCAAATTAAAACTAGAATTTACTGTTTCATATAAACTTTGCAGATGAAAAATAAAATAAGACTCAGTGCTACAAAGGACGATGTGAGGGCCACTTCCATTCTCTCTTGAAATGAATCTGTACTGGAAAAGTTTCCTTAAAAGCACTTGGTTTACATGTATCAAGAGCCTTACAAACTGTGAATTCCTTTAAACTGAATGTTCCTGCTTCTAGTAATTTATTCTAAATAATGTGATATATGGTCAAAGATGTATGCACAAAGACATTTATCACAGCATCACTACAGCAAAAGAGCTGAAGCCACTAAACGTGCTAAATTAGGAGAAATACTATATATTTATATGTGCATATATATGGAAATTACATAGCCATTGAAGATCAGATACTTGAACAACAGTAAATGATGTGTGGAATTGCTTACTTTATAATTTAAAGAGAAAAAAGAAGCTTACAAAATTATGTGTACAAAATGATGTCTTTTTTTGGTTAAAAATTACCCTACATATTCATGTTTATGAATCAAAAAAAAAAGGAATAAGGAAATACACTAGAATGTTGACTAGGATGTTGAGATTATGTTCCTCTTTCATATTTTTATTTACTTTTCTGATTTTCTGCAGTGAAGATATGTATATCATATATATCTCATATATATGTTACAAGGAAAATTTTATTTTTAAAAAGGCGCTAACAAGAAGCAACGTGTCACACACACACATTCCAAAAATAGCTGGGTGATGTTTCCTAATCCCAAATGCAGCCCTCGCGGTTTGAAATGACAGGTGTCAGAGAAAAGGCTCGTTTTGGTGGCTCTAACCTGGGAGACCACATGACTTCACGAATATTTCCAAAGATGTGTTTCCAGATGAATTTCACTTTCTATAAAGAAAAACACATATGACAGAGTTTATGGAATAACACATTTAAAGCAGATTGTTGGATGGTTGGGTAGTCGGATGCT